>NW_025999949.1:7811525-7852762 GCF_001458135.2 Marmota marmota marmota
ACACCCACACCCCCACCCACACCCCCCCACCCCCACATACACACATATACACTCATACACATATACATTCATACACACAATTCATACACACACACACACGTATATACACACACACACACGTACACACATACGTACGTACGCACGCACGCACGTATATACGTATATACATACATACGGATACGTATATATACGTACGTACTTGGTTTGAAATTAAAACTAAAAGTATTTTGAAGTCTTATAAAAATACATGCAGAAATATATTTCAAACAAACCAAGTGAGACAATATCAGAGTGCTTCAAAGTTTCAAACCACGGGTATTGTCAGGCTTAAATTGATCATGTATTGGTAAATAATTTCAACATATATGTCCTCTTTAATTTATATCTCTGTGTTCAATCATAATTATAAACCTTGACTCAAGAGGAAATGTCCCACTAATACCAAAATGAGAAAATCTTTTTCTGATTCTTTGAGGTTTTCTTCCTGATAGTTTTCCCCTATGAGTACGCTTTTGCCTATACAACTCTCTTCAAATTTGCATTTGTACTTTTCTTGTGGTATAGTAGTAGTAATAATAACTCCTAACATATAGTGAGTACTTACAATACCCATCCCCTACTTTACATCATTTGATTATATTAATTACTTTAATTCTCATAGCACTCCCAAAGTATTAGAATTATTTCAGTTACACAGATGAAGAATTTAGCAGTATCACTTAGCTGGATTTTCCTAAATGTCTTGTATGTGTATTTTTTTACATATGTATATCTCTTTATGTCACTCAGTTTTCCCCCCATTAGTCTCTTCTCTTTACGTTTCTTTCCTTCTTTACATCTTTTCTTCCCTGACTCTACTTTTTTCTTATTTTTTATTAACTATGTCATTCTTTCTGGACATTTTTCTCTTTGTATTTCCCTGACACTTCCCTTAACTCATCATTAAGCAGTAACCAATCTGAGTTCAGGATTTGGAGGTTAGTGATACAACCTGAATCAAATCTCTATACTTTCTCCTCAAAATCATAAAATATGAATATAAAGGGTGTAAACTGACTCACATATGACCCATTTCTTTAGCATTATTTAGAGTCAGAATTCTTTGTGTCAAAGTTGAAAAGGTCCAGGTCACATGAATAAAATCACCTCTAGAAAGATAAGTTCTAAACTAAGTGCCAGCAGCATTCAACTAAGATCTGAAACTTGGAACTTGATAGCACCAGCTACAGGGAAAGGACCTGAAAGTGAGTGGGGCCCAAAGTGACAACCTCAGAGAAGCCTTGCTTTTGGAAGAGAATTTGATAGAGAAGGATGGTATTTTCAGAAAGGTGGATTTTTATGGGGTAAAAAAAAAAAAAAAAAAAAAAAAACAATTGGGGAAAAATGAAATCTTTCAGAAAAAAAAAATTCAAGACATTTTAACCACTCCCAATTCCCCACAACTACCACCACTAATATTATCCCTTTGAAAAGGCTACTAGCAAGTGGGTAGCTGAAGAGTGATACCTTAAAATAGCACAGCCTTCCCCAAAATGTCTAGAAATAGAAGGTAATAGGAAAAATAGGAAAAAAAAATCCATGGAAATTCATGGCAAAAGAAACAGAAAATGCAAGTTGGAATATTTTAATCCTTCATTTACCATTTTGAAGCAGAAGAAAATCATAACAGCATTTCAAACTTAGTTTAGTACATGTTAAAAGGCATTTGAATATTTAAAGAAAGAAACCGATTAAACAACTAGAATCAAATTCAATAACCAAGGAGTGGGGAGAAAACAGGTCTTATATTCAGGAAAAATAAAATAGAGAAAACCCCAAATCGCCTCGAAAGTAAAGAATAAATTATAAGATCACAAAGGAGAAGTTTCAAATAAAAAATTAACATGAAGTATTGAAGAAAAGAATAATGTAATCCAGCAAAATGAGACAGAGGAAAAAGTGTGTATGTGTGTGTGTGGGGGGGGGGTCAAAGAGAAATGGTTGAAAGCAATCCAAACCCAAAAGGCACAAATAATTGGTCTGTGAGAAAAATATATAAAGCATATTTAGTATTTATGGTTATAATCCAAGAAAGTCCTCTAGAAATAAGAAAATAATACATCTTCAAATCAAAAGACTTCACTATATGCTGATTAAAACTACTAGATGAAAAATATCCTCAGGGCTTCCATGCAAAGTACCAAAATCATTAATAAGGTCAGGGCATTGTGCAACTCTTGAGGAAATTTCAATACAGATTTCCAATAGCTCCTCAAGGAAGCAATGTGAGAACCAGGAATGTCTATTCATACATCCTGTCCTTAAATTAGCAGAGCTATAGAAAAACAGTTTTAAAATGTTGATAATCAGGGGATATTGCTCAGAAATATCCACTAAATAAGTATTTTCCAGCCCCCCCCCCAAAAAAAAAATAACAAAAACATGAAACTTCAATAAAAGGACTGGTGGGAATAAAACATTTATGGTGAATATACAGTCGATATGCTTAATTACAAAGCCAAGCAAAACAAGTGGGAATAGGAGAAGAATATGGGTAATGATACCTGTTCTTTTAGAAAGACGGCAACTACAAAGAAGAAAGGGAGAGAGAAATGGCAGTCACTGATGGTTGAAAGGTAACAGGTGGCAGTGGAAGGTTACTATTTTAAAAAATGGACTATATAAGAGTAAGAAGGAAGAGTTAAGGGCTCTATTAGAACTATAAATACAAAGGTAACCAAAAAGACAAAAGTACAAAGCTTCTTAAATTCTAAAAGAAAATATTCAAAAGAGAAGATCTATTTTAGTACAGAAATGCAGAAAATAAAATATAAAACATAGTAATTACTACATACCTTTAATAAGTTAAACTATATGGCAGTGAACTCGTTAAAAACAAATTGGATCAACTTTTCTGCTAAAGTATTTTCAAATATATTTTTAATAAACGACAGACATGGTTAAATAGATGTGTATGTAGATGAATACATCATTAGGGAACGGTGGAGATGGTAGTTTGGTTCAGTCAAGAATTACCAATAAGTTGTATATATTTGGCAAAAAGTCAGTTGTGTTCCTCAATAACAGCTATTAAGTTTTAGGAACAGATAACAATTGAAACTTATTTTTACTCTGAAGTTGACTGCTTTACACTGCCTCCTTCAGAAACTGGTAGAGGCTATCTTAAGATCTTTCTACTTGACTGCAAACAGGAAAGTGAACAAATTCAGTTAGGGAGGAAGGCTATTCAATAATTCTGGCTGAGAGTAAGAGGGCTCTAACCAATTCTGTTAGCAAACACAACAATAATAAGAAACCCTGTTATGAAAGGTATTTATGGAGGTAGGCCATGAGAGCCCTCTTCATGTCCCTGTGCTTCTAGTACTATTCTGGTAATTGCATCTGTTTAGAGTTGAAATAAAATTTAAACCAACTTACTCAAAATGTAGATACGAGCCAGGTATCTTTATGTGACCAGCATGTTAGAGAGCTTTTCTGACTGAAGATTTTGACTGAACCTATCATCTTCACTTGGTCTTCTGGGAGGTTTATTTAGAATGATGGATACTTGGACCACTCGACTGATTGCTCTGTTGGATAAAAATTATGGATTTCCTGTGGGTTTTGGAGCTTACATAGCTACTTTTTCACTGACCCTTAAAATACAGACCCCTGCCTTTCTCCAATAACATTAGTATATGTTTATCTTGTGAAAGGATAATGTACCCCCAGGCAATTTTAGATGCCTTCATTTTTAAGCATGGATACTATTTGGGAAGATAATCAACTATAAGGTAAGCAGATTTAGCTGTATAGGAGATTAATAACATTTAACCTACCTATGTTTCACATGAAATGATAGTTAAGAATTATCGATGCATAAATGCCAATTCCAAGTTCAAACTGGTATTCTGCCAAATCTAGTACAGTGCACTGGTTATGAGTCAGAGTTTTCAGCCACACTTCTGGATTTGAATCATGATTTCCATGCTTATTAGATCAGGCACTGACACAAGTTAACCTCTCTGAAACTCAGTTTTGTCATCTGTAAATTAGACATAACCATGAGATCATGGTTTGAAGGTATCATAAGTCAATATATTTAAAGGTGACAAAACAAAGGACAGTTTCTAGCATATTATAAAAAACAAAATATTTTACACTTGGAAATGTCAACAGAGAGCTTCAAGAAAATACCATTTCTATCAAATATTCAAGAGAGTGAGAACACACTCAGAACTGGCTCAAGCATTTCTGTGGCATGTTCAATTCTGATACTGAGAGTATTCATGTGCTCCCCCTTAAATGTAAGGAACATGTCCCACCACAAATGGAGACCAGGCAGAAGGAGACCTCCAAGGAAAGCATATTAATCCTTAGGGCATCTTGCTGGAAAGGCGAGACATTATTTATGTTCTATTTTGTAGAACTTACTGATGTATTTCACTTGCTATACTGTGAGAACCTTTTGGTCAGCAATTATTATTTTGCTTTTAAAAAATGTCTATGTGGCCAGGTGTTGAGGCACATACCTGCAATTCCATTAGCTTGGGAGGCTGAGGCAGGAGGATAGCAATTTCAAAGCCAGCCTCAGCAACTTAGTGAGGGCCTAAACAACTTAGCAAGACCCTGTCTCTAAATATAAAACATGGTTAAGTACCCCTGGTTTCAATTCCCAATACAAAACAAAATCTTCTATGCTTGTCATGTTAACATACACTTAATAATTAGGGTGAGTATAATACCCATTTTGCCTGTGAAAGGGCTAACATTATACCTATTGCTCTATCATACTTCTTAGCAAGCATATTATGCTTTCATAACTCTATAACATTTTCCCCACAAACAATAAATTAAAATGGTTTTATATTCTAGCAGGAAAAGATGCTTAGTATGTTTATTTCTTTACATGTCCTTTTAATAAAATTGAGATAAAATAATAAGTAGGTATTCCAACAATATGTTACTTAATTAAACACAGCATATCTAAATCTATTTAGCCTTCATGGAGCATAAAAAGTCATTTTAATAAAGTTGTACAAAGAGAAATTTTACTGCACGAATAGAGGCAGTTATAAAGTTGTCAATGTTAAACAAAAAGATAGTTTTCTTGATCACATCTCTACATATTTTTAACTCTATTGTCAGCAATTTTGTCTGGTTTTAAAATATTTTTCAATGAAGTAACATTTTAAAGAATTTACTACAAGTCCCAATATGAGTCCATTATAATAGGTTTCTAATGTTTGTTTCTAAAATTAACACAAAATTATTTTCAAATTGGAAATGTTCATAATTCATAGAAGCAACTCAAAAAGACTGTCTAATAAGAATTATTTGCTAGTATACCCTACTTTGCTACAATAAATCATGTTTCTGTTCTGTCGCCCATTTTGTCAGATGTAATTTGATCCAGTTAAACATTATTCAACTATTTGTATTTACATAACTCATCACAATTGACATTCTACCAACTCAGAATGCTACTGTTCTTTGTTACAATGACTCTCCTGATAACCTCTTGATAGGGATTAACCAGTGACTGTAGGCAGGTAGGGTGTGACTGGAGGAGATGGTTCTGTTAGGGATGTGCCCTTGGGGTTTTTATTTTTTACCCTGAGGGACACATTTTCTCCCGTTTTTTCTCTCCCCACCCTCCTCTCCCCCTCCTTCTTGGTGGCCATGTCCTGACCCGTTTTCCTCTGCCATACTCATCTGCCATGATGTTCTGTCTCACCTGGAGCCCCAGGAATGGAGTTGGCCATCAATGGACTGAGACATTTGAAACTGAGCCCCCCAAATAAAGTTTTCCTCTTAAAGTTGTTCTTGTCAGATTTTTCGGTCATAGCAGTGAAAACACTGACTAAAACGTGGACATTTTATAATTTGCGCCTATTAACCATGATTAAACAAAAATGAGAGCCCCTCCTGGGACTTATTCTCTTTAAAAATAGCAACAGAGTGGCTGGGGTTGTGGCTCAGAGGTAGAGCACTCGCCTACCATGCGTGAGGCACCTGGTTTGATCCTCAGCACCACATAAAAATAAAATTAAAAAAAGATATTGTGTCCACTTATAACTAAAAAATAAAATATTAAAAAAATAGCAACAGAAAAATCATCAAAATAACATGGAAGAATCATGACCTCTCCCTTCTCCTATCCTCTAACATTATTCTTCTATGTAATACTTCTATCATATATAATTATACTTGAAATAAAGTATTAATTTTAGAGGGATTAAAGCAAATTAGCCTGAGCATGTCCTTTTTCACTTTATATGTCTTCATTATTTTTCTCTGACGGGACTTGAAACACACCAGTACCAAATAAGACACACTAGTATGTTGAACTGAAGGTTGAGCAAATTGCAGTAGCAGAAAGGTCTCTGAGCTTCTTTCACCTTTCTGTCCTGAAGCAGACTGTAAAAGAGCATTTCCTGACTTTCCCCTGACACAGGTTGCAATACCCTCAAGTGAGAGGTACACACCCTGTACCTGGAGGAATGAAACGTCCTTATCTCTGAAGATAAAGTGCACAGAAGAATCTGAATAGTCTCCCTAAATTCTCCAATCTATTACCATTAGATCATAAACCTCTTTGTTCAGTTATGCTTCTCCATGACTATCCACTTGTTTCAGAATCAGCATTAAAATACACCGGTCTCCTTATTTGTGTCTGCATTTACAAAGGCTTTCCTGTGATATAAAACTTAAATAAATCTATGTTTTCTTCCTGTTAATCCATTTTTGCCAGTTCATTTGCAGACATAGGAGGGTTTAGAATAACCTTTCTCCCCTCACCCCCCCAAAAAACACAAAGAGCAGAATCCACTGTTTGCCTCATTTGTGGAAAAATTTTGAGACTATTATCTTAAACTCTAAATTATTGAAGAATCATAATTGCCAAACTTGTAGTTTTAAATTATCTATATAGTTTGACCATATAAGTACTCATTGTTAGTCACTAACATTTCAAATCCATGTTATTCGTGGCAAATTTGGACTCTAAAAAAAACCAGTGAAGATCAAATTCTGTAGGAAAAAAATATTATTTAAACATATTTGCTCCATCTAAAATTGTGCTATTCTCCTTTAAATTTCTACTTTAATATCTTTTGCATCATGGATATCTGGAAAGTCTAGCTTTAACACTATTTTCTCATTAGTTTTCTATTTCAGGAAGTTTACAGAGTAATCTGTTATACCACTGAATTTATAAAATATTCTTGACCACATTTTTAAGATGCAGTCTTTGAACATACTCTTCGAAGTTGAAAACTATTGACTTAGCTTGATTAAATTATAGAATAATGTAATTTAGGAAAGCTGATTTTTCAGTGGCTAGTTTCTCCATGTTGAAATGCCCATTTCTTCCTTAAATTTAAATCTTTTCTGAAGGTAAAGATGCTTTAAAGTCCTGAGCATGAATTCAGAAAAGGAATATAGTTGCCGTCAGTATGTGAGGAGTTAGAAATATGCTATAGGTTTTAATATTTCCCAAACAAAATAAATATTTTTCAGAGCACAAATTTTGGATTCCGCTTTGGTTGGAGTCCTCGCTCTGCAGTCTCCAAGCTGGGTGACCATATCCAGGGTGCCCCATGGATACGAAACTCTATGGCTATTTACATATCTCATATACAATGGCATACTATTTGCATAAAATGTAAAGGTTATCCAAAAAGTTGTTATACTGTATTTGCTTAGGGAATAATAGCAAGAAACCTATACATGACCAGTACAGATGCAATGATTTTTTTCAAACATTTGAACTATAGTTAGTTGACCCTGTGGGTGCAGAATCTATGGATACCAAGGACTCCTTTCTCTACTATCCTGAGCTTAACCATGCAAATTCATCTGGAACTAGTAGACACAGCTGGCACCAGTTGTTTTAATGTTAAAATACTACAGTAATTATTTAAATTTCTGTTGTCAACATGGTACTGTTCTGCCAGCTTAAGTTATTTTCTAGACAAATGGATGCGGGATCTGTTTGCTTTTCCCAGAGGTATAATCTGAAATCAACTAAACTTTATTGACAGAAAAAAATCATCATCCACAGAAGTGAGTATCTACAGCCCAGCCCACAGACTTGACATTGTAAGAGATTTTGTGTGGTTGTCCATGTAAACACTCTTATGGTGAGTGGGTTCTGAACTTTTATACAACTTTTAAAGGCATTCTTAGATCCCCAAGTAATTCAGAACCAGCACACCACTTTATCTCCCAAAGAATTCTGTGAAATTGCCTGCACTGCAGGCCTCCATCATGTGCTCAAGGGTTAGTTGATTAATTTTTTCACCATGTGTTTAATGAATAGCAACAATGTGTCAGGCCATAGGGAGAAATAGTAAGGATTTTATACCTCGGTGACTTACTTTTTCTTAAGGGAGGCAAAACAGTACTTTGAAAAATAGATGATAAAAATCTAAGTTAGAAGCGTCTTTCAAGTACTGAGAAACCCTTCAAATAGGATTAGAGGCAGTGGTAGAGAGGAATGAAGGCCTCTCAGTGAACATGATATTTGGCCTGTGTTGACAGGTAAGAATAGAAACTAGAAGATTTTTTTTTTTGAATGAAAGTATGTCCTTTTAATTACACATTTACACATTTTAACAAGAGACATAATTCTGGCACCTCATATGATTTAATATACAACCAATATCTTCATGTTTCAATTTTCTAAGGGATAAAGTAGTCAAATATCAGAAAATGCAGGAAAAATAATAATAGTTTGCTGTATCTATATATTAATTCCATTTATAGATTTTTGATTACACTGAAAGCCAATAATGTACATGCTTTCACATTCTTTGAAATTTTTAAAATTTATATATGACAGTGGAATGCATTACAATTCTTATTACACATATACAGCACAATTTTTTATATCTCTGATTGTATGCATAGTATATTCACACCAATTCATGTCTTCATACCTGTACTTTGATAGTAATGATCATCACATTCCACCATCATTAATAACCCCATGCCCCCTCCCTTTCCCTCCAACTCCTCTGTCCTATCTAGAGTTCATCTATTCCTCCCATGTTCCCCACTCCCTATCCCACTATGAATCAGCCTCCTTAAAGAAAACATTCAGCATCTGTTTTTTGGGGACTGGCTAACTTCATTTAGCATTATCTAATTCCATCAATGTACCTGCAAATGCCATGATTTATTCTCTTTTATTGCTGAGTAATATTCCATTGTGTAAATATGCTACATTAATCTATTGAAGGGCATCCAGGTTGGTTCCACAGTTTAGTTATTGTGAATTGTGCTGCTATAAAGATTGATGTGGCAAAACAAGAGGATTCTAAGCTTTGAAAATGATAGAGGTGGAAAAAGAAACTACTTATTAGGTGCTAATGATTTTTTATATTATTTCTAAGACTGCATCTGAAAAGAAAAACTTTAAAGGAGGATCCATTTGTGGGAAACTAAAGATTGCAGTGATATAGCTAGAGAGAAAGAACAGAGAATTGGAAAGGGGACCAGCTAATAAAAATTGCTTAAATAACCTGAAGAAGATTCAAATAGTGCATGAAAGAGAATGAATGTATTCAAGAGGGACTGCACAAAATTCTTCTCTGAAAACTGTATTTGCTTGTAAGTGTTGGTTGAAGGTAAATAAATCCTTTGAAATTTTTTCTTATTGACTTGATATTTCTATTTGCCACAGTTTCAGAGTTTAGAGTTAATTTTGGTACAGCTATTTCAGAAGCTATTTCTTCCATTAAGATTGTTTCAGTTTTACCAGTAATACCAAAAATAAAATAATTATTAGAACCTATTGAGTACTTACTATCTTCTAGGTATTGGGGAATGAGCTTTGATTATAGACCAGGTTTAAGTCTTACAAAATCCTGTATGATATTATTGATACTTATGTATTACCAATAAAGATACTAGATATTTCACTGCTTATCTAAGGTTACCCAGCTTGTGACTGCAGAGCCAGGACTCCCACCAAAGCTTATAATCTTAAAAAATTATATATTCATTTGAGAAATATTGAGTATTGCTAACTCTTCATTAATTTGGGATCATTATTTCAATTGCTTATTCCCTTTAATTTTCAGAATAACTGTAAACTGAAATTTAAATTCAAAAAGAGTACAGGTTTCTGCACCCTCATTTCTTCCCCCAATTTGAAGTATTTGGCAAATTAGATACTTCTTAAGAAGAGACCTAACTCTGATTATGAAACAGTCTAATTGAAACATGAATAAAAGAACAACCTATATGGGATCACAGATAAATATTTTTGGAATGGGAAACAGATATCTTGATTAGTATTCTAAAAGGCACAATATTTTCCATGCACTCAGCGGAAACACATCAAAATGTTAAAAATGATCACTAGTGGGGAAAAAAAAAGAAAGAAAAGGAAAAAACGGGCCAAACATTATCTGCTGGTTGAGCAAACTCACATATTTTTACTAAATAATTTTTAGTTTCTTACTTGAAACTACAATTGCTCAATTAGCCTTAGTCCAGGTTATAGAAAGGGCAAACTAGGTGATAGTGAGTGAAATGATAAATCAAACATGGATAATAAGAACAGGTAAGAAGATAGGGGACACTTCTCAGATTGTCATTTGCGTTGATTTGGCAATGAATAGTTGAAAAGAAAGTGAATATTTTGGTTAAACTTTGGATAAATAAAGTTCACCAGTTAAACAAATTCACCATTCACAAAACTCATTTAAAATGATGTAGCCTCCTTGGAAAACAGCCCAAAGAGAATAGTTAAATATGAGAATTAGCATACAACCCATCAATTGCAGTCTATCCAGGAGAAATGAAAATTCCCACACAAAAACTTGTACACAAATGTTTGCAGCAACATTAATCCTAAAAACCAAGAATTGGAACCAAATGAATGTCCTCACATGATGAATATATAAAATACGGTATACAATAAGGAATGAATTATGCTACGATATGGAAGAACCTGGAAAATATGCTAACTGAAAAGAGTCACAAAAGTCTACATTTTTCATGATTCCATTTGCACGAAATGTTCAAACAGACTAATTGATAGAGATAATCCATTGTTCCCTAGGGCTAGAGGAATATGGGGTTGGGAGATGAAAGCTAAAATGTTTCAATGTGGGTAAATGTTCTAAAATTGTGGTGATGATTGCACAAATGTAAATTACTATAAATTATTGAATTATACACCTTAAATGAGCAAATTGTGATATGTGAATTATATCCAATAAACTTATTACAAAAAGTAAAAACAAAACAAAAAAACCCAGAGTGTTTTCATTTTATTGTTTTTAAAATAGGAATCATCCCTTTCCCCTCTCTACTTTTCTACTACTGGTGGCTTCTTCCAAAGATACAAGGATGAAGTGTTCAGATTCATTATTAGTAGAGGATGGTGAGAAGATGTATTATATGTATAGCATACTTCACTGTGATTGGGGAATAGCATGAAATGACATGGAAAAGACAAGACTTGAAATCAGGAAAACTAGAGCTGAGACTTGACAATGATTTTAACTATCTGGTTCACTATGGAAAGGTAATTTCTGTGAACCTGTTTATGCATTTATACAATTTGGCTAAGTTTGGTGAAGGTTACCTCTTTGCAAAACTGTAGATACAAAAAAGGTAATTGGCTCATTTATGCATTCAGGCCATGCTAGGGGCTATGCTGGCTTGTAGATCCCTGGAGAGGCTGACAAAGTCAATGCAAGATGTTTTGAGAAAATATGGGAAAGTCATCAGATCCAGATTAGGAAGTTAAGAAAACACCTCTTAGGAGAGGTGAGGACTCAGCCGATTCTTCAAAAGGGAGAATTTGGGTAAGCCAGAAAGGATGGTGGTACAGCTGGTGGAAAGGCAGCCTGCAAAAGCTCAGAGGTGCATCTGAGAAGGGTGCTCAAGGCATTTCATTTGGTCAGCTATGATTAGAGCAGTTCTCTATCTGTGGTCCCAGACCTTCATCATTTGGGAACTTGTTAGGGCTATAATTTGTCAGTCCCCTTCACAGACCAAATGAATCTGATTCTAGGCTGTGTCCCAGTATGCTGTGACCTAACATGACTGTCAGGTGATTGTGATGCAAAATTAAGCTTAAGCACCACCAGGACAATGGAACTGGGAGTTAGTGGCAAGAGATAGCCACACCTGTTGAATATTTACATGAATTATGAAATTAGTTTTATATGGAGAGTTAAAAATGAAGAAAATAACATCATTTTGGAGTATTTGAAAATATAGAAAATATTAAAAGTGTAATCTTATTATATTTCCTTCTCTATTCAGGGTCCCAGAAGCTGACTTATTTCATTGGCTTTGAGTCCCCTTTGATCTTCAAAGCCACCTGTGGCCACTAAGTCATTCTCACTAATGCTGATTCTTTGCCTCTCTTCTCAATTTAAGGCTTGTAAACAACATTGGGTTCACCTGAATCTTATATTAGGAACCATTGATTAGCAACTGAATTCTACCTGTGACTTTTCAAATTCCTTCTTGGCATATAACTTAACACATTTACAGGTTCTATATTGTTGATATTTGATTAATTACATAAATATATACCATTTTTGTAAGATTAGGCCACCGTGCGTGTGTGTGCGCACACATGTGTAGGTTTCATTTTTGCTCACCTCTATCTTCTGAGTATTTTTGTATGGATTTTGAATTCTATCAGTTCTAAAATGTGAAAAATACTTCTAATGACTTCAAATTATTTCATCTGGTGGACAGACCATAATTTAATATATTATCTTACTGAATATTTAGTTTGTTTCATTTTTATAAATAAACAGTGATAAAAAGCATTTCTATATTTTTTCTGCATCTATTTTCCTAGAGTAGCTTCCTAGAAACAAAATTATGAGGTTGAAGACCTCTTCTGTTTATCCGAGTCTTTCCTGCTTAGGATAGCAGACTCATCTGCTTTGGCTGCAGGACTGGCAAATGTCCCAGACTAGATATCCAATCCTCTAACCACACATACTAGTTCAGGGACTGTCATATGACCCAGAATGGGCTAGTCAACTTATTGATTGTGTATTACAGAGAAGTCTGACCCACTTCCCTAGAGAACCAGAAGAAACCAGTCTGTAGTTGAAAAAAATTAAAGAGAGGAACAGAGATAGGAGGGAGAAAACATTAAAATATTCAATGTTTTTCTATCTTCACTTACCTTTCTCTCCAAAACAAAACCACTATTAAAAATTCTGGTTTGAGCTGCTTTAGTAGACATGACTAACACATGAGGCCTTGGAGAATGTGAGTGCTATTGCATTAATTTTTTATAAAAATCTAGGAATTAACATTTTGTTTCAGAGTGAATTATGCTTTGATTTTTGGATTTTCTTTTATAATAAGAATAAGATTTTAAAATTTTCTCCACAGATAAGCGACATATTCCTAATAGTGCATATTTTTAGACATTCCATTTTTGGTTACTTTTGTTAAAAGAGTTGTTTCCTCCATTTTAGAATCTATTGCTTCTTTAACAAATTACCCCCATTCCGACTCAGCTGTGGCTCTCAACACTTAGAGGCTTAAATCAGTACAAATTTTTAAAAAGAAATCTTACCGTTCTGAAGATCAGAAGTCCAAAGGGAGTCTTGCTGGGCCAAAATCAAGATGTCAGCCAGGCTGAGTTTCTTCTACTTGCCTATATATATTTCCTTCTTTATTCAGGGTCCCAGAAGATGACTTATTTCATTGGCTCTTGGTCCCCTTTGATCTTCAAAGCCACCTGTGCCCAGTTAAGTCATTTGCCTCTTTTCTCCATTTAAGGCTTGTAAACAGCATTGGGTTCACCTGAATAATCTTATATTATGAACCATTGATTAGAAACTGTATTCTACCTGTGACTTTTCAAATTCCCCCTTGGCATATAACTCAACACATTTACAGGTTCTAGGGATTAAGTTGTAGAGTTTTTTTGGAAACCACATTCTGCTTGCCATACCCCTCATTATGCATATTATATCAGTAGCACATATGCTACTGATGCATACATATAAATATTTATACAAACATATAAACTGTTTCCACCCTTAGAAGAAAACTCCCCTAACAATTGTGTCTCAACAACCTCTTCACATCATCTCTTGAACGTAGGATAGTCATCTTTTCTTTCCCACCATTCCACTAGAAACTTAGCTCATGTTTTCTATTACTAGCAAAACCAAGGATTAATTCATAGTCTTCTTTGGGCTAGGCATATTGATATTCATGAAATCTGAATGTCTGAGAAGAGTGAAAGTTTCTTTCTTGCTCATGCTAGAAAGAAATGAAAGTTGGGTTAGGGGAAGGCATTGCCATGCAATCATTTTATGACCCACACCCTCTTCAAATAAAGGGTCTGTTATCCCCTCAGCCTCAGTATTGTATACTGGATCCTTTGCATACACCTAGCAGAAGAAGGAAAAGAAAGAAGGTGTTACAAGGTTTACCTTTTAAAAAGGTGCTAGTGCTAGAAATGAAGTACAGTACACCTGCCATGTTCCATTGGGCACTATTTAACTTCATTGCCTCACCTGCCTGAAATGATGGAAATTGGTTCCAGCATGTGGTGAGGAGGATATAAAAAAGGATTAGGAATCACATTGCATTGTTTCTGCCTTATTAGGCAGCCATGTGCATTTGATACAGTTGGTTCCTTCCTGAGCCTTTACTAGCTTCCTTGTGACCAAACTAGGTGGCTGGAAAGAAGAGTCAGATCCAGAACCACTGTGAATTCTATTAAATTTAGAAAATTTGCAATGACTTAATTTTGTACAATTCTCATCTTCTGTACCCAAATTTCATTTTATTTTCCATTTTTTATTGTGCTTTGTTTTTCTTTACTCCTCATTTTCTTTTTAAATCTCTCCCATGACTGTGGCAGCATTTTGACATTTGATATACATCTTTTGGAATACATATCCCATTGTGAACGTTCCCTGCCCACACCCCCAACAAAAAACACACTACTTCCTTCAAATAATTTTCCTATTTTTATAAAATGACTTAAATTTGACATATCTATCAAGTTGATGATAAATGCTTTTGCCCTTTGCCTGTATCAAAAGGCCAAAAGGAGGAGTTGGCATTTTCCTTAATAAGATTTCAGCTTGTTTTTTCAAGCTTGTCTTTAGCACTTTTGTTCCAAGATTTAGCCATGTAGAGTATAACACTGCCATTATATTAGTAATAATAGCATTACTAATTATAGATTGCATCTGTTGATCTATATGCTAAGCACTGGAGTTTGGATTTATATATGTTCATTTAATCCACAAAACAACAAATGTTTTTTCCTGATTTCAAAGGCAATGTTTTCTCTCTGCCTTTAACCTGTAAAATTTAATGTTGTTCAATCGCAAAACAATTATCTGATGTTCTTTATTGGTTCTTTATTTTTCTTTACTTTTTTGCAACATTTGACTCTACCAAAAAACCATTCCATAATGGTAACAGCTAACATGCATTATGTGTCAATTATGAGTCAAAGTATTAAATACTGTGAGAATTATTATATATAATAACCCAAGAAATTGATCCTTAGTATATGCATTTTAAAGAGGGAGATAGGGAAACACAGAAATATTTAAGAATTTGTCTGAGATCACAAGGTGTCACAAATGGAAGAACAAGAATACAGATAGAGCATCACTGTGGATGGGAGAAATCCAGCCTCTAGGACATACTCACAATTTCCTAATCCATAATCTATTTGCATCATCACTGGATTCTCCTGGATGCTATTGCTCCGTTCAGGTCCTGGTATATTTTATAAAGTGGTAATTTATTAAAATTAGAAATAAGGTATGGCTTTTTGTATGTATTATTTTAAAAAATAACATGTGCTTCATTAAAACAATGCTATGTATGATAGCATCAAAAAGAATGAAATACTTAGGAAGGCATTTAATCAAGAAAGTGAAAGCTCTACACAAGGAAAACTGTAAAACATTGATAAAAGAAATTGAAGAAGATACAAACAAATGAAAAGATATTACTCATGGATTAGAAGAATTAATATTGTTAAAGTATCCATATTACTCAAAATAATATGTAGTCTATTCAGCTGCTATGAGAATTCCAAAGATATTTTTCACAGAAACAGACAAAACAATCCTAAAATGTACATGGAACCACAAAAAGCCTCCAAATAACCAAACAATCTTGAGAAAGAAAAATGAAAGTGTAGGCTTCACTTCCTGATTTTGAATTAACTTTGAAAAAAATTACAAAGTTACTGCAGTCAAAATAGTATAGTACTGGTATAAAAACAGGCAGACCAATGGAGCAGAACAGAGAATTCAGGAACAAACCCAAGCATGTATATGGTCAACTGATTTCCACCAAGAACACTAAGAATTCACAATGGGGAAAGAATAGCCTCTTCAATAAATGGCACTGGATGGAACTGGATGTTTACATGCAAAAGAATGAAAATGAATCTCTGTATTACCATATACAAAAATCAAATCAAATTGAATTGAACACCTCAATATAAGAATTGCAACAATAAAACCCCTTTAAGAAAAATAAGGAGAAAAAAATCTCCTTGGTGATGGTTTTGGCAATGATTTTTTTTTTGGGGGGGGCATGAAACCAAAAGTTCAGATAATGAAATAAAAAAATAAATAATTGGGACTACACCAAACTGAAAAGCTTCTGCCCAGCAAAGAAAACAATCTGTGAAATGAAAAAGCAGCCTATGAATTGGGAGAAGATATTAGCAAACTATATATCTGACAAGGGATAATATCTAAAATAGATAAGCAATTTGCAAAACTCAATTATAAAAAAATCAGTAACACAATTTAAAAATAGGCAAAAATTGAATAGAAAAATCTCCAAAGAAGACACAAAAATGGCCAGCAGATATATGTAAAGGGGTTCAACATAACTAATCATCAAGAAAACAGATCAAAACCATAATAAGCTATCATCTCACACTGTTAGGATGGCTGTTATCAAACAAACAGAGAATAAAGAAAAGTTATATATTGTTGGTTGGAATGAAATCAGTACAGTTATGGTAGAAAACAGTATGGAAAATGCCCATATTGTTCATCACATTAAGCATATAACTAAAATATGGCCCAGTGATCCTCTTTTGGGTATAAATCCAAAGGAAATGAAACCAGCACCTTGTAGAGATACCTGTGTTCCTTAGTTGATTGCAGCATTATTGACAATTATTGACATATAGTTTCTTTTCCCTTCTGAATTTTCAGAGCTTCTGGAGTAAAGTTACAATTAAGATTGGATTTTTTTGACATCTTCTTTTAGCTATCTTTAAATCCTGCACTTTTTTCCTTTAGTAATATCTTGCCAAATATGATACAATCCTGGCATTTAAGAAATAAATACAAGGCCTGGGGATATAGCTCAGTTTGTAGGATGCTTGCCTCACGTGCACAAGGCCCTGGGTTTGATTCACAGCATACCAACCAAAAAAAAAAAAAAAAAAAAAAAANCCTCGCATGTACAAGGCTACGGGTTCAATCCCTAGTACAAAAAAAAAAAAAAAAAAGAATAAAATACAAATTTAAGCTACTTCAGTTCTTCAGCAGTTTATGTAAGATAGAAAGCAATGAAGATAACTTTTGAGAAAGATTTTAAGTTCAAAGTTTAACAAAAGATGAAGAATGATAAATGAAAGAGCATGATACTATAATAAGCATAATAAATAAAGAGAATTAAAACACAATATATGTATACCCATACCTAAGTTTACTGTACTGTGGATTTATAGCATGTTCTCTGGCAGGCAATAAGAACAAATATTGTCTCATATGCTTCTTAACTAATCAAATGCTTGTGGAAACTGAAGTCGTGAGATTATACACAAATCATCATAAATGAAGTGGAGTACAATGAGCTGTGAGGTAATTTGATCCAGAAAATCTCCTGGCTTTTCTCTGAACCATGTTCAATAAATTCTAATAATTCTAATTTAGACAACTCATGTACTTATATGAAAACTAATAAAGATATCTTTTCCAGTATCATTGTTGGAGAAAACTTCCATTTTTTTTTTAAACAGTAGAAGAAAATTTAAAAGATTTGAAAGGGTTTGTTGGAGTTTCCACTAATAACATATTCCAAAAATGCTTGTTAGGCTTTGGTTATAAGGAATGTAGATACATTCTTATTTGAATACCAATGTTGACCTCAACCCAATGACACTTGTCAACTTTGAAACTGAGGAGTGTAAAACTGCCTGGATTTCCATGGTGATTAACTTTGCTGACCCTTTTCATCAGTTCTTATTTTTGAGGATTTGTAGTTCAAAGTAAGGTTCACAGTTTAGCCCATTACAAAGTAGCATATGCTCAAATCCATGTGAACGGCCCCAAACCTAAATTTAGATTTAGTGGACATTTTTTTTTTTTGGCATCCTGAAGAAGCAGAAGTTTAGATACTTTGCAAATGTTTCCTAATTTTAATTTATTTTTTTCTTAACAATTTCTCCAACATTTGATCTATTTCTCCCTATGTTTATGTTTTTCGTCAGCTAAAACTATAAGAATTCATGCAGAATTTTAAAAAATTAGAATAAAGTTAATTATCCAACTAATACAAATAAAGATAATTTCACATTTAGTCCTGCTACCTATTAATAAAAACCAAAGTCTGACCTTTCTCTTTCTTTTCTCGGAGTATTTTTCAATCAGGTTAAAATTGCTGATCCCCAGAGTGTGTTATCATAATAATAGCAGCATCTCATAAAATTTTTCTATCATTATTAGTCTACCCTTCCAACCTCAAAATGTTTATGGTTAAATAAATTTATTTTAGGCCAAATAATATTTGCATGGATTTTTAGAAATGCCTAAATTTAATTCACTAAGAGTTGAAGCTTCAAGTATCATGAGTTTTTCAGCTTTCTAGTCCTGACTGTAGCATGTAAATCTGTTCTGCAGGCTACAACAGCAGCAATGAAATAAAGATATTTTCCAGCATCAGTCACGATAGTGTGGGCTTAGGAAGGAGGTGTCTCCTTTGGGCAACATACTTCCCTTGGGTCGGATGTTGGCTAATTTAAGACTTACAGCTAATAGATCTTATCACCTCTATGACATAGAATTGGCCAGAGGCCCAGAGCAAGGACATTTAATTGGATGAATGATTATTAATTCTAAATACAATATAAATAAAAGGATTTAGAGAATGGGGCTGCTATATTCATCACAACTGGCATCTTGGGTAAATTAATAGCTCTCTTCCTCCTACCACTGGCTGACTCGCCCCTGTGCATCTAGTGTAGAATTTCAATGTAACTGAAGGTGCAGGCTCACACATCGCCAACCCCTGTGGCTCAGACTCCAGGCAGGCAAGGTGGATGTAACATAATCTGGAAGCCACCAGATGTCGTACATACATTGTTCATTATTTGATTTCTGCAAGTACATGTAGTAAGCACTGGATAGAAAAAAAAAGTTACTGCAGCTGCTAAGTGGCTAAGAGGATTCTGTCCAGAGCTGCACTGAGTTGACTAATAAAGTTCACTTCCTCTAACAGTGTACATACTGCTACCACATTCATAGGAAGCATTTTAAGTTAACATGAAACATAATTTTATTTTTATCTTTTTTTTTTATTTTAACTTTCCTCTCAAGCTGACTTCATTTTTAATTCATTCAATGAATGAATCCTGATTGGGTTTTCTAGTTAAACATCACTTGCTAGGTTCTGGGAATACAAAGCTAAATAAGATTCTCCCAATCCTCAAATATTATATATAGTCCCGTCAGTGAACTAGATAGAAATCAGCTAATTATATTGTGGTAACAGGTTAGGATTTCTGGAAACAGATACTTTGATGAAATTTGGGTACCATGTTGTTTATGAAGGATGAACACTTATGAAAAGATGGTGGAGGAAGCTGAATTGGGCAAAGGGAAAAGTCAAAATGTGCTTCTTTTTGCCAAAGTGTTAGACAACACAATGGGATTTCTGGAGTAAATACTGCTCATTAGATCGGTCCCACATCAACCTGGGTCTTTAAATCCCATTCTCTACTCATTGGCTGAATGTGGGCTTCCCTAGGAAGGGCATGACCTTGAGTGAAGTCAGGTCGCTCTTTGCAGTGGAGTTAGACCCTAAAGCTGACAGCAGAAAGCTGTCTTATCCACACTCCCTGTGAGCTAGGAAGCAGATCCTTTCTTGCATCTGACATCTGAGGGGTGCATCTCTGTCAGCCACATATCATGGAAACATCGGAACTCTAGAAATTGCCACTCAGCCTTCAGGAGTAGATCATAGGTGGTGAGTCTACCATGTGTCTTCAAAACATCAATGATAACAACAGCTAAGATTTATTAAACCATTACTATATGTAAGGTGTAATAATAAAATTCTCTACTTGGGTTATCTCAGTTAGTATTTATTACAAACTTAGGAGGTAGATAGCTAACTGTTATTCTCAGGCAATAAATGAAGAGTATAGCAGTAGAAGGACTAAATAACTTGCCAAAGACTACACAGTTGTACTCCATCCTATGCTGAATAACTTCAAGACTCATTGGGTATATGCATTGCTTTTCAGGGATGTAGGTTGGACTATTACTGTGGGGAGATAGTATATAAACATATGAACTGTTTAGTAAAGTTCCTGACTTGGAGTATGAATTTAATAACTATTTGTTGAAGGAAAGCCAAGGCAAGGGAAGGAAGAAAAGTATAATGAGGGGAGGAGGAAGGAAAGGAAGAAAAAAGAAGTTATATTCAAAGAACTGCAAGATAATCAGATAAATGACCTGTTAAGAATCTCCCATTTTTTTTCCTATAAAGTATTGAATGAGTAGTAGGCATATTTGTGTTCTCTGTACACAAAGATGCACCTTGAGATTATTTCATTTCTGTTTTATTCAGCTAATATCCTGATAAGAACAATTTTAGAGAAGGAACAGTTTATTTGGGGGCTCATGGTTCCAGAGGTCTCAATCCATAGACAGCTGCTTCCATTCCTTGGGGCTCAAGGTGAGGCTGAACACCCTGGGGGAAGAATGTGATGGAGGGATGCAGGTCACATGATGATCAGGAAGCTAAGAAATTCCACTCACCACATACAAAATATATATTCCAAAGCCACTTCCTCCAGCCACACACACCTGCCTTCAGTTACAATTAGTTAATCCCACTCAGGGGATTAATTCATAGATTGGATTAAGGCTTTTCATGATCCAATCATTCTCCTCTAAACATAGCATTGTCTCACACACCTAATATCTAAATCATGACACTTTGCTTCTCAGTTTTTTGTTTTTTAAAAGATGTACACATGATTGATCTTTTACCAATATATATTGCTGTGTGATGTTGTGATGCATAAGATGTTGAGGGCCACAGCGGAGTTGGGATGGCGCCTGGCATTTTGCCAGAAGTATGGTTGAGAGGCCAGCCATTAAGATGAAGCTGGATTGATTCAATTGTATATAGACCCCTGCTGTCCGCCTTGGGCACCCGCTACTTTGGAGTTCTCGTGGAGGACTTACTGTGTTGCTCAGTCTGGTCTTGAACTTCTGGCTCAAGCAATCCTCTCTCTTTAGCCACCCTGGTAGCTATAGAAATTTGCCTCTCTGCCCAGCTCTTTATATGGAGTGAGTAGAATGTTTTGCATATAGTAGATATTAGGAAAAATAATTGACCAATAAGAAATTGAATGCCTACTCTGACACAAAGCCTTTATGGGGTTGAGAACATAAAGAAGAATAAGACAGGTCTCATGAGAAACTTTCGGATCAAATGACCTTAAATGAAGTAAATCAAACAAAATATGTGATTAAATACAATGAGTTTAATGCAATTTAATATAAAAATAACATAATAAAAAATCGGTGATAGAGGTACGAAAAAAACAAAAGACAACAACAAAACACTCAGAGAAAAAATAGTTGGGTTGAATTTTTTTTTTTTTTCCTTTGGTAACACTACTCTGGATTTTGTTTGAGCTAAAGAAATGGACTATTGGAGTTTGCTAATTCTAAAACTGCAAAAGTATCTTTTCCCAAAGAGGTGTTTATAAAGGCATGGAGGAAATAGCAAGTCCACCTTTACATCCTGCAGGAGGACGATGTAAGGGTACATAGGGTCCTGGAGATAGAAACCCATGTAAGCCATTCTAAGATTTAGGACTTAGTCCTGTAGGGATTGAGTAACTCTGCAGGTTTCTGTGAATAAATATTTGTGGATACTGATGATGTCTATTCTGGATTAAACAGCTCTGTCCAGCTCCCTTTGGGGTTTTGGATCTTTATATAGAGATATGTTTTTAAAACCAAAAACTAAAACTGAAGACCTTTGCTCTTTAGTGGCTCCAAGTAAGTGTCCTTGAAGGCCATCCCAAATAACTGAGAGATTGTGTAGCTTGAACTATTCACCTCTGCAGGTTTAATTTTGAAGCCCTGCTTTTCTGTAGAGACATTAGGTTTTTCTTTTCATACAGTGAGATGTCAGGAACATAATCGTGGGAAGTTTTCACTTGGACAGAAACCACACTGTTCACAGTGTACTGTAATTTTGTAGGAGGAAGAACAAGAGCTGAACTTGGCCATAACATATTCTTCCCTTAAATTTAGGAGGATCAGAATAGTCAAATGACATTGGGTGGCCTATGTGAGATTTTGTTGTTTTAGCTTAAATTTGCTCTTTCCTTTGGTACTTTTCTGTGTCTTTTGCACTGGTTTATATTGTAACGGTTTCATAGGGTATTTCTGGCCCTTAGATTTCTTGTTTCACACTTAGCCCGTATTAAAAACTCAATAATAGTTGTTACATAAGTTTCTAACACAGTCTTTCTTTCTATACCAACTACTTAGTATAAAATCCAAAAAAAAAATAAACAAATAATTTGTCAACTGCATAGGGAAATGGGAGAGGTACCATATTGCCTTTCTTTTCACATAGTAAAAACTCTATCTTGAGGTCACCTCTAAAGGCCTTTCCCATCCTTCTTGTTGCTTTCAATGAATGACCTCCTAGTCTTCCAGGACCCATGGTTCTAGATCCAAGAAATGGATCACTTTCCCAAAATTGACTTCTCGCAGATAGCAGGTCCTTTTTCTTAGAGAAAATTAAGAAGGAAAGTTAATAAAATGAAACCCCTACTTTTGTTAGGCTGACAACAATTTCCAAGTAAGAACATGTTCATGTGTTCAAAAGCATGTGGTTTTCAGAATTAGATTTGGGTTCAAAATCGAACTCTGATTTGTGTGTGACCAGGTGTGACCTTGGGAAACTTATATACTCATCTGTAAAATGAGAAGTAATAATAACATCTACCTCTCAGGCCTGCTTTGAACCTTAAACAGAAAATGAGGGAGGTAAAATCTAACATAGTAAGCGTTGCCTGTTACAGCTGGGATCCACTAGTCCCTGTGTGACCACCCCACTGCCAATTCGTGCCTCCTGTCTTCGGGAAGTCTCTCTGTGATACAAACCCTAAAACATGACTAGAAATAGATATTATAAATAATAATCCAGGGAATACTTTATGATTCCTTTTGCTGAGTGTTTTCAGGAGAAGTAGCATTCTTCCCTTGGGTTCTGTGGTTGCATTAACCCTCTTTACTCCACTATTCTGTTAAAAGGAGGACATAAATCCCAGACCCAGCCAATCAGACTTTTACTTTCTTTGGCTAAATAAATTGTCAAGGTTGATCCCCAGCACTACAAGGCAGGGAGCAGGGCAGGTTGGTTAAAGGTTGGGCATGTGGCTTATCATCTCAGACAGGAAATTCTTCCTATTTTCTTCACCACAAATGTTAATGAAACTCTCTTTCCATTGAGATTGATGAATTGGCAGGATATAGGTCAGATATGTTATCAGTTATCTTGCTTACAACATAAAAAAGAGGAAGAAGGAGAGGGAGAAAGGGAGATTCATATAGTATCTGTTGAATCCCCAAATACACATATTTCAATACCAACCTTTCCCCTTAGATGTATTCACTTTTTTCTTCATCTATTTTGAGATGTTTTTCTGTTATTTTCAATGAAAAGAATTCTGAAAATAAACATTTTGCCTTCTAAAAGTTACTTTGGCTAAAAAGATCTTAAAAACTATGAATTGGCCTTTTATACATTTATAATTTTCTAAGGACAACTTTATGTTGGAAGGGATGCATTAAAAATATTTAATAGTTTTCAAGTTTTAGGTCCATAGTATTAATAGGTAGACTGCAGTTTACAAAGTGGGATCAGAATTTCTTGAATTAAGGGAAACATATTCATATTGGAATAGGCTGGCAGTTTCTCATGCTCTAATGTACCTCAGGAGCAGAAGAGGCCACTTGGCTTAAGAATCTCATCCCAGCTCCCCAAGTCAATAATAGCACCAAAACCAAACCACAGACATGCTGAGAATATTCAAGGTGTTAATCAAGGGCAAGTGCTTGACTAAGCTGCTGGATTAGGAGCCCCTGACAGCTTCCCTGCAATCTCTGAAGTACCTGCAGTGTGGTGCTCTCACCTCACCACTTTCTGGTGACAAGAGATTTAGTACAATTAAGGTGAAGATGTTAAAAGAAGCACCCCTCCCCTATTCGCTTCTAAATCTCTCTGACTCTGTGCTTACCTCCTTCCCCCCTTCTCTTCCCCTGCCTTGTTTTTGGTGCATTCTTGATGAAGGCCATTTACATAATTTTAGGACCCACTGAAAAATAAGATGATGTGGTCTCTTGTTAAAATAAACAACTAGAAAAAGTGCTATGAAACATACTAAAATATTAATGTTTTCCCCCTCTGTTTGTTATAGTGTTTTTCCATTTGTTACTTGTTGATGTTCTAAGAAAATAAAAGCTTAAATTATTAGAATGAACTTTGCTGTTCGTCTTTATATTGCACAGTGCCAGTTTTAAATACAAATATAACGGCATTTATTCATATGTAGAATTACTGAAATCACAGTTTGAGTTTTGTAACTCTATACATCCATATAATTTTTTACCAGAACCATGAAAATGCTGTACACAATCTATTTTATTTCGTAAATCTTTTTCTCCTTCACCCCCCATTTTTTCCCCGAATTGAGGATTTAACCCAGGTGCTCTATATTGCTGAACTATACCTTCAGCCCTTTTGTATTATTTTTTTTTCTTTTTTCGGGGGAGCAGGTACTGGGGATTGAACTCAGGGGCACTGGCCCACTGAACCACATCTATAGCCCAATTTTGTATTTTATTTACAGACAGGGACTCATTGAGTTCCTTAGTGCTTTGCAGTTGCCGAGGCTGACTTTGAACTCTTGATCCTCCTGCATCAGCCTCTGGAGCCACTGAGATTACAGGCATGAGCCGCTGAGCCTGGCCAGCCCTTTTGTGCTTTGAAGACAGGGTCTTGCTAAATTTCTGAGGCTGGCCTCAAACTTGTGATTTTCATGCTTCAGCCTCCCAAGTTGCTAGGATTATAGGTATGTGCCACCACTCCAGGCTTTATTTCTTCTTGTGTGCACATCCTACCAACACTCTCACTTCCAGCTTATAGATGAGTAAGGAATAACTGAAAGGAAAAGAAGCTATGCATTATCTTACCTTTCCCTTTCCTTTGATGTCAACATATGTAACATAAGAGTCAGCTAAGACACAGAGACAATGGTAGTAAGTAAAGGTATGATAGACTGTCTTTGTCATTTGTGTTTCTTGGAATGTCATTGCCTCCTTTTTGCATTTGAATATAGATCTGGTTTGAATGGACAATGTGGTTTCTAGGACCTGTTAGTGGTCCCACTTACTCAGTAGTAGAGATAATTTGCTAACTCCGTCCATGCTCTAAGACTTGTTGAACTCCCAGGCATGGTAGGTCTGTGGGATTTCTATGCTCATGGGAGACTGAAGCCACAATATGCAAATGGGGCAGCATAGATGGCAGGTATGCATATTGCACATTTCTCTTCTACTCGTGCCCAGGGCCCATTGTCCCATTGGACTTTACCTACAAAAAGCATCTTCAAAGATTAAGAATTTCAAGAGAACAATGACAGAACATTAAATGAAGTGTGGGGTGACCATACAGGCAGCATGCTCATAAATTCAGCCCTGTCTTCATCTCACATTTCATGATGCAAATCTATCCATTTCATTAAAATTCAAGAAGAAAATTCCTACATTCTCATGTATTTGATGACAAGGCTCACAATATTTTAAGTTTCAAGTTTTTATCCCAATTTTATTGTGATATAGTTGGCAATTAAAACTATATATCTTTAAGAAGATCTTTTGTACAACAATGAGACTATAGTTAACAATACTGCATTGTATACATGAAATTTGTTAAGATGGTGGATCTTAAGTTATTTCATTATCCACACACACAAAGTTAATGATACAAGTTATGGATATGCTGATTAGTGTGTGTATTGTGAATTATTCCCAATATTCATATTTCCTCTCCCTCTCTCATTTTTGCTTCTCTCACTCATGTATTTGTCCTGGAAAAAATCCAAAATCTTTTCAATATCTCTTTACATAATATAGTACTATCTCTATTTTCATTCCCACCTAAATTGCCTGGCCAGAACAGAAGCTCTGGACAGGAATGTACTTTATTAGCACATCACTTATCAAATATACCTGCAGTACAACATTTCCTCACTAATAGAATTCCTACATAAGCAGATTTCAACTGCCATTTGTAAGTTTTCTTTGCCTCATTTTCTCACTGCTTTTATAGGAACATATTGTTTTCACATGGATATTTTTGAAAATGTGATACTGATATGATTTATAATCAATGTGCGCATTTAACAGTGTTTGGGGTATATTAACATTTGGAGGAAATTATATTATGAATTACAAGTTAAGATATATTTAAAAACATTCTATTGTCTTTTAAAGAACTAATTAAAAGGAAATAGTGGCATTCAGTCCTTGTTCTCAAATAATGGCTATTACATTCTTTATGACAGTACTTATCACTCAGAATTACAAGTATTTACACTATGTCTGTCTCTTTTATTACCCTATAGATACCCTGAGGGTATGGACTGTGTCCTATTCAGATGTATACTACCAAAACCACCTGCAGAGCTAATTTTAGGTTTCTAATAGAAGGTATTGAGTACTTGTATCCTGAAAGAATGAAAGACTGTTTCTTATTTCTGGGGTTATAATTTGAGTTGAGCTTTCAAAAATACATTTTAATATTTATGAGTCATGTTTTATACATTGCTCTGATATTTTGATATTTTGCTTTATGTGGAAAACCACATCTAGGAGTCTATAAGTTTTAAGAATATACATATGCAGTGTCTTAAGCATTTTATGTTTTGTTTTTACACATTTAGTTCTTCAAATCTCTGTAACTGATTTTGTTTTAGGACATTGACTTTAGATAAGAGGTTGAAGGTTTGTATAGAAAAACTGTTTTGCCATGCTTCTCCATTTCTGCTTTCTGGGAACTCAGAAAATGTCTCCCTGTTTGTAGGTATAGTTTCTCCTAACTTCCAAGGACTTTCCCAGCATCAGGACAAAATAACCAGGGGAGTCAGAAGAAGAGAACTATATAATTCTATCACCACTCACCACCCATATTTATTTTGTGGAATCAGAATCCTTGAATTGGAAGCAAACTGGAAGATTGTCTGGTTTCAGGTCTTTCTTAAGGCAGGAATCTCTTACATATCAGAACTGACAAGTTTATAAAAATTCGTCTTTGGGTTCTAGGCTCTGAACCAAGATTCAAAAGTGTTGTGCCCTGGAGTAGGAAAGAATGTGTTCCTGTATTATAGTCAGAAAGCCTCTTTAAGGGTGGCATTTCTCAGTCATCGCTATAAGCTACACTTTGATTTCCTAGGAACTCAGCTTTCAGAATATATTACTTTTAAAACCATACTTTTGTTTCAAGAATCTGGGGAACTTTCCCTTTTGGAATTTATTTAATTCCATATGGCAAAAGTTATGATTTTGAATGTAACTATGAACTTATTTGATTTATAAATTTGCACATTCACCTATGAGCAGATTATGTAAGATGAAAACCCCTGCTTACTATTTATAGAACATAAGTGCCTCCTTGGTACTGGGTGCTTTTGCTAAGCCCTTGGTTTCAGATGGTTATGGAGAGGTCAAAAAGACTTCAGATAACTTACAGTTTGGGATTAGCAAGGTAATTAAAATAGTAATTCTATAAACTGAGGAGTTTTCTGATAGGAAAGGATATCCAAAGTCTTCCCAGATGATGAATGTTTTTGCTGATACCTAATGAAATGGATATTTTCAAGATGAAGAGAGCAGGCACAGCATGTTTGATGGTCCTACAACTAGAAATCCCATATTAAAGTAAGGAAAATGCAAAACAAAGAAATAACAGTGGGTAATATTGTAGACAGCCTTGTAAATTGTGAAGGAGGGATTTTGCATTTAGTGTTAAGGAAAATGGGAACTATTGAAGAATTTAGGCAAGATTATACATAAAAAGCTCTATTCCACAAGGCATCAAGAAAGTGGGACACCGGAGCTAGTTCATACTGGTACAGAGTGCCAATTGTTAAATATTCATGAACTTTTTGAACTGGTTTTGAAATTATTGGCTGCGGTGGGAATATTTTCATGTTGGAAATTGGTAAAACTTTCAAATAAATGTTTTGGTAATTGCTTTTTTGGGTTTTGTTATTGGAAAGCTGGTTTATCAGCTTTTACCACTGGATAGATGTAAGCAAGAAGAAGAAAAATGCTGGCCTGGATTGGGGTGATCACAATAGGGAACAGAAAGATATGTTTATGTTTGTGAAATATTTAGGTGTGATCTGTTTTTGGAAATGCAGGCATAGAGATAGAAGAAAGGCAGAGAATGCACCAGGTTTATTTCTAATACATCAGTACATTATCCACCCTGACACCTTGTAAGTAGCTCCAGTTGGAAGGTAAAGGTGAACTCTCAGGCATTCCATTGTCCATTGTCCATTTAGTCAAACCATTTGTTTGTTGAGACAGTGTGCACTAAAAGTCTTACCACAGATTCTTGTGAGCAAATTAATAGCAGCATACTTCAATTTTGATATTACTATCAGTAACATAAAGCAAAAGCCATTTTATGTCCAGAGGCTCCGTTTTGCTCATCTGGTATTTATTGCTGGGGTTCTCCAACCCCCTCCAAGACAACGTGAATACCAAATGTGAAAGGCAAGTTGGACATTAAACTATATGTCCTCGTGTGATTCTGCAAAGACGACTTTTCTCCAGGGTAATGGTGAAGCAGATGTTATGATTCTGTGAAAGTTTTATTTGTAATTTTATGAGATTAGAAAAAAAAAAGCCATCCATATGGTATGTTCTCTTTGGTTTTCAGCAAGAATTATATATTCTATAGAGAGGTAAAAAGCAGAAGAGAAAACATTATTTATTTTGGTCAATTCAGTTGCTAAGCAGACATATTATTTGCGTCTTGGCTCCAAAGTAGTCCATTTTGAATATGGATCAGAATTTTTTTTTCTTTGTTGTGTCAGATTCCTGGAGTTGAATAATTTCACCAATAGTTAGCCTTTCTCTAACTGAAAAGCCATATCCTGTCATTTTTATGCTCCATAGATGATTCTGTTTAGGTAGAGGAAAGTGTCAGGAATGAAGCTTTCTGACAACAGGGTGAAACTCTCTCACATTTAAAGAATTCTCACCAGAGGTGTTTGTAATCTCCCTCCTATTTTCCCTTCCTCTGGAAACCTGTTTGAAGATAAAGCAGAGTGTAACCTGTGCCCTGTCAGCTTCCTGCAGAGTGTTAACTCAAAAAGCTCCATGAGTCTCAGAGTACATCATTTAACAAGTTCCTGGTGATCAGGAATGAGTTCCAGATCACTCTAAATGCTGACTGGCTGGCTTTTGCACCAAGCCACCGCAGCTGTTCACTGAATTTTCAGAGGGCAACATCTAACTTCGCAATTAAAGAATTTTTAAACAATGTGCGCTGTGATTCTTTATCCGTAAATTCATCTTAGCTCTCCAACCTAGGAAGGATGAGAAATGGCTTATGGGAATTTGAAAGCTTCTATGGAACACAGCACATGTGAAAACACCCTGGATGTCTTGTATTGTTGCTCTTATTGTTATGCTTAGTATTATTACATTTTTTTTACTTTTAAGATATAAGGATAAGCCAAATTTATTAAGTTATATTTTATTTTTAATTCAAAATTGGAAAAGCTCTCTTGTAATGCCTGGGTGTTGGGCCTGCAATAGTGAACAACACAGGGAAGTTCCTTGCTCTTGTGAAACTTGCATTCTAGGAATACATGCTTGAATAGGTGATCTACAACTGACAGAAGCCAGGTTGCTAATTTTTTTTCACTTAATATTCCTTTCAACTTAAAAAAAAAAAAGGATACTCAGGGACATTCAACCACTGAGCCACATCCCCAGCCCTTAAAAAAAATCCTTTTTATTTTGAAATAATTTTAGTTCAAGAAGAGTTACAGAGATGGTACAGAATTCTGTTGTTTCCCTAAGCATTGTACATCTTGCCTGGTAAAATGGTCAACATTTAAGATCTTAACATTGTACCAATGTTATTTACCAAACTATAGGTTTTGTTCATTTCTCCATCATGTCTTTGGGCTGTTCTGGTGTCCAAGCCTGGATAGTACACTGCAGTTAGCTACCATGCATCCTTCAATCCTGGACAGTCCCTCCTCTGCCTTGTTTTTCATGACTTGGGCACTGTTGAAGAGTATTGGTCATACATTATAGAATGTGGCTCACCTTGAGTTCTCTTGTTGTTTTCTTATTACTACAATGAGGTTATGGATTTGGGGGAAGAATGCAGAGAGATGCTATGTCTTCCTCATCATATAAGAAATTCCTGATATCAATTTTTTAATCACGAGTGACATGAACTCTGATCACTTGGTTAGAGCAGTACTTGCCAAGTTTTGCTCACTCCTTTTTCCTTTTCTATACTCAGTTCTTTGAAATTGAATCACTAAGTCCAGCCTACACTCAAGGGGAAGAGGATGTAGCTTCACTTCCTAGAAAGGAGCAACAAAGAATCTATGTGCTATAAAATAGGTTCTGATGCTAAAATGACCACAGTTATTAATAAACATGTTGAGGGAGGGAGGTCAAGGCCAGGCTTTCTTCCTCTTTAGCACACTTCAGGGAGCCTTGCTCACTGCAGTTATTACTGTGGTGTTCCAATGGTGGTTTTCTGTTTCCCTCATACATTTAACACTTACTGCTTAGAATTCTTCTGTAAGAAAATCATTGTCTTCCCCAGTCTGCTTATTGTTTGTTTGTTTAATCATGCATTTGTATTGGCATGAATTCATGAATATTTATTTTATTCTTTGGGTTATAATACAATCATATAATTATTAATTTTGTTGTCCACTGTTCCAATTTTGGCCAATCCATTTTTGGTCACATAATCTGCTGTTCACAGCTGAGGACGCAGTCGAATCAATGATTGTGCATGGATTCTTTCTTTGTATCACAGTGGGATTTCCTTCCATGAGAGGTGATGATGTAGAGAATCTATGTTATTTGTAGGCTTGAAACAAAACATGGAAGGAAAGAAATGTTTCTCCCTTACTTGGAGAATCATTGGCACATCTATATTTGAAGCAATCAATTGCATTTTGGTGAGTAGAAGTGATAGCCATAGTAGAGAAGAATAATGAAAGCATACATATTCTTGGGTTTGTTTATGAATTACTAAGAATAGTCATGTATTTCCTTACATGAAATACAACACCTTCATTAAAGATGTCCATCCTTGAAACTTCTGTCTGAGCCTAGTGAAATGTTATATAAGCAAGCCTAATTAATAATTCCTTATTGAGCTTCAACTACAGGTTCTGCACTGTTCATTTTGGCACAGGGAGAAAAATAAATATACATCTTTGTTGAATGAATAAAGACATAATTTCTGCACTGAAGAACTGTAAGTTTTGCTGGTAAGGTAAGATGAAAAAATATGAAGCAATTAATTCTAGAACAATATTGTATGTAGGTTCAATTGCATTTTATGGAAAAGCTGGTAAGGGATAATCCTAATTAGAGACTTTATTATTTGTTTTTCCTTATTGTAACTGAGCTTTAGAGGATTTAATTATGGTTTATGTTGAAAATTGAAATGGTTATAAGATATAGTGTAGGCTGATTCACTTGTCCATTATAAAAAGGAAGACAATAATATGTTCATGTCATTATCATTTTGTTCTTATCACTTGGCATACTAATTTAACACTACTGTGAATTAGATTTCTAGCTCCAGTATATTCTAATATATTGTATTTAAAAGATTTTGAATGATCTTCTGACTTAGCAATTTTATTGATAATATTGAATTAAAAAATCAAGATGTTTCAAATAACTGTTAAGATTCTTCAATGTAAACTTTTTTTTCTGTCTGGATCTGTGTACATTTAGATGTTCTCTTATTCTAGCTTGGCTTTATCCAGTACAACATGTAAAATGGATTTTCATTATTCCACAGGGGTCTTTTGCAGTGCCTGGATTCAGGAATAACTTCTTATGTCAAGTTACACACACAAAGATGTGTGCACTTGTTAGAGGATGCTTGGCTTTAGTACTCACTTGCTAGGCAGTCAAATCACAAATAACACAGACACCTTGTATCTGTGGGATCACTCAGGAACACTCAAAATTTCAAATTTATATTGAAAACAAACATAGTGTCTTTTCTAAGTAATATATAAAGAAAGAATATTTTCCAACATCAAATATAATTTTATCATGATTATCACCAGGATTTTGTGGTATTTACATTTTGGTCTCTTGAGATAGAGTGTTTAGGGTTTCTTATTTTCAGTGCCATTGGCCCTCAGTGAAAGATTACAATTCCTCCTTTTGTCTTAGAGTCAGTTCTCTATTGAGAGATGGAAACTGGGGCAGAACTAGTTTTTAAAGCAAAAGTTCAGGCAAGCCACTCCACTCCACATCCATATGTGTATTTGTGGAGGCAAGCTTGAGGAGAAGATGGGCTAGTGTTGGGGTTAACTACCAGGGAAGTTGCATCTAACAATATATATTAGAGTATAATATAGCATGGTGAAATGAGTTTCATACAGTAATGACAGGGCCAGTAATGGTTGTATTTTAGAACAGGGAATCATATTATTTAGAATAATGGTAGTAAGAAAACAACATGACTTAATGTTATTTATTTATTTAAACTCACAGATTTATCTACTTAGATTATAGATATTTTGGAAGACAGGGACTTAATTATGTTCCTCCTTAAAGTTTCTTCTCTTCTCATTTCAATAATAGAAACTTCTTCTGGCTCTGCTGATCATTTTTTTTTAAATCACCCCAAACAGAAACAAAAAATATAAAACTCTACCAACAACGAGGTAATTGTATTAAGCAATTACCTCATTTCTTTCTTTATAACCAATGTTGGTTTGTGAGGTATGGATTCTAAGAAGTCTGCTTATCTAATGAAGTAGCTCTACTTAAATTGAGAGTTAAACATTAAGCAGAAATTTCACTATGTTTTTCAACTGACACATGTATTATTGCTCTTAGATGAAATTTCAAGGAGCAGACATTGGCTCTTTCTGATCATGTAACCTCAACTTCACTTAGTCACATTTAGATTAGAGAAGTATAAATCACACATCTTATTTAAAATATAAATACCGCAATGATAAGAAGCTCATAAATAAGAGCATGAAACACATTCAAGAATAAGATTATGAGTCTTTCACTACAGACCCAGGAATGACATATCTTTGCAGAGGCAGTTATATATGGGAGGATTATCTTGATAATGAGAATTGTCACTATATTCAAAAATTAATATTTCTCTTGTGGTAGTAAAGTAAATGTTAATTCACAATTTAACATTGCAAGTCAAGAAACTCATTTATTATTCTATCCAAAAGCTATGATGTAACATTGCTTAGCTGACATTTTAGTGGTCTTTAAATCAAGATCATATTTTAGAAAATTAGATGTTAATAACAGTGAAAAAATAAGAATTGTGCACACATTAAGTTATTTTTTAAACTGTCAATATGAACTTTTTGGTCAAAATTAATATCAGTACTTATCCTTTAGTCTCCTCCTCACCAAAAAAAAAAAAAAAATTAAAAATTCCCCATTCTTTTTTAAAAAATATTTATTTTTTAGTTGTAGTTGGACGCAATACCTTTATTTTATTTATTTATTTGTATGCGGTGCTGAGATCAAACCCAGGGCCTCGCACATGCTAGACGAGCGTTCTATTGCTGAGCCACAACTCCAGCCCTAAAAATTGCCCTTTCAAGGACAGCTAAAACTTTGTAAAAATTAAATTGTTATAGAGACTTAAAAATAGGTTACTGTCTATAACTTCCTCATGATTAGCATAAGGGATTGTAATATTATGTCTTTTGAAACATGCAATTAATATATGAGACAATCCATTTAAAAATAAAATATAATCTATAAAATGTTTATGTTAACTTCACACCTTTAATAATGGACCATGCATTGTTGTCAAATTGAAGATGCCTGCCTAAACATTTCACATGTCCTTAAGTCTTTTTGTCATTACCTGCCAACATCATTATGTCTATCTACAAAAATTCATACCTGGTAGCTTCCTAACTATTCTATTGGGTCCAGTTTTCTTTCCCTCTCATTATATTTATTCCAGAATAAACTCAGTCTTCTTCTCCTCATGTCATTTTTCTTACTCAAATTTTCAATGATTTCTTTCTTTTTCCCCCATAGGGTAGTATCTAAATTGCTATTAGATCTTAAAAACTTTACATAATCAATGATAAAAATCACCTTTGAGATTCTATCTGCTACTTGGGTTTTTTTTCCATTTTTCTGTGATCATTCACTGTTTTTAAAAAGAGGCCTAGTTATTATTCCTTCTATGACAGCTCTCTTTTCACTTTGTGTTATTTTTAATTCCAATTACTTTTCAAAATAAATACCTGTATTTCCAGGTTCAATTCAGCTCTTATGTGTTTTGTTTTTGTTTTTCTGATGCTGGGGGATTTAATTGAGGGTCCCACAAATGCTAGGCAAACACTCTAACACTGAGCAAAGCCCCCGAGCCCTCACCACCCCCTTCTTGACAACTTCAAATCACATTAATATCTCTTCTCAAGCTCTCATCACATCATATCAGTCTCCTGACGGTGATCTAGTGATGCTTTTGACTTATTTATCCTTCTATTCATATGACATAATTTAGTTCTTGGACTGTCATTTAGCTATAGGTTTTTTAGGTCCAACACTGAATATTTCTGACTTTAAAACACTATGCAAAAAAACAATGCATTGATTTTAGAATAGATAATTGTAAAATTTGAATCTTGACTCGACCATTACTAACTGCACAAGACCCATTAACCCATTAGTTAGCTTTTTTTGTTACTGCAATCAAAAGACCTCACAATTAGAGAAGGAAAAGTTTATTTGGAGTTCATAGTTTCACAGGTTTCAGTCCACATACAACTAACTCCACTGTTCTTGGCCGAAGGTGAGGCAGAACATCCTGGTGGAAGACTATGGCAGAGGAAATCAGCTCAAGACATGTCAAAAAAAGAGAGCACTCTGACCACCAGGGACAAAATATATACCCCAAAGGCATGCTTCTAATGACCCACCTCTTCCAGCCATATCCTACCTGCCTGCCTCCAGTTACCACCCAGTTAATGTATTCAAATAGATTAATGCATAGATTAGGTTAAGACTCTCATAATCCAATCATTTCGGCTCTAAATTTTCTTACTTTGCCTCATACATGAGCTTTTGGGGGACAACTCATATCTAAATCATAGCATTCTCAGTGCTAGTTTACTCATCTTTAAGAATGGGTAAGACTAATCAATTCACAAGATTATGACAACTATAGTGGAACTTGCATAAAACACTTTGTATTTAAAATGTTGTCTCTTCCCCAACCTTGTACTAGGCATGGTACAGGTGTTCAGTAGTTATTAAATACACTGAAGAAGGATTTACATGGGCTTAATCTCATAGTAATAGGGCAAAATAATCAGAAGCAAAATCTCCAACAGGTAATCTGGGGCCTCACAAAGTTGTTTCAGACAGTTCTGTTGAGGTGGTTATGTTGGAAAACAGATGACAGCAAGATTCCCATGTGGTAGGGACTGTGTTTTTTTTGTTTGTTTTGGTTTTGGTTTTGATTTTGGTACCAGGGATTGAAGCCGGGGTACTCAACCACTGACCCATATCCCAGGCCATTTTATTTTTAATTTTGAGACAGATTTTTGCTCAGTTGCTCAGGGCCTCACTAAGTTGCTGAGCCTGGTCCTGAATTCAGAATCCTCCTGCCTCAGCCTCCTGAGCCAGTAATGATAAAAAACACTTGCTGTAATTTGATATCAGATTAGCTTGCGAGAACAGTCTGAGAAATGTTGTATTAACATATAGAGGGGCTGGGGTTGTGGCTCAATGGTAGAGTCTTGCCTAGCATGTGTGAGGAACTGGGTTCTATCCTCAGCACCAGATAAAAATAAATAAATAAAATAAAGGTATTTTCTTAATCTACAACTACAATATTTAAAAAATAAAAAATAAAAACATATAGAGAAACGATTCCCAACAGAGCAGCCACCACAGATGAGAGGTTTGGGGAAATAAGAATGATAGATGTGGATGAATTTGTTTTCGGCTATTTGGGCCTGTACAATCTATAAGACAATGAGAAAGAAAGCCCAAACCAAATTAGACGATTGCTAAGAACAACAAAATCCTGCTTGAACATACTTATATACACATTACTACATCTATCTTATTTATCTAACTTGTAAGAATTTAATTTACCAATAAATTCACACTCATGTATTTGTGAAAGTCCTATAACAGATATATATATATATATGTAAAGATGTGTGATTAAAGATCATTGAAATTATTAATCAGTAATATACACAAATGTACGCAAATTTATGTTCAATACTTAGTTTGTCAAGCAAATAATTAAAGGAATGTGAGAATTATGTATAGATACATATTCTGATAATATTAAAAATTCTCTTTTGGCCAAAGAAATTTTATATCAGAGAATATAATCCACTGCTTTTAAGAAAAGAGAAAAGGATATAAATTTCCAGAGTTCTGCTATCAATACATCATTTCTCTTTTATTTATAAAATACCATATTGTTCTTAACATATTTCAAAATAATTTTCTGTCAGGAGTAGCTACTTTTCAGAATACTTGAAAATTCTTCAGGTGTGAATCATTATTTTGAAAGATGTCATTACTACAAGTAAATAGTTTGTCTCATTTATATCAAGTTTTAATTAATTTAAAGGAGTGAGAAAGCAAGAATGTATTCTTGCTTCCAAAGATTTTATACTAAATCCTTATTGGTTAACATTCTGGGTAAATCTTGTCATTTAAAAAACAATTCACTTAGTTTTTCTGGTAGTCTAAAGGACATTTATCAAGTCACACATGACCAGGCAGTTATTTATGTTTCCTCCATTATCTAAACAAAAATTAACTGCCTGGAAATTAGTTTCTCTTTTCTCCCTGAAACTTAAAGAAGGAATTTTCAGACTTCAATTTGGGTTTAGAAGTCTGTGCTAATACTGCTAAATGGTTTGTCTTATTCATTGCGCAAGAATCAGTCTTTTGTGGTGCTGAAAACACAACTGGTTGTTAACTGAGTGATTGGTCTTTTCAACTGGCAATTTAGATCTCACCGGAGATCTAATAGATCTCTCTATATCTCTATAGGAGTCTCATCTTAGCTTTTTTTTTTTTTAAGACTGATTTTTTCCCAGTAGTTTTTGGTTCCCTCTAAAATTGGAAGAAGGTACAAAGATTTCCCTTGTACCTCCTGTCCCCACACATACATCCCCTGCCTCATTATCTAATTCCACCACTGGCATGGTACATTTGTTACACTTGATAACCCTACATTGCCACATCATAATCACCCAAAGAGTATAGTTTACCTGTTATAGTTTGGATATGAAGTTTCCCTCAAAAGCTTCTATGCTAATACAAGAATATTCAGAAGTGAAATTACCAGATCATGAGAAGCATAACCTAATCAGTTCATCCTAGTTTAAATGGACTGAGTGGTAACTGTAGGCAGGTGGGACATGGCTGGAGGAGGTGCGTGGGGGGCATAACCTTGAAATTATTATTTTTTCTGCAGCTCATACCCTGCTCCTATCACTTCACTTCCTGATCACCATGAGCGAAATAGCTTCCCTCTAGTACATGATGTTTTGCATTATCTTGGGCCCAGAGCAATGGAGTAAACCAACCATTGACTAACTTTCTGAAACCATGAACCAAAATAAACTTTCTCTCTTTTAAATTGTTCTTGTCAGGTACTTTGGTCAAAGTGATGCAAAGCTGACTAACACATTACCTTAGAGCTTACTCTTGTACATTCTATGGGTTTGGACAAATCTATAATTATGTATATCCATCATCATGTTATCATATTGAATATTTTCTGAAATATTCTAGAAGTCCTCTTATAGCCTCTTAAGTGCTTCTCTTATACATTCCTCCCACCACTCCCTCATTCCTGGCAAACACTGATCTTTGTATTATCTTCTAATTTTGCCTTTTATAGAATTTCAAATAATTAAAATCATGTACTATATGTTCTACATAGACTGTTCAGGTTGATTTCTTTTACAAAGTAATACACATTTAAGTCTCTTGTATGTCTTTTTGTGGTTTGATGGTTTTGTTTCAGTTTTGATAATAGCTGATTGTCTGGATATACTATAGGTTATTTACCCAGGACCTACTGAAGAACATCTTTGTGGCTGCCAAGTTTTGGTAATTATGAATAAAGCTGCTGCATATAAATACCCATATTTTTGTGTGGACATAGTATTTTAGATTCTTTGGGTAAATATGGGTAAGTATGAAATATAGTTATTTCTAGATATTCTAGTTTGGATATGGAATGTTTCCCCAAGGCTCATGTTTTGAAGTTCAATGAAACAATGTTCAGAGGTGGGGATTTGGGGGAAGTGATTAGATCATGAAGGCTCTAGCCTCATGGGTGGATCAATCCATTGATAAATTTATAATCTGAATGGACCATTGGGAGGTGGTAGAAACTACAGAAGGTGGGATCTAGTTGAAGGGAGTATATACTGGGGGTGTGCTATAAATATATTTTGTTCCCATCCCTTCTGTGTCTTTCTCACTGCTTTGCAGCTGCCATGAGGAGAGCAGTTTTGCTTTGCTAAACCCTTCCACCATAACATACTGCGTTTCCACAGGCCTAGAAACAGTGGAGCCAGCCTAACATGAGCTACAACTTTGAAACCATGAGCCAAAATAAACGTTTCTTCCCTTAAGTTGATTTTTCCTCAGATATTTTGTTATATTAATGGAAGACTGATTAAGACATTTGATCACATGGTAAGAGGATGTTAGTTTGTAAGAAACCACCAAATTATCTTCCAATGTTGGCTGCAAAATGTTGCATACCTACTAGCAACCAATGAGATTTCCTATGGCCCCACAGCTTCACCATCATTTGTTGATGCTATTGTTTTAGATTTTGACCATTATAATAGGTGCGTAGCAATATCTTCTTGCTGTTTCATCCTGGTAATTCATTATGTGCTACTGTAGTGGGGTAGCAAGAGTGAGGCCATCGGTCATAAGACAAAGGCAATATAGTTTGGATATTTCATACATCTAATATGACCCTCCCCCATGACTTATTGAATTGAGGTAGGTAAAAAAATCATGAGTTTTCTTCAAAAAGAAATTTTATAGATTTTTTTTTTTTTTGCTTTTTGTTTTGTTTTATTTGTAACAGAAACTTAAGGGACCTAATTTGTAATGTCAAACCAGTGTCATAAACTCTTTCTTTTTTTTTTTTAATTTTTTTTTATTGGTTGTTGAAAAACATTATAAAGCTCTTGACATATCATATTTCATACATTAGATTCAAGTTGGTTATGAACTCCCAATTTTACCCCAAATACAGATTGCAGAATCACATCGGTTACACATCCACATTTTTACATAATGCCCTATTAGTAACTGTTGTATTCTGCTACCTTTCCTATCCTCTACCATCCCCCCTCCCTCCCCTCCCATCTTCTCTCTCTACCCCATCCACTGTAATTCATATTTCTCCTTGTTTATTTTCCCATTCCCCTCACAACCTCTTATATGTAATTTTGTATAACAATGAGGGTCTCCCTCCATTACCATGCAATTTCCCTTTTCTCTCCCTTTCCATCCCACCTCATGTATCTGTTTAATGTTAATCTTTTCTTCCTGCTCTTCCTCCCTGCTCTGTTCTTAGTTGCTCTCATTATATCAAAGAAGACATTTGGTATTTGTTTTTTAGGGATTGGCTAGCTTCACTAAGCATAATCTGCTCTAGTGCCATCCATTACCCTGCAAATTCTATGATTTTGTCATTTTTTAGTGCTGCGTAATACTCCATGGTGTATAAATGCCACATTTTTTTTTTATATTCATCTATTGAAGGGCATCTGGGTTGGTTCCACAGTCTAGCAATTGTGAATTGTGCTGCTATGAACATCGATGTAGCAGTATCCCTGTAGTACGCTCTTTTAAGGTCTTCAGGGAAAAGTCCAAGAAGGGCAATAGCTGGGTCAAATGGTGGTTCCATTCCCAGCTTTCCCAGGAATCTCCATACTGCTTTCCAGATTGGCCGCACCAGTTTGCAGTCCCACCAGCAATGTACAAGAGTACCCTTTTCCCCACATCCTCTCCAGCACTTGTTGTTGTTTGACTTCATAATGGCTGCCAATCTTACTGGAGTGAGATGGTATCTTAGGGTGGTTTTGATTTGCATTTCTCTGACTGCTAGAGATGGTGAGCATTTTTTCATGTACTTGTTGATTGATTGTATGTCCTCCTCTGAGAAGTGTCTGTTCAGGTCTTTGGCCCATTTGTTGATTGGGTTATTTGTTTTCTTATTGTTTAATTTTTTGAGTTCTTTGTATACTCTGGATATTAGGGCTCTATCTGAAGTGTGAGGAGTAAAAATTTGTTCCCATGATGTAGGCTCCCTATTTACCTCTTTTATTGTTTCTCTTGCTGAGAGAAAACTTTTCAGTTTAAGTAAGTCCCATTTGTTGATTTTTGTTATCAACTTTTGTGCTATGGGTGTCCTATTAAGGAATTTGGAGCCCGACCCTACAATATGTAGATCGGAGCCAACTTTTTCTTCTATCAGACGCAGAGTCTCTGATTTGATATCTAGCTCCTTGATCCACTTTGAGTTAACTTTTGTGCATGGCGAGAGGAGGGGATTCAGTTTCATTTTGTTGCATATGGATTTCCAGTTTTCCCAGCACCATTTGTTGAAGATGCTATCCT
>NW_025999949.1:7853675-7902287 GCF_001458135.2 Marmota marmota marmota
AGATTCCGATATGTTGTGTCTGTATTTTCATTTATCTCTAAGAATTTTTTGATTTCTTCCTTTATGTCTTCTGTAACCCATTGATCATTCAGTAACATATTGTTCATTTTCCATGTGATGTAGGATTTTTCCTTCCTTCTTTTATCATTGATTTCCAGTTTCATTCCATTATGATCAGATAAAATGCATGGTATTATCTCCACCCCTGTATATTTACTGAGGGTTGCCCTATGGCATAATATATGGTCTATTTTTGAGGAGGATCCATGTGCTGCTGAGAAAAAAGTATATCCACTTGATGACGGTTGATATATTCTATAATAAACTCTTTCATAGTGAATGGAAATGGACAGAAGAAGAAAATATCTAGACTTCTGTTTAATCAAATCTTTGCCTAGAGGAAGTTTGTGGGACAGGAAGTCTTATTTAAATTGTTGGGTGGTCAACTGGGGATCACGCTAGACTGAGCAGGCTGCTTTTGTTACTTGTGGTTTCTTATTTTTTCTTTTTTTAAAAAAGTACTCTGTACTGTGCTCTGATGCACATCCCAAATGTCAATGTGCATGAAGAACATCAGGGTTTTTTTGTTTTGTTTTGTTTTGTTTTTTTCATGGCATTCAAATATACTTTTCCTCCATTTCACTGGAGTTCCCTTAAAAATCAACTTAAGGGAAGAAAAGTTTATTTTGGCTCATGGTTTCAAAGTTGTAGCTCATGATAGGCTGGCTCCACTGTTTCTAGGCCTGTGGAAATGCAGTATGTTATGGTGGAAGGGTGTAGCAAAGCAAACCTGCTCACCTCATGGCTCTGTCCATTTCCATTCACTATCAAAGAGTTTATGACACTGGTTTGACATTACAAATTAGGTCCCTTAAGTTGCTATTACAAATAAAACAAAAAGCAAAAAATAAAAAATAAAAATAAATAATAATAACACAATTTCTTTTTGAAGAAAATTCATGATTTTTTTTTACCTACCTCATTTCAATGATAAGTCATGGGGGAGGGTCATATTAGAGGATATATGAAATATCCAAACTATATTGCCATCTATATATACATCCCAAATAAAGAAATGTCTTTAAGGCAACTTATAAACCAGGATAGCAATGAAAGTTGTTATGGTTTGGATATGAGGTGTCCTCCCAAATCTCCTGTGTTAAGGCAGAATAGTTAGAGATGAAATGATTAGATTATGAGAGCTTGAACTAACCAGTGGATGAATCTATCTGATAGGTTAATAATTTGAGTGGACTGACTGGGTGGTCACTGAAGGCAGGTGGCGCATGGAGGGAGGAGGTGGGTCAATGGGGGTGTGTCCTGGAAGGACTCATCTTCCCTGTAGCCCCTTCTCCCGCCAACTGTTTCCCAGCTGCTATGAGTGGAGAAGCTTTTCTTCACCTGGTCTTTCCTCCATGATCTTCTTCCTACCTCTGGCCCAGAGGGATGGTGTGGCTAACCATGGTTTGAAACTCTGAGGCCATGAGCTTAAAATAAACTTTTTCTCCTCTAAGTTGTTCTTGTCAGGTAGTTTGGTCACAGGGATGAAAAACTGCCTAACATAAAAGGGATGGCCAATCTCCCCAGAGATTACATCCATATCTGGGAAAGACGTGGGTCAGTAATTACTTTTTCCTGAAAATATTTTATATTCATTAAAATAGATAGATGTATATTCATATGTAGAGACACACAGATACATAAGTATACTTATACACACACACCAAAACACTTCATTGAAGAACATCAGGGTGTTTTTTTTTTTGTTGTTCATGGCATTCAAATATACTTCTCCTCCATTTCACTGGAGTAATTAATGCCTTTGTTAGTCAATCTTCTTATTTATAGATCTTTAAATCTTTCAGAAAAGTCAACTATCAAGATTGAGCAAGTCAAAGACTATAGTGAAGAGTAAAAGAAATTCTCAAGAGCTGAGAGAGATATAATATACACAGGAGCTTAGCTTATGACCAGCAGAAAGGATGAGCAGGTGGTCAATACCAAACCTCACTGATGCCAAGTCTCAAGTGTTTATAAAGAGCACTTAGAAAGAGAGAAAAAAAAAAGCAGTTTCTCTAGGAGTGTGTGCTGGACAGCAGGAGCAAGGTTGGATGGCTCATCTCTCATGGAGATTAGTAAAAGTCATGTAGGTTGAGGAACACTAAAAAAAGTGGCATCAGTGAGCAGATATGAAGAAAAATTCCTTAACTTCTCTGAATGTCAGTTTCTTCCTTAGTAGATTTGAGATAATAGCATCTACCTTATGGGGTTGCTATGCTATTAAAAATATTTATGCAGCAAATTAAAAGTGGATTGGTTGCAATGTATTGAGTTCTTACTGTAACAATGTTTTTGGAAATCAGTGTCTTCTGATAGCCCATGTCTGTCTACCTATATGTGGTTTATGTTGAATGTGGTGTTTGTTGGAGCACTTGACTGTGTGCTGTAATCTTCTGTGTGATCTGATGCTTTTCCAGCTCACCTCCAGTGTTGTGATGACATATAGAGCTACAGAGGAACTATTGGCCATGGAAGCTAAGATTTTAGGAATTATATATTCTCAGTGGAGAAGTGCAGTGAAGTTTAATATAACATATGAATATTAGCAAACTATATCATTTATTGGTGAAATTTGAAATACACCAAAGAAGAAACACACCACTGCATGTGTAACATTAATCCTGCCTATGTGATTCCATCCCAGCTAATCTGTTGAAGGGACTTTTCAGAGGATGGGGGATTTCTACAGATGGAGGACCCTGTGCTCTCCATTTGGTATTATAACTTTAAGAGCATAAATCTGCCTAGTGATTCTGGATCTCTGGTAGAGAATATAGAAGGAAGGAAGGGAAGAAGAAAGGGAGGAAGTAGGTAGGGGAGAGAATGGGAATGAGAGAGTCAGGCAATAACAAGACCAACCAAAAAAGAACCCAATTCTTTACCTTAAATTCAACCTTAAATCGAAGTCCCATGTTAACATTTGAAGATTTATTAAAGCAATCAAAATCAAGTAAAGTAAAAATACAATAAGTAAAATTTTTATAAAGCCTTTTCTTAATTTAGACAATGAATTTCTAAAGGTAGAAAAGAAAGAATGTTTACAAGGCAACAAAATTCTTTCACTTTAAAAATGCGGCAAATATTTTTTCATAAATATGGAAAAAGAGCATTGATAGTACTTTGGTTTTAAAAACCTTTCTGTAAGAAAATCTGAGTAGTATATAAGACAAATGTAAATTATATTAAATATCTTATACACTATATTGACGATATTAAATTTATTACACATTACCACTAATCATTCCCAGAACAGGAATTCACAGAGTAAATCTTTCGTTAACCAATTGCACACAGTATATATACATATGCCATATATATGTATATTATAAGCCAAATATATATGAACCCTGAATTGGCCTAGATGTGTATGCAGAGCAGTTTGTAAATATCTCAGAAGCCCCGTTTTTATAGACATAGGATTGTCTAATCCAGGTAAACAAACCAATATTAATAACTACCTTGAATCTGAGAAGACCTATTAGGCCAGAAGCCCTAGTTCCTTTATTCATGACACTCAGTCAGTTGCAAAATAAAAATTTTAGGGTAGGCCCAATGCTACAATTTGGATCTGGAATGTTGGCCAAAGGTCCGTATGATAAAGACTTGGACCAAAGTCTATGGCACTGTGAGGCTGTGGAATAGCCTTTAAGAATGGGGACCTACCGGGAGGTCTTAGGTCATTTGGGGTGTGCTCTTAAAGGAAATTGTGGAACCCTATCTTTTCCTTCTGCTTTCTGGTTGCAGGAGGTGAGCAGCTTTGCTCCACTATGCACTTTCACAGGGCTATGCTGCCTTACCATAGGCCCAAAGCAACAGGGACAATTGATCTCACACTTGAACTTCTGAAACCATGAGCCCAAATAAACCTTTTCTTTATAAATTGATTATCCAAGGTACTTATTTCAGCATGGAAAGTTGAATAACCTATTTAATATTTAGCATCCAAATTGGAAAAGTCTCCTTGATATGTATATAGTTGGGCAATGTCTACAGTAAGGTAGAGAGAGAATCTGCAATTCAGTTAGCCAGATAAAATTGCTTTAGAAGTGTTCTGCCATAAATAACAGAAAGTAGAGGCATTCTTTACATTGTTTCAAATGACATTTGTGCACACCAGATGTCAGAAACATTATTTTGTATGTTTTTCTCTACAAAGCAAAGAAGCAGTTCTGACCTGCTTAAGTTTTCGGTAACAATACCATGTAAAGTGAGGATAACTTGTAGTTACTCCAGGGATCACGGGTAGGCAGCAATACAATTGAGTATTCCAACTGAGACAGGTTTCAGAGTAAAAACGACACTATTAATTAATGTTTGAACAAAACATATAAATCACGACTGTCTTCTGTGAACATATATTCATTGTGATCTTAAGTTTTCAAACCAGGTGAGATCAAGAACAAAAGATAAAGAAAAGGTGGTAGACAAAAACCAAGGCTCTATCTAGACACACAGTATGGTCTTGAGATGATTACTTAGACTGTTAGCTCAACATTATTGCCAATTCCTTGACATCTATCACATGGTGTCTTTAAAAGCTGCTCTTGATCTGTCCTGTGGTATATAACACTCATAGGATTGAAAGGAGTTTAGGATTAGTGTGGTATTTTAGTCTGCTTTTGTGTTAACTGTGACCAAAATACCTGACAAGAACAACTTAGAGGAGGCTGAATTTATCTGAGACTCAGAGTTTCAGAGGTTCCTGTCCATGGATGGCCGACTCCTTCTGCTCTGGGGCAAGGTGAGGCAGCACATTATGGGGGGAAAGTCCAACAGAGGAATGCTGCTGTTGTGCTCTTTGCAGGGTAAGGAAGCTGAGAGAGTGAGAGAAGTGGAAAGGGTCTGCAAGGAAGATGGACCTTTGTAGGGCATGCCCCCAGTGACCCACCTCCTCCAGCTATGCCCTACCTGCCTACAGTTACCTGCCTAGTCAGTTCATTCAAACTAGGATGGACTAATTAGGTTATAGCTCTTACAATCTAATAATTTTACTTCTGACTATTCCTGCAGTAACACTGGTGCTTTGGGGGACTCCTCATTACCAAACCATAACAGGTGGTAAAGCCTTAGCTAAGGCCTGACCTCTTTTCCCAATATTGGTGGGATGTGGCATTTCCCAGTGACAGGTATGCTGCAATATAGATTTGTCTTTCCAGAAACACATGGTTGTAATAACTCAGTATGCTTGGTATTCAACACTCAATAAATATGTAAAAAATGAACTATAAGATGCTGTCATAGAACTGCCTTAGAAAACAGTCATCTAGACTCTGCTAAAACTCTATATAGCATCTGTTAACAAGGAGCACACAACTTCATAAGGAGTCAGTTTCATTGTTAGTCAACTGTGGTTGCTAAATATTCTTTCTCAGATTGTTATTGAATGCAGTTCTTTCTTGGATTATGTTGCTCTGAATCTGTCTTTCTGTGCTTTTTGCCTTTTCTGCCTTATGAGTTAAGAGAAACTTACTTTCCCTTCTGGGTATTCTTTTTCTTTTTTTTTCTTTTGTACAGGGGATTGAACCTAGGGGTGCTTTATCATTTATCACTAAGCCACATCCCTAGCCCTTTTTTATTTTAAGACAGGGCCTCCTTAAGTTGCTTAGGGTCTCACTAAGTTGCTGAGGCTGGCTTTAAAGTTGTGGTACTCCTGCCTCAGCCTCCAAAGTTACTAGGATTATAGGCCACCATGCCTGGCCTGGGTATTTTTTTTCCAACAGAGACTTTGTTTTTCTTTTTTAATTTTTATTTATTCTAATTAGTTATACATGACAGTAGAATGCATTTTGACACATCATACGTAAATGGAGTATAAGTTCTCTTTCTTCTGGTTGTACATGATGTAGAATCTCACCAGTTGTACAATTTTATATGTACTTAGGGTAATAATGTTCGATTCATTCTACTATCCTTTCTACCCCCATAACCCCTCCCCTCTCTTCGCTCCCCTCTGCCTAATGCAAAGTGCCTCTGTTTTTCCCTAGTCCCCCTGCTATTGTGAATTAGCATCCACATATCAGAGAAAACACTCAGACTTTGGTTTTATAGGATTGTCTTATTTCACTAAGCTTGGTAGTCTCCAGCTCCACCCATTTACCTGCAAAAGCCATGATTTCATTCCTCTTTAAGGCTGAGTCATATTCCATTGTGAATATATAGCACACTTTCTTTATCCATCCACTGTTAAAGGGCATCTAGGATAATTGAGAGTTTGGTTATTGTGAATTGTGCTGCTATAAACATTGCTGTGGCTGCATCACTGTAGTATACTGCTTTTAAGTTCTTTGAGTATAAACCAAGGAGTGGGCTAGCTGCGTCAAATGGTGGTTCCATTCCAAGTTTTCTGAGAAATTTCAATACTGCTTTTCATAATGTTATGTTATGTTATACTTTGGACACTTATTTCACTCCAAGCCCCAATCTGTCATTACGTCAAACATTCATTGTGTGATTTGTTCTTAGCTACTTGGAAGAAGTATATATTAGCAATATCTTGGGAAGACACATAAAATGTTCTCATTTGAGGTCAGAATTAATAGATGAGTCACACTATTTGTTTTGTATATGAGACAGAGCATTAACATCTTGATTCATGAGCTGCACTTATTGTTGATGATAAATTTTAGTGCCCTGTTCTGTTGGCTGTTATCTTTGCTTTTTCTCATTCATCACTTTTTAATCTGCTTTGGGAACGGTCATATCTGTCACTAACATTTCGAGGATCTATTAAATAAAACTGTTTTCTAAGAAAATATACCTTCTCCATCATTATTGAGCCATTTAAGTTTATAAAAATAGTTTCTTATATCCCTGTACCACCTCTCCTGTCCCTGATTCATCCTTGCATAGGTTGCTTCTCTACATTTCAGTGGTTAGACTGGGTCTTAGTCATTATTTCTATTGATGTTTTTAAAGTACGACCTGTATGTGCACACTTGTCCTATGGTGCCATGTTTCTAGCTGCAAATAAACTCAATTTTGAGTCTGGATAACTCTCAAAGCATATTTTCCATAAGACACCAAGTTCTCACATGGCAAGAAGGGATATAAGGAATAATTTAAAGCTTGCTAGGCAATAGTACAGGGGATCATTCATTTATGAAGGGATTTATAGGCTAAAAAACATTTCATTTTTATCTTACATAGACCTTAGAGATATGTGGAGATTTTAAGAATGGAAACTGTTAGAGCTCTTTGCACTAAGATGGTATTTCCAAAATATACACCTAGTCTTTGAAATGCCAAGGGATGAGACAAAATAAATTGTAAAATCATTGCCAGTGTCCTGCATAGACTTAGGAGGGCTCTATTCAACACACACATAGTGAAAACATTTTTGTTAATCTATTCTTCGAAATTGACTATTCTTTGAAATTAACTATTCTTCATGATTTCTGCTTTTCACAATTTATTCCTTACTTCCTGTTTTGAACCAACAAATTCTCTGTGAATATATGGCAAGGGTTCACAGCAATGCTTTTAGCAGGTATTTCAGAAGATAGTGAAGAAGAGGAACTGTTGATAGACTTTAGGTTCTTTGAAGATTGGATGCTTCTGAGTTGGAGACTTAAAAAGAACCAGGTCTGAGAAAAATTTCTTATAGAGGTTAAATTTCTTAAGTATTTCTCCTTGAACACTTTAACTGTAAACAATATCAATTTTTAAACTACTCTGGTTTTTAAGATACACATATTTAGCTCTAAGACAATAAAGAACTTGAATTTGCCCCTAGGTCAGCACTTGTACTCTAATTACTGACATTAGGTGAATACCAAGCAGCTAAATCACAGTGGCTCCAGATCGTTTTAAGGAGCCATGTCTGCACAGTATATAGCCTCCTGTGCAAAGGAGAAGATTGCTTGTACAAACAGAAGTGTGCATGGGCAAATTCCTTTGTGCGTTGAGAGCTGCTTATTTTATATAATCACCAGGCCGTATTCCCACTAAACATATTTTGCTGCCTGAAATTGTGGCCTTAATTATGAAAATTGATCCTTTGAATAGATGAAACTCTTTGAAGTTTTTTTTTTTTCCTGACTGTAAAATTTTATGGGTTTTGTCTATAAATGGAGTCTTGAAGGATGACTAGCCTGATGGATTCTATAGCTTTGGGTCCCATTACCCTCAGCAGTGTCATGTTAGCCACTTTGTACTAGAATGCCATATCCAAAACCAGGACCCATGGGCTATGAGTTGATGACAGCATTAACTCTTCCAAAACTCAGATCTTTGCTTTCGGACATTTGGGTATTTTCCTCTGGTAACCATGGTAGTAAACAAAGGGAACTGTAAAGCCTATTTCTGTCTATGAGAATACGATGTGTCATGATCTAGTCCTAAGAGAACTATGCAAATAAAAACATATTACTTAGCTTTCAAAAATGACTGTGTCTCTCACCTGTGTGAAATGCTTTGCGCATCTGGGAAAAATGGCTCAATAAAGTCTGAGGCTTCTACTTTCTTTATGTGTCATTTCTAAGGAAGCAAATGGCTGACCAAGTTAATATTAAGTCCCCAAAATCTTCCTACAGTGTAAGAGAGAAGTTTATTTGACATGTGGATGCAGAGATCATCTGTAGAGAAAGGCACAATTTCCAAAGTTGTCTTTTAAAACCTCTTCGTGTAGAGTCTTTACTTGGAAGGCTTTTATGTGTATTTTCATTTATTTCCTTTTCTGCTGTGCTCATTTTGTGCCATAGGACTCAAACACACACACACAATCCTGAAAGTGATTGCACTCACCTGTCTTAGGCTAAAAATAAAAGCTATGAATGTGACCAGGAAGGAAAGTAGGCATAAATACTTGCTTGTGGTTTGAACCCTAGATCAAGGCTGTTGCCATTAGCTACTGTGTAACTTTGCCTCAAACTTTTCCATAAGAGAACTTTCCTCATTGCCACATAATAAGCCATTGTATTTGCTGTGGTATGTCGTGAAAGTCATCGCATGCCGTGTGGTAGAGGTGGGCCACTCTGTGGTTTTAGAATATTGTCTTTAATATATTTTTCTTATGACTCTATGCAGCCCTTCTGGAAGGAAACTCAGCAGTGCTCAAGAGAAGACATAAAAAAAGAAAAAAAAAACAAAAAAACATGCTTGTGATCCATGACTCAGCATCTTGACTTCCTGGAATTTTCCAGAATATAAAATCAGTAAGATGTATGAAGGTTTATGCATATGATTATTTTTCAAAGTGTTAAGTGCAATTAAAAGTTGAAAAATATTATGTGGCATGATGATAGATACCTCATATAAATTCCAAAGATCAGAAAGAAGCAGACCCATTTTAAAATTACTTGATAGAGAGTTGTGGCTAACCAGAGAAGGTTTACAATTATTTAAAAAAGAAAAAATATATAATTCTGGAAAATATATTAAGTTTGCAACTATATTTTCAGAACTGGAGGTACATATATAATAATAAGTATTAGCCTATTATGAACTTTGTATGGAATGTATGTTTTATGGAGAAGTCTTAGATAAGCAATGAGTGGGTCTTAAATTTTAAAAATTCTTCATTACTTCAAAAGTAGTCCAGCTAATATAGCTTCTTTCCAGTGTTCTCCCTTCTCCTATGCAATAAAATGGCTACAGATTCTGAGATCATTGTACATCCCTTTCCAAATGATACTGAATTGTAACACTCTACTACTACCTGCTGCAGAGCCTGAAAAAAAACAATGCCTTTGCACCCACAGCAAACTTAATCCTTCAGCCTGTGAAGAGATGTGCTTTTATGAAACGATTTCTATCACACTAGAAAATGAAACAGGATTGAATATTAAGGAGGTAGAAAACAGATCAACATAATGTGGAGATTAAAATGAAGCAAGCTCAACTTCCATGTTTGGTCAACTCGTAAAATTTGGTGTCATCATCCAAACTGGAGAAAAAGGAAGAGGAGGAAGGATGAAGAAAGAAGAAAATGAATTTAAATTTTAAATATTTTTAGTAGGCACAAAATAGCACTGTCATTTGCAAATAACTGTTTCTGGCTTGTGATTGTTGGGAGTTGGACACTGAAGCAATTTAATGGAAACATCTTTCCTGTAAAATTGCTGCAAAACCCCAAAGGGATCCTTATACATGGTGTCTTGTACTTCCATTTTCGCCTTTGCATGTGGCACATGGCACACCAAACATTACTCAGCTGCAATACCACAGCTCATCTGTTAGTTAGTGTTTAGGGTCTAAAAATAGAAATGGATAAGGCATTGCTTTCTACCCAGATTTTTCAATGAGGAAGGTGAAATGGATACAGAAACAAATAATTACCATGCAGTGTGGTCAGTATAAGAATTGACATATGTACTCCATACTGCCAACTCAAAAGAAGGAATAATTATTCTTTGGACCTTGGAGCTTTATTTAGCCTTCAAAAACGGGTGATGCTTGATTTGGATCTTGAAGATTGAGTAGGCATGAAAATTATGAGTTTGAATAAAATATAAGTACTTACGAATTATGTGGCAATGTAGTCCAATCATTTAGGGTTTTCTTAGGCCAATAAGAAGGTCAAATTTGGTTTAGTGAAATGAACCATTGAAAAATGTCATTTTGCATTTCACATATATAGCCTTCTCCCAACATGTCATCCAAGAAATACCAAAAATTGCATGATAATGAGAAATGACACAACTCTTTATCATCAAAGGAACAAGATTCTAACAGGCAAAGGGTTCTGTATATAAAGCATAACTTCAGAGCAAGGACTGATAAATGTAAGAGAAATAAACTTTCAATAATTCCAACAATTCATCTTAAGTTTTATTTTAGAGTTGTTTGTCAGTCTGATGATTCTCCTGCCAATGAGCTTTTTTCAGACTTTTTTCCTAATTACTTCTCCCTCACCCCATGAAATTTTAATACCATAGATATTCTGTATGTCTGTTTGTATGCAACCTCAAACCATTGTAATAATTAAGATTTTTCACCTATCAAGAAACATTTGGTCCCACTGGAGTTAATATCATTCCCTTTGAGAATGTGTGATTTAGATAAAGTAGGTTAGTAATAGTATTAACACAAAAGTTTTATCTCTTAGATAGCCTGGAGCCCAGAATAATTTTACAGAAGGGTCAATGTTATGTTTCATCGTTTATATGCCTTAAGCATGTAAATTTCAGGACAAATGTTGACTGATATCAAACCATTTGAGATAACTCCAGGTCATTCCAGGCAGAAATTTTGCTCATATTCTTTATATAATCACATTCAATTTCTGAAGTTCAATTCTCCAATGAAAATTTTATTTTCTCATATGTTTGAACAGAATATCATCTTTGTTTTTACAATATCTTGAAAAAATGGACAGGAAACAAAATTCTTCAGACCGTCCCTTTTTTTTTTCATGAATTTCCTCTGGCTAACCTCAACCATACAAAATTATAACAGCAAGTAATTAGAGCAATTTCAAAGAACGAACACACACACACACACACACACACACACACCACTACCACCACCAGGAACTAAAAAACAGTCATAATTTTCTCTGGCCAACACAAGGTTTGACAAAAATAATGTATAATGTAATGCTTTAGAAAACAGAATACCAAACACACATACACCCCCCCACACACACACACACAAACACATGTGCACACACAGACACACACACACATAGCATTCCCACAACCCACACCATTTCATCATGTCTTATGAAAAAGAGAAGAGATTGGGTGGGGGAGAAAAACCTCCACAGGAAATAAAAATGATAATTTCCAGGCTTGAGAAAGTTGAAGATAAAAAAAAATGTATCCTAGACACGTTTAAGATTTGAGGAGCAAAGTGTTCCTTTGCAATAACTGTTGTGCCCTTGATGGGGCAGCAGCCCAGTGTAGATGGAACCCATAGAACCCAAAGATGAACGTCTTAGGTACTAAAACATGGACATCAGAGGAATGTGGAGGAAGTGGGTGACTCACATGTATTAGAATTTTGTGGTAGCAAACGAATATTTTACCAGTTCCATATACCAGCCTCTCAAATGACACAGTACTAAAATCACCAATTACAAAATTGTCAATAAAATATTTCATAATTTTCCCCCAGGTGTAATAGAAATTGAAATGAGGAGTAAAAAGGAATAGATCAATATCATCTTGTTATGCATAGGAATATGTGCATGAAAAACATCAGATAGGCATGGCCTAATATGGTGTCCATGAGCGAAGTGTACTTCAGAGATTTGCTCTATGGTTTCTTCTCTCCCTGCCCAGCAAACTCCCTACCATCCCTGCTGGGTCTCTTCTTTAGCCCCCTTCAGGGGCTACGGCTAACTGAGAGAAGGGTTACATCTTGGACACACAGAAGTTCCTGATTTATAAATTCTCCACCGATATAGAGCTTAAAGTTCAAAGAGATAATAGACATCTAAAAATTAAATGTCCCTTAGGGAAATACTGTTGGGGAATCTAGGATGGATACATTTGAGTGGGTTTATCAACCTGCTAATAAGCAGGTTGACTCTTAGAGTGGTGCATAGTGAATATAGTCTCTTAACACATATTAGAAGATACTTTGAGAAATTCTTAGAGGTTTTATCCTATTTTAAGTTCATAGTGACTAATAGCAACTGGTATTTGTCAATATATACTTTTTTTAAAAAAATATTGGGGGTATATATAACTCTTGATGAATCAAAAGAAAAATCTTTGTAGTTACTGAGAATCTGAAACTAATATTCAATTTATTAAGTTGATTAAATTTGAAAAACTCAGCCTTCTTTGACCTTACAAAGTTTCAGGTGTCCTGTGTAGTGGCAGTGGGCTTTGCCCACGGGTGTGCTTACACCAGAGTTGAAGCCACTGATGAGCAATTCTGCCAGCAGTCTTTCTCAGCCTGGGGGATGAATGACTCTAGGAAATATATTTGAAAAAAATTCTCCTTACTGAAACACCACGCCTTTCCTCCTTTTAAATTTTAAAAAAATGTGAAAGTGTCCAGAACCGTCTTCATACAGTCCTTTATCTTCAATCCTTTGCCAAACTGACTTCTCTTCATCCTTGGATATAAGATCAACAATCACTTCCTTTGGGAAGAAAGACTTCCTTCTCTGACATCCAACTCAGGTCAGGATCTACCTGCCGCATAGTCTTTACTACAGTTCTCAGACCTAAGCACTTAGAGTTACTAATTAGACTTTGTGTGACAATATATAACAGTAGCTCATTCCACTAGATTATGTTTCACATGGGTAATGTATATATCTCCCAGTGTACAGTGCAGTGCTGGGCACATAGTTGGTTATGATAATTAGCTATGGAAAAATGAATGATGTCATTTTTCTAGTTTATATTTAATTTTTCAGATCTATGTTTAAATCTGGTGATATTTTAATTTTTTTGATACTGGTGATTGAATCCAGAAGTGCTATACCACTAATCCATATTCTTAGCCCTTTTCATTTTTTATCTTTAGAGAGGGTCTTGTTAAGTTGATGAGGGCCTAGCAAAGTTGCTGAGCCTGTCCTCAAACTTGGCAATCCTTATGCCTCAGCCTCCAGAGTCACTGGGATTACCAATGTGCACAATCACACCCAGCTGATGATATTCTAAATTTTGATTAATCTCTCATTAATTTGTTCATAATGGGCTACCAAACATATTTGCTGAAATGAATTAAATTAGAAAAACAAATCAAGACTTTTTTAAATGCCTGAAATTATATAACTTTTTTACATATAATTTGATTAAGAGATGAAAAGAACAGAAAGTATCCAAGTAATCTCCTTTTAAATTCCTCTCTTTGTAGAGTCACACATTCATGACCTTTGTCCCTGCCTCTGAATCTCTCTATCAGGAAGATGTCTGTGCTGCAACCCTGGAAGGGAACAAGATAAGAAGAAATGAGGGGACAGGGACTCTAGGTCAAATAGTAACTTCTTCTCATGTAAATATCGATGATGTTCTGAGGCTCAGTTCTTGCCTGTGAAGATCTTTTTAGGCATTTTTGCTTAGTAACAATTCAATGTTTAAGTGCTTCTCAGTGGAGGAGTACTAAACAGACAGACAGACACACACACACACACACACACACACACACACACACACTTATTTCTCATTTGCTGAAAATATCTCTTGTACTTAGTTCCTGTGCTTATCCTAACTTTTATATTATCCCTTAACCTTCAGTTTGGTCTTGAATAAACAGCTTGTCCAGGCTTCTAGCAGTAGCTGATTGGAACTGCTCTGTGGCCACTAGGAGATGAGATCTCAGTGATACGAAAATATTCATGGCATTTGGACTTGTAACTGCTGCACTGTTCTCAAAGAGAAATCTTGAAGATGAGTTGACATAACTCCATCAGCAAACATCCCACCGGATGTTTTCTTAAGCATTCTGAACAAAGTTCAACTGCCCTTTGGGAGACAACACATATTTCTTCCTCATTTATAATTTTTGGAATGATACCAATCAAAAACATTGAAGAGTTCATTTAGAGGAAGAAAAATGCCCAAATATAACAATACCTTACTTGTCCTTTATTCCATAGAGTGATATAATTCTTTTAAAGATTCTCAGCAATCACTACCATCTCTTGAGTAAGGCAGGAAATACTAGTCTCATATTATAGCTGTTGTAGAAGAAGCAGAAAGACTTTACCCCTCTGAGGTTAAAAGCCTTCCTGGAAGAAGGTTAGCTTCTCAGAGAATGCTAATAATTTCAGAACAAACTTAAGCAATGCAATACTTGGCTAATTTTAGCTCTGTTGAAGAACATTTGAGTTGTAAGTGACCTACATAGACTTTCATTTTTCAAATGCAGATTGTCTTGTGTAGTTTGCTTTAAAAGACAAAGGACTTAGCGATTAGAAACTCTGCATAGTTATGTTATTCAATGTGGGAAATATTTATGTTTGATTTAATTACACTGACATGTTTTTCTTATTTCCTTAGGCCACGGCAGCCTGTGGTGCATTGCAAAATGAAAACAAAATAATAACTTCTGTCTATATCCTCTCTCTCCAGCATTCTTGTTGAAATCTGAATGGTCTAGAACATTTTTTGCTCCTGTTTAAAAAGTGTTTGGTTTTTCTGCTTATTTCAGGAGTGACTAGGGGATTCTTCTTTACTAGTTCCATGCTAATCATCCTTGGACCTTTGTTTGTTCTAGATGATATGATTCTCTATCCTTGAAACAGCACCATTTAAAACAAAAATTACAGATGCTTCTCTTGCTCCAGTCTGTCAACTGTAGCAGGGACCCTGATGATAAGTAGCTACCTTGCTTCAAAGTCACTATGCATATGAGGGAGAGTATGGTGAACTCTCAGCCCACTTTTTAAAATTAAAAATACACTACACATTGAAGACATGGTTTTCTATTCAAAAATGAAATATCTAATGCATACAAAAAATGGATATAATGTACTTACAGGTATACACAAGAATGATAAAAATGAACGTTCATGAACCTGCTTTGGAAATGGAACCTTCAAATGCCTTTCTCTACCCCCATCTCATCCCCTCCCTCCTCCCACCAGAGATAAAATGACTAGCCTGAGCTTGGAATCAATCATTCTCTTGATTTTCTTATCATTTCCCCACATCTGTGTGTATCTCCCAAGACATGGTATTCAACTTTGCTCAGTTTTGAGTTTTATATATATGCAACTATATTGTATTAGTTCTTTTGTCACTTGCTTATTTTGCTCAGTATATGTTTTTGAGTTTCATTCACTTCAGTGTGTATAGCTGAAGTCCATTTGCTTTTACTGTGGTATTATAGTTCATTTTATGGATTGCCACTTTAAGTCATTTCTTCTCTTGAAGGACTTCTGGGTTTGCATCAGTGTTTTAAATAATAAGAATGATACTCTTAAAATTCATGTTTTGTGTAATTCTGTGTAAGTATGTGCCAACATTGTCTAGGTCATGTGTCTTAGAAATGAAATAGCTATTGTAGACTTAACATTTCAGTTCAACATTACCATATAAGATACAATTATTTTTCAAAAAGTTGACCCTATTTCTATATATAGTGAATAAGAATTCTTTTTGGATTATCATCTCAATGGCACTAGATCTAAAATTCAAATATTTTACAAGTCAGCTCACAGTGAAATGTTATTTCTCTATTATCAAAGTTTATTATTTTTTTCATATTTATATTGCTCACATTTTTTCTTTCTAGAGAAATGTTTGTCCATATCTACTTGTTTTTCTTTTGGTTTGTCTTTTTCCTTCAAATTTGTTAGAAATATTTTTTAGTTTGCATATTTAGAATCTTGAGAAATTCTTCTGCACTACAAGCTTAGAAAATTATCCCTTACATATTTTTCTAAAAGTTTTAAGGTGTTATCTTTCATATGTAAGTTCATAAGTAATTTGGAGTTGTTTTTGTTTATATTTTGAGTTTGAAACCCAATTTTATCCCCAATATTCTACTTTACGTACAATTATTGAATAATGGGCCTGCATTTTCCCATTTCTCTGCAGCACATCTTTGTATTGAACCTTTTCCCACCGTTTTTGTGTTTTATCTGAGCTCTCCATTTTGTTTAATTATAGAACTTCTTGCACAATCACACTAACACATTGTAGCTCTAAATATGTCAATATCTAATAAGTCATTTCCCCTAGATAATCATTTAAGAATGTTTTAGCTTTTCTTGGCTCACTGATTTTTTATTTTTTATATAACTTTCACATTCAGAAAAAAAAAAATCCTTACTGGTTTTTGTTATGGTTTGAATCTAGAATGTCTCCATAATGCTCATGTGTTGAAGGCTTTATCTCCAATGTGACAATATGCAGAGATAAGACTCTTGGGAAATAATTGGATCATGAGAACTTTGACCTTATTAGTAGATTAATTCATTGATGGATTAATAATTTGATGGCATTACTGAGAGGTGGCAGGAAACTCTGTGGGTCTTGGAGGAAATATGTCACTGGGGGCATGCTCTGGAAGGCTGTGTCTGATCTCAGGCCCTCTTTTTCCTTGTTTGTTAGTTTATTTATTTTTTATTCTAATTTGATATATATGTCATGTGACAGCAGAATGCATTACATTTCATATTACATATAAAGAACACAATTTTTCATCTCTCTGGTTGTACACATAGTCACACCATTCGTGTCTTCATATATGTACTTAGGGTAATGATGTCTATCTTATTCCACCATCTTTTCTAGCCCCATGCCCCTCCCTCCCCCCCCGACCCCTTTGCCCTATCTAGAGTTTGTCTAATCTTCCCATGCTCTCCCACCCCAACCCCTATTATGAATCAGCATCCTTATATCAGAGAAAACATTTGCCATTTGGTTTTTGGGATTGGTTAACTTCACTTAGCATTATATTCTCTAACTCCATCCATTTACCTGCAAATGCCATGATTTTATTTTCTTTTATTGCTGAATAACATTCCATTGTGTATATCTTTATCCATTCATCTACTGAAGGGCATCTAGGTTGGTTCCCTAGTTTAGCTATTGTGAATTGTGCTGCTATAAACATTGATGTGGCTGTGTCCCTGTAGTATGCTGTCTTTAAATTCTTAGGGTACATATGGAGGAATTGGATAGCTGGGTCAAATGGTGGTTCCATTCCCAGTTTTCCAAGGAATCTCCATACTGCTTTTCATATTGGCTGCACCAGTTTGCAGTCCCACCAGCAATGTATGAGTGTACCTTTTTCCCCACATCCTCGCCAACACTTATTATTGTTTCTATCCATAATAGCTGCCATTCTGACAGGAGTGAGTTGAAATCTTAGAATAGTTTTGATTTTCATTTCTCTAATTGCTGTAGATGTTGAACATTGTTTCATATTTTTGTTGACTGATTGTATATCAACTTCTGAGAAGTGTCTGTTCAGTTCTGTGGCCCATTTCTTGATTGGGTAAATTGTTTTTTTAGTGTTAAGATTTTTGAGTTCTTTATATAGGGGAGCAAATTTTTACCACAAACACATCAGATAGAGCACTAATCTCTAGGATATATATAAAGAACTCAGTGATCTCAGTTCTTTTTTCTATATGCTTCCCAGCTAGCAAGGGGTAAGCAGCTTTCTTCCACCATACACTTTCACAATGATGCTTCTACCTTATCACAGGCCTGAAAACTATTGTACCAGTTGGACATGGACTAAACCTCTTAAACTCTGAGCCCAAATAAACCTCTCCTTCTTTAGGCTGATTTTATCAGGTATTTGTCACAGTATTTTAAGTCGATTTTATATTAATTTATAGAACAATTTAAGTAGGTAATTGAAATTGATGTCTTTAACCTATTATGTCCTGTTCTGTGACCATATTATATATTTGCACCTATTTTGGCTTTCTCTAAAATCTCTTTTAAAACATTCCTATTGAATTTTATTATTTGCTATTAACGTTATTATTGCTCCAAAATAGTCTTGGACATTATTTGCTGGATTTATTCCTAGATATTTAAAAAAATATTATTGAAAATTATTTTAAAATTTTTCTTGTCTACACTTATCTCTCTGGTATAAACAAATACAATGGAGTCTGGAATATTAATTGTCTATCAATCTTGCTAAAATCTCCTATTAAAGATAATCAATTTTGAGTTTTCTGTGTACACAAAGTATTTAAAAACAATGGAAAATACCACTTATTCCTAATCCTTATACATCTAATTTATTTTTAAAATTCTTGTATAGTCTAAAAGATGATTTTTCTTTGTTTATAAAAAAGAAAATGATTCTTTTTATAATATGAAGCAAGATATCAAAACATGACATACTATTTGGAAAAATATTTAAAATACTGTTTTATGTGTTTTTTTAAAATTGTTGTTTGTTTTTGCAATGCTGGGGATTGAACCCAGAGCTTTACACTCTCCCATAGAGGCACATCCCTTGCTCTCTATTTAGTTTTTAATAAATATTTTGTTCTTTTTAAATCTAGAACTTTATGTCATCTAGATTTTTCATACATTGCTAAAAAATTGTTTATAATATTTTATATTACATCTTGTTATATCTCCACTCATGCCACATTTATCGTTATAAAATAGTGATCAGTTCTGGGTATTTTTAAATCTTTAGTAGTAGTTCTTTTTTTACATATAAATATTAAGATTTTTCTGAAGTTTATCATAATTGGATTTGGGGTTGATAAGTATATACATAAAGATGTGAGAAATTCACTATGAGATTCTATATGGGTTTGAACATTTTGAATATCTGCATATACCCTCTAAATCATTTTTGTTAATTTTTAGATGAAATTTTTGTAGTTTTATCAGTATACTTTGTGTGCTTGATATATCAACATCAGGAAGGATGTATTAAAGAAATGACCAACATTCATAAATGATTTTGTCAATTTGTATGTAGATGTATCAACATTTTTTTCCTTGTATTTGAAAGTTTCTTAAGTGCATCCTAGTTTAGAGCTGTTAGCATTATGAATTAAATAATTTGTCAAAGTGTGATAAATCTAAAATAAATATTATTAGTTTTGCTTTCTATTTTAAAATTGGTCTTTCTGTGATGTTAATATAGCTAAACTAGTCATGATTTACAAGTTTCTTTATTCAAAATTTTTAACTTTCATTTGTCTTGTGAAACATTAATTATACAAAATAGATTCATTCCTTTCACTGCTACTGACTTGGAGTTGAGGGCCCATGGGAAAGAGGAGAACATTTGGGTCTAGATCCTTGCTGTAGATATTACCTCAGAGAACCAACCAGATCAAACAATCTGCCCTATGTCTAAGACTATTGTTTTACTTATCAGATAATGGTGGAACTGCTAGATAATGTAGATCTTCCACTTGAAATTCAGTTCTATCTTCCAATTCTTTGTATAAACTGATCGCTAACTTATTCGTGGAATTTCATATTTTAAATTTTTTATTTATAATAAAAAGTCTAATTATGTCTTTATATGTTCAAGCTGGGTACAGTGGCATATGTCTATAATCCCTACAACTCAGAAGGCTAAGGTGGGAAGACTGCAAGTTTGAAGCCAATCTTGGTAAGTTCAAGACGAACCTCAGCAACTCAATGAGACCTTTTCTAGGAATTTGACTCAGTGGCAAAGCAATCTCTAGACACACACACACACACACACACACAAAGATAAACAAAAATATGTTCAATTTGTAGTATATTCTTTTTTCCATACTTTTCTTTCATTTTTAAGATTACTATCCAACGTAATTTTATAACATATATGTGACGATCTCACTTTTTTTTCAGGTATGATTTCACAATTTGTGTTTCTGCTGACTGTAATTAATATGGCTTATTTCTTCATATGTGTGGTGATTTTTATTTTGAGATCATATGTTATATGTAATGGACAAATGAACTAAACAGACATTTTTCAATAAAAAGCAGTACAAATGAATAACAATTATGTGAAAAGATGTTCAACATCTTTATTCATCAGGAAAATGCAAATAAAAACTGATTTGAGATTTTTGTCTCACTCCAATAAGAGTGGCAATCATCAAGAATACAAACAACAATAGATATTCCCAAGGATGTAAGAAAAAGGAACTGATGGGAATATAAATTAGTATAGCCACTATGAAAATCAGTGTGTAGGTTCCTCAAAAAGCTGAAAATAGGATTACTATAGGACCTAGCTATACCATTCCTTGGTATTTATCCAAAAAATTTAAAGTCAGCTTACTTTAGAAATACATGCATATCCATGTTTATTGAATCATAATTCACCGTACCAAAATTATGGAATTAGCCTAGGTGTCTGTTAACAAATAAAGAAAATATGATGGGCTGATTGTGGCTCAGTGGTAGAGTGCTTGCCTTGAACACGTGAGGCCCTAGGTTCAAACCTCAGCACCACCTAAAATAAATGAGTAAAATAAAGCTATTGTATTCATGTACAACTAGATTTTCAAAAAAAAAGAAAATATGATACACACAATGGAGTTTTATTTGGTCATAAAGAATGAAATGTAATTTGCAACAAATGGATGGAATTGGTGACCAAAATTTTGAGCAAAATAAGTCAGACTCAGAGTGATATGTTTTCTCTCATATGTGGAAGCTAGAAGGAACAAGCAAAAACACAAGAAACAAGGATTCCATGAAAGTAGAAAGGAGTCCATTGGGTTAAAAGAAGGGAATCAGGGGGAGGGAGAAGTTACTAAGGAGTGAAAATGATCAAATTATATTTTTAGGTATGTATGACTATTCCACAATGAAATCCACCATTATTATGATTAATAGGCACCAATAAAAACATACAGGTTCTAACTAGACCATTTATTTTTAACTTCCCATAGTAAGTCTAATATTAAGGCACACAAACTTTGTATTTTCAATTATCTTTTGTAAGCTTGCCCATTAGTTACCTTGTCTTATCTGTCACCTTCCCCCTCCTAAGAACTAATAACTGGGAGCCTTGATCAGAGAAAATGAGAGTCATACGACCCCTTTTATGGGTTCAGATTGCTGCTTCTCATAGCCTTCAATCTGTGACCCTTGACCATGTTGCTCTACTTCCTGAGAAGTACTGCCAGTCCTTGAGTTATATAATTATTTACTCTTCCATAGACCCCGAGGTAATTAAAAGACTTTCTGATTTCCCCCTCCTTTTTTGAGACAATAATCTATTAGTTCCATATTTGCAATTTAGTTCTTATTACATGAATCCAAAACTCTTAATTAGATGTTTTCATGGTACCTAATGTACCATGGCCTCATCTGGCTCCTGCATATATCTGTGATCTCATCTTTTGCTACTCTCTTCTGTTCATTCTCAACAGCCACATTGGACTTCTTGCTCTTTTTGGAACATGCTCAGCTTGTTCCTGACTCAGCGCCTTTGCACTTATTGTTGCCTCTGGTGGGATAACCTTACTTCATATCTTTTCAAGTCACATTGTCCCTCTTTGTTCTTTGTCTTTCTCACTATGGCTTTTTCAAAGATGCATTTCTAACCCTGAAGAGTATTTAAATTAGCACCCTCTCATATTATAGACTGCCTTTTAGAATATAATATGTTTCTATGACTTTTTTATTTCATCTTCGAGAATATCTAAGGCCAGGAGGGGAAGAAAAAAAATTAGTTTGTCTCATCACTGTGTCTATGGCTCCAAAACAAAACCTGATTCAAAGTAGGCACTCAATAGATATGTGTTGAAGGAAGAGGTAAATCTAGTTCTGTGTACTATATATTTTCTCAATCTGTAAAATATCTCGGGGTAATTATGCAAATCATAAATATTTGATAAAGCATCTCAATTTTCATTAGAATCGCATAGAAATCAATATAATGAACTTGCATAAATTGCATGGCTTTTCCCTTGGGTAGCTAATCAAGAAATTATGTACTTTTCATAATGATATCTATGTTATTAAGATAAGTAAATGTTTAATTTATATCATTGTGGTGGATACAATTTTGTTATGAGCTTAGGTCCTGTGTTTAAGTCTATCTCACTGATAAGGATACTGGGGTGTAGAACATTTAGAATAGTCAATGGGGAAAGTGTGATGTGTACACAGGCTGAATGGAGCATCAGCTCTTACCCTTAATCACGCAGAATGAACATTGCTGTTCCAAAGGGACCCATTTAGATGACACTAATTTTCAGAAGGATTTCAAAGACAATTGGGTGAGAAAAATCTGTGATGATTTGGGGCCTGAAAAATGGAGATTAGGATCACTGGAAAAGATCTTTTGAATCTCAGGTCTTGACTATAGAAAGCAGACTTCATCCAGACTTTCAATTCATTTGAGTTTCAATTCATAGAAATTGAATACATAGGAAATCTAGTCCTATGTACTATATTTGTTCTAAATCTGCAAAATATATATTGGTAAGTATGCAGTCATACAAGCAGTTTTATGCCTGTTATAATTGTGAAATACATTCCTGATTTGTAGACCATTTTAATTTCAAACCAAGGTAGGATAAGAGTTTGGTAACATACTTTCTTTTTTATTCTGGCTCCCCTTTCTACAAGAAATTTCATAGAAATCCAGCTTTTCCTTCAGAGTTTCCATACTGTTCTTGGAAAGTCCCCAGGGATGTCTCTCTGTGTTTACAAATATGTCACTTCTGCTATCTTGTGGCAGGTATCATTTTTTTTTTTCCCAGAAACTTTTTTTCTCTGGGCCTTACATGCCTATAAAACCTCATGAGATACCATGATGGAATGCAAGATTGGTTCAACATATGGAAATCAATATATGGAATTCATCACATCAATAGATTTAAAGGTAAGAATCATATGATGATCTCAATTGATGCAAAAAAAAGCATGTGACAAAACATAGCACCCGTTAATGTTCAAAATACTAGAAAAACTAGGGATAGAAGGAACATACCTCAACATTATAAGCTATTTATACTAAGCCCCAGGCCAACATCATTCTAAATGGAGAAAAATTGAAAGCATTCCTTCTAAAAACTAGAACAAGACAGGGCAGGGATGTCCTCTTTCACCCATTTCTATTCAACATAGTCCTGGAAACTCTAGCCAGAGCAATTACCAGATGAAAGATCAGACCTTAACAGAGCAATAGTAACAAAAAGAGCATGGTATTGGCACTAAAATAGACATGCAGACAAATGGTACAGAATAGAAGACACAGAGGCAAACCCACATAAACAGTTACTCATACTAGACAAAGGCACCAAAAACATACATTGGAGAAAAGATAGCCTCTTCAACAAATGGTGCTAAGAAAATTGGAAATCTGCATGTAACAAGATGAAATTAGACTCTTATCTCTCACCTTGCACTAAACTCAACTCAAAGTGGAACAAACCTAGATGCCCTTCAACAGATGAATAGATAAAAATATGGTATATATACACAATGGAATATTACTCAACCTTAAGGAAGAATGAAAAAACCAAAGGCCAAAGGTTTTCTCTAATATGTGAATGCTGATCCATAATGCGAGGCAGGTAGGGAAGAATGGAGGAAATCTGGATTGAACAGATGGGAGTGAGGCAATGTGGGGCTGTGGGGGAGAGGATGGTAGAATGAGATGGACATTATTATCCTATGTGCATGTATGATTGAATGAACAGCATGACTCTGCATCATGTACAGCCAGAGGAATGAGAAGTTGTGCTCCATTTGTGTACAATGATTTGAAATGCATTGTGCTATCATGTATAACTAATGAGAACCAATTTTTAAAAATTCAAATAATAAACCTCATGAGAGCAGCTTATGGCACTAGTGCTCAGGGTTGTAATGACAGTCGTGGCACAGTCAGGGCAGTGATGGTCTTGTTCTTCAGGCCCCTGAGGTGCTATTATTATTAGGTCAATGACAGGCTGTGTTCTCCAGAGATTCATGATGTGTTAGCTACTAAGGGAGAAAAATATATTTTCTTCTTCTTTTGTTTATTGTTTCAAATCAAAGAGGTCTCACAAAGATTTGGAGATTAAATGTCTATTGATTCTTATTTTGTTTTTTAATTATTTTTAATATGAGCAAGTTCCCATCCCTGTACCTGAGGCATATTCACAAAGAGGATGGGAAGGAGCCAGGGACAGAGGAAGGGTGATGAATGACCCTCGGCTGTAGCGGTCATGGCAGAAGCACTCAATACACAGCAGATGCTAAATAAGAGGTACCATGCTGTTTTCAAAGAGGCCTGCCCCTTGAATACTGGCGTATTGTTACTGGCTCATCTCAAATTTCTGTCCTTTTCTTCTTTAAGATGGCATCCTTGCCAGGTAGCACCCTTCCAGCCTCCCTGTTCACCCATGTTCACCCATTAAATGAACATGCTCCTGGTGAACCCATCCCATAGGACCAGCCCTCAAACCTAAGTAGGTAGAATCCCAGGATGGAGATTTGGCTATTAATTTAAGCAAGGGCCCTTCTGATATTTTATTGAGCATAGGTATTTCTTTAAAAATATATATAACACTGTATCTGATTCTTTTGTGCATCTCTTTTGTTAATTTGCTTTACATTTAAGCACAAAGATATGTTCTTATTCTGAAATTTCTCTACTGAAGCGTATACCATTTATTTAGGTGGCCTAAACCTCCATTTCTTTAAGTAAAAATTAGTCTCCTATTTCTTTTTTTAATTCTTTTTTCATATTAAACAAACAAACAAACAAACTAGCCAGGTGCAGTGGCATATTCCTGTAATCCCAGTGGCTCGGGAAGCTGAGGCAGGAAGATTGCAATTTCAAAACCAGCCTCAGCAACTTAGTGAGGCCCTAAGCAAATCAGCAAGACACTGTCTATAAATAAAATATAAGAAAAAGGCTGGGGATGTGGTTCAGTGGGTAAGGTCCCTGAGTTCAATCCCCAGAATCAAACCAAAAAACAACAACAAAAAAACCTATTTATCTTATTTTCTTAATTTTCTGTTTTCTATGTCTATATTTTCTAGCTTATTCTTATTGTGGTTTCAGGCTTTGAAATTTGAATTTCTCGATGTCGGTTGTTTTTCTGTCTCCTTTGTTGCCCTCGTGTTTGTTTTTACTTGCATTTCTTACCCTTTCTCCATTGTTAAGACTTTCTTTAGTGATTTTGCATCCTGGTCCTTTTCATAAATTTAAAAATTAATTGAATGAAGATTTTCCTGAAGAAATTGAGTCTGTCTTGCATTCGGCATTTTTATTTCAACATTTAGTTAAACATTTAGGTGAAGCTTTGTAAGTGTTATCTACTCTTCATTGTAAATGAAAATAAGGAGCCATAATGATTGTGTTACAGCTGAAGCCTGGTAAAATAATGTTCAACGGGTGGCTTACAGAACTGTTGGCTCCCATTGGTGAGACTTCATTGACCCCAGAAAAAAGAAGTAAAGTTCTTAATAGTCCCCCACCCCAATTTGGCTTGAATTTGCAGAAATACAAATATTTTGTTTTTTCTTCTCACTTTAATATCAGAGTTCATTAGTAAAGCTCCCTGTTTTAAATTATCACATTTATTTTCAGGAAGCAGAACAGCATCAGAGCAAATATGTGGCATTAATAAGATTTATCAGTGGAATCATCATTCTAAAGGCAATGGTGTGCAGTGTGTGTGTGTGTGTGTGTGTGTGTGTAGAATCTCAGTTTTTTTACAAAAAAAAAATTCTGCCATGCATTGGACATTCTTATGTATGCTTGGAATTATGTATACCCTTGCTATCTGTATATTTGATAATGTGTAAAGTGATGTAGAATTTTGTCCTAAAATAGGCATTTATTCCACCAATAACAGTAAAATATGTTTATTCCAGAATCTTCTGTTTTGTATGAGTGTTTATTTTAACCTTTATTAAACATTTCCTTAATCTGATCTTAGCTTTGGGTAGGTGGAAGAGTAATATCCATCACTGAAGGAAATCGGTGCTGATTGATCAGTCACACACAAGTCAACCACAAGCTAGTAGCAGGGCAGGCCATTTAGACCAGTCCTCACCTTGGCAGACCATCTCCACCAACCACACTCTTCTCTCCTGCATCCAAGGACCTGTTTCTTTCCAGGACTCTTCTCTCTCTACCCCTTCCCCATTGGCCTTCTAGATCCTCTTTCACATAGCACACACCCCACCTCTTGCCATAGGATCACCCGCTTTCTCTTTTGGCTGGGAGATTAGTTTTTCCTTTTCCCTAGATGAAACTGGAGAACCTTCAAATCCAAGGAGGGTTGGAAATTTTTGAAGTGAGGTCATTGGAAAAACTCTTATTAGTCTGATCTCAGTGCCAAGTCTCTACTGGCTAAACAGCCTTTGGCATAGCGAGGTTCATGCAGGACACCTGAGTATTATTTCACCAGAGAGACTCTTTGTCTCTTATCTTGCTCTTGGGTTCAGTGCAGGGTCTCTCTTTTGTTGTCCAGCCTTTTAAGTTCAACTTCCAGAAGGGTAGTGAGTATGTGTTATGTTCCAGTGTGGGGCTAAGAAGAAGAAAACCTCTTACCTTCCACAGCTGTTGAAAATGAATTTGGACACATCAAAGAAGCCACCACAGATGGTGTTGGGCAAATCACAAGTGGAAAATCATAACATTCCTTGGTAAATTTTAGTTTGAAATCCATTGGCTTCAAATAAAATTGGGAAAGTAGATATAGATGTGCGTGGAAGGGAAGAGGAATGTCAAGTCTAGCTGATGATGTTTTCCCAACCCTTCTTTGAGCAAGCCATTCCTATGTATGTTTAGTGAAGAGTTTGTGGCTTCTGAAGAATCCTGCATTTGGGACAGACTTCCTGCCAGCAGAGGAAATAATAGTTTACTCAACACATGCTCAGAATAATGGAAGCTTTCAATGCTTTCTGCATTCCATGGTGCTGCATTCCATGGTGCTCTGGAGTGAGGAAAATGAGCTTGAAGATTTGATTGTCCATGTGTGCGGTCATGTAAAATATTCCTGCACTCATCTCATTTCTTTTTGGCAAAATTCAATTAACTCAAAATTATGAAGGGAAAGTAATGCAAGTGTCAGATTTAATTTCTTTGCAGATTCTATTTAAAATGTACTCATTGATATCAAGTGTTCTGTATTGGTAAAATATACACTTCAAATGTACATGGACACATAACTAAAACCATCATCATTTATTGAGCTTTTAGCCTATTTTTATATGAACTTTAGAATCTGCCCTGGGGTATTATTTAATTCTCAAAACAATGTATTTAATTGCCATTATCTAATTTAAGAGATGCCTAAAAACTCAAAGCCAGAACCATATTCTTTAATGAAAAATTATTAAGTATTTTTTTAATCTAAGGGAATTTATATTAGTTTTTAGAGTCTAGTACCATATAAATCTCTATGCTGATGATATTTAAGATACATACTGTAAATCTTCTCTCTGAAAAACAACATAAGAAATGTTATATATGAATATTATATAATGTTCACTAAAGTGATTTGGGTTAATATCTGAAAGTCTCACTGTTGCCTTGTTTCATTTGGACCTCTGAAGCTTAGACTCACCCAATGCTCAGGCTTCAAAGCTGAAGGCCTACTCGTTAAACTGAAAATGACCTAAACAACATAAAACAGTGTTTCTGGAAATAGAAACTACAGAATAACAGCATGTAGGAATATTAACACATGTTAAACACCCACAAAAAGTTGTTTCTTAAAAAATTGGGGACAAATTAAAACAGGATAATTTACTAAAGCACTGTAATATCATAAAGTGCTTCACAGTTCCAGATAATATTCAGGTAATAACTACTTAGTTTCTAATGTGTGCCAAGAAGGCACTATGCTCTGTTCAAAGAAATATCAACAAATCAGACATGGTTTCTGTCCTCATAGGATTTCCAGAGTAATGGGAAGACAGAGATTAAACAAATAAAGTTTTAAATATTTATATAGTAAATTGTAGTGTACCATGAAGACAAAAACAAGCAAACAAAAACCAAGACACCATGAGAATGAACAACAAGAGGTAGCAATTTAATTTGAGGATGAATTTAGGGAAGTTCTCCCATGGGAAGTGAGGTCAAATGAAGCAAGAGGTAGGAATTAGCCAGATAAATAGGGGCATTCCAGGAAGAGAGAATGCAAATTCATAGGCTCAATGCAAGTAGTTTGCTATGTTGGAGGAGAAAAAAGGCCAATGTGGTTAGACTACAGTAGACAAATGACCCAATGTAAAGTAGAAGAAGTAATCACAGGTAATTTATGCAAAATTCAGAAACCTTATGAATGATGACTTTTAAGACAGAATTTTAATGAGGGGACTGATGTGTAAAATACCATTTTCCTGAAGAAAGTGTAGTGTTATATTTAGCTTTCCCCAAATACATTTGAAAATGAAAGCTTATTTTGATGAAAAATTTCCTGGGAGTTACATATTTGGAAGACACTTTGGCCAAAACTTAAAGATATCCTATTTTAAGAATTATACATCAAATAACTTCCCAATTGTGATGTAAAGTGTAAGAGGTTTTATAAGTTCAAGTACATTTATCAATGGTATCAGGAACATTTAGAAGCAGGACCCCCAAACGTGTAGGAATTTTGGACTCAAATGATTCTAGGATTGTTCCCCTTCATATACCAGTCCTTTTTGTCCCTGCATTGGTTTTAGACTTAGGTTCAATAATAGGAACCAAGAAGCTCCAGGATTTTCCACTGCTGTGGCAAGATGGCTGAATCATCTTCCCATACGCTCCCAAATGGGATGCCAATGGAAAGGGGAAGCCTCTATTGCAATTTTCCCAGAAAAATTCCATTGCATATTGGTACCTCTCCTTGAAGTGCTCACATGGGAGCCAGTCACTCAGAAGAGAGTAACGGATGTGTTCATCAGTTTAGGCTTAAGTACCTTGCAGCCTTGCCTATCTAGCTTCCCAAATATAAATATAAGATGAATACTATAAGGAGAAACAAAGCTGGAGAAACAGAGAACAAAACCCCAGTATAGAGTTTTTTGGATTTTAGTGTTTCAGATTATGTGGATATGTTTTGGGTAATCATAGTGTATTCCCTATTGAAGAATAAAATGGAAATGTAATAAAGTTTCCAAAATAGCACAACTTCAAGGAGTAGGAAAAAAACCAAGTGCTTTTTATTGCTTCTGTTTGGTTGGGTATAGAAAGGAGAAAAATTATGGAACAATGAAATTGGATACTTCTGTTATTACTACTACTCCTAATATACCTCCATCTATGATCACTGTATAGAAAATATTCCACCTAGACTAGTGAATCACTAAATAAATGAGTTATGTGCTTTGTTTAAATGATTGCCTGCAGCCTTTCCAGTGTGTGTTTCCAAACAATATATCTTTCAGCCCATCAAACATTGTTAAATTTACTTAGATTTCTACTCAGGCATTTCTAAAGAAACTAGAAATATAAAAATAAAAGACCTGAAGATGATACAAGATGACTTTTATAGTTAGATTCTTCAATCAAAATGTTATCCAGTACATTTAACATAGTAATAAATATTAGAATTTATAAGAGGCAGTGGGACAAACTCCTAAGCACATGAGATAAATTTTAGAAGCATGAAAGGAAAAAAATTCTCTATAAGATGATAATATGGTCTGAGGGATAAAAATAGACATAGTTAAAGTAGGGAAACTGAATAAAAACTATAAGTCAAGGAAAAGACATGACCCTTATAATGTCAACTAGTGATGTATTTTTAGTGTTAAAGATGGCAGTCAACACTCTGGCCACTTACATGTTCTCATTTTAAAACTGTTGTCTAAAGATAGTTGGGATAAGAGCAGGGCAGGAATTGTTAGAGAGGGTTTTGTGGATTAAATGAGACTCTGAGGAATTTTTTAAATGGGAGATTCAAGGCAAGAATCCCATCTGGAAGTCAAATACATGGGAAAACAACTTGGCCATAGAATTTTATGTTTTTACCTCAAAAACAGGTCCTATTTGTCTCAAATCTCAAAAAAGAGTACTGCAATAGTGCAGGATGCCTCTTAAGGTGTTCCAAATTGGTGGACCATCAAGTCCATACCATGTTTTTGTAAATTTCATTCTTGATATTTGTATACTTTAATTAGAATTACTGTTAGAACTGAAAAGAAAGGCAAACATGCTATTCTTTTTTCTCTTCTTTTTTCTCCATTCTTTTAAATTAGTCACAAAAGTTTAGAAGTAGGTTGATTTAGGCATAAGTATTGTCTAAATGTACTTTTTAACTTAACCATCATGAAGTATTAAAATATTTAACATGTGATTTTTATCTACTAGTTGTTCATTGACTTTTGGGGGATTGAGATATATTCTTGTGAAAATCCATGTTTATTTTTACTTCCAAGTATCCTTTCTAATTTTTCAAAGAAAAAGGATTAACAAAATTAATGATCACATAGCTCTATTAAGCAAAGAATCATTTTATGAAAATCATATTAGAATTAATAAAGTAATTCTAGTTATAGAATTAATAAATTTATTTTTGTTAATAATTATAGTTTCTATAGTTATTTCCTGAAATGCAAATAATCCCATGCATAATATTCTGGCAATAAAACAAAGTGTTTTAAGAATTGATCAAGATGTATCAATTCAAACAATGTATATAAATGAATAATATTCCATTTTCAATATTTTCTAGAAAATTAAGTACTATGCCATGTCTATTTTTGTTCCAAATGACAAATCCTTATACTATTTATATGAAAGGTAATAATATTAACATCGACATATGTTTAGTTATTTAAATTATACTAAAGTGATGCTTCAGTGTAAACTATGTTTTAACAGAACATAAGGTCAAAGACCCCTCAACATCATACACTATAGATTGTTGTATATCACCAAACTATCATTTTTATTAAATTTTTTTAAGAGAATATTGCTTTAAGTAAATCACCAGGAATTTAGTAGTTGAGAAACAGGTGTCTTTCTGGTAAGAAGAGAACAACCACAATGTTTTGCTTCATGACCTATTTTGCACTGATTGAACACATATCTGAGGACTTTTTTCTGCCATGTGATTTTTTTTTTGATGTATGTTTAGGTTGAGAAGCACTGATTTATATGCAAAAATAAAATAAAACAAAGCAAATATATGAAAAACTGCTGTCCTATGCTAAACCAAGAGTAATACTATGGTTAGACATTGATGGAGAGTATAAGGGAACTCCTGCTGTAGTTTTCTATTTGCCATGTGATTTTTTGAAAATAAGCAAACTAGGAGAGTATTATAAAAAATTGATACAATGGCTAAATTTACATTAAAGTAAAACTCAAGATCTTGATTTTCTTCCCCTTAATTCATGTTATACTGTGAGTAGCCTCTGACACACAGGCCAAGGGCTAGAAAATTACTCCCAGCTCAGCTTCTCTGGCCTCTCTGAATGTTCCAGCAGAAAAGATGTGTCCCTCTCCAGCTTACCACTCCTACCTTTTAAAATTCCTGATGCCAGGGGTACCATTTCTCAAAGTTCTCTTCACAATTTCTGTGAGCTTCTAGCATGCTAGTTTGGACCTTGTGCTCTAATCTCTAAGGTCCCCCATTGCTCATTCCTCTACTCTCATTTAACCACCTTCTCTACCCACACACAACATATGCAAATGGATTTATTCACCTATGAGCCAGGCTGCAGAACTCTGAACCCAGCTGTCTTGGTGGCAAATCAAAGAAAATTCAGCAAAGAACATTGAATTTTCCTTTCATGATCCCCTGTTCTTCCCTGTCTCCAAATGCACTGAATCATACCACCTATCACCAAAGGTATAAAAACAAGAATGCAAATAGCATTATTACCAATGCTGGTGTTCCCCCTCCAAATTTACAATGTGCAATCCCTGCTCTCTTCTTCATCTTTCAAGGGGTGGCTATCCCATCTTGATTACTATAGTCTACTTTTTAAAAATCCAATTCTAGTGTGAGTGCATTATTGTTAATTATCAGTCTTTTCATTTTGGAAAATATAACATTCTCTTCTTTTGGATCTTGTGCTATTCCAATTTTACTTTTCAATGAGTTCTACATTTCTAAAAAGCAGGCTATCAAAGAGTGATTATATGAAGTAGAGATTTGTAAAAGAAGTTTTCACATCAACGTGGTCAGTATTCCTCCAACTACAACTAAAGATAAGAATAATTAAACTATCTTAAATTTGTTTTTAAAAAAGCATGCATGGCTAGATCTAGTATGCATATCAGTACCAACTAAAACCTTTATTTAATTTATCTTTCAGTTGGCTTTCTTCTGTGTTGTTTCAAGTCTCAGAATAACTTCCTTTTCCTGGAGATTTCCAATTACTTGAACTTACAATTTAACTTTAAGCATTCTATCCAATTATTCCAGTTAATGTCTTAAAATTGAGTTTCAGTATCTTTTATTAGAACACATAATTATTCCTGAGCATGGCCAGAGGATATTGGTGTTCTAATTTTGATGACATGGCTATAAAGTTGGAACCAATTTTCTAGAACCATATGAACCACAGTGGAGAAAGCGTAACTTTAGAAAATTAGAGTACTATCTAAGCAGCCCAAATCAAGCAATATGAACTATGTACAGATGAGGAAAAGTACAGATATTATATCAATAGGGAGTATATACATATATAGAGATAATATAAAAATAATCATAGAACTTAGTACATCATAACCTAATCAATGAAACATTGTACATTGGGCAGTAACTGTTGAATATTCCTTAGTTTTTATATTTAAGGTTATTTGGAGACTCACCAAAAGAAAAAATAATTTTTAATTGGGGTTTCTCTCTAATTTTTTCTTTTAGGAATGATTGATCCCTTTCCCTTTTGAAATTAGGAAAAAAAAAAGTCAAGCTACTTCAAAGGCACAGGCACATTTATAATGTCTCAGAATGTAGTACAAATTCTTCACTTCTGTGCATTATTTGCTGTCTGCACCTATAAATACTTGAAAAGAGTCACTAATGAGAAATTTGGCTGTTTAATATATGTACTAAAAACAAAAAAACTTATCAAAGAAAAATAAATAACAAAGATAATGATTATGATCTACAACTTAAATCCCCTTCACATATAGTTTGTTGCCTCCAAGGTAAAAGCAACAGAAGTTTACAACTGTGTGTAGCGCTCCCTTTGCTGTGGTTGGATATAATCAGCAAAGCCATCATCACTAGGGTGAGTTGAGAAAGGAAGCTACTTTTGGCAAAGAACAGTGCTCTTGACCCAGAAACAGTCAGCATGTTGTAGAGAAAGAACTGGATTGGGTCATGAGTGGTGACAGGTGACACAGAAATAATCAGCTTATTGAGAAAGAAGAGGATTGGTTTACAATCCAAAGAGTTGGCTTCTGTCCCTGATTTATTAATTGGCTGTGTGACATTAGCTAAGGACTTTGCTTATCTGGACTTTAGTCTTCTCATCCTTAAAATGTGTGTGTGTGTGTGTGTGTGTGTGTGTGTGTTGTGTGATATGTGTGTGGTTTCTGTAACTTTGAAGTCCTGAAATTCTAAATCTACCTGGAGGAGGATAGAAAAAGGCATTTAGACCAGGTACACACTTTTGAGAAAATGTTATATCAATGGCTGTAGCTTGCTCATAAAACAAATACTGCAAAAAGGTATCATGGCCTGGGTTTAGAAGAGTGTCAGCAACCATGACAGCCAGAATGTCCAAGAATTGACTCAAGGAAAAGGAATCTCTCCATTCCAAGTGCACATGACAAAAGAAGAGAGCTGGGCAGACAGAGTTGGATCAGGCTGGTGATTTTCATGGCCCCCCAAGAAAACCCTTTCCAAAGAAAGTAAATTGTTCTGAATACTGCTAACCCTTCCCCCAGCATGGTTGTAGCAAGGGGGCCCCCTGGCCGCAGTTCCTGGGCCAACAGTGGACATTTAAGCCAGTGGAGTAAAGAAGCTTTTCATCAGGGATTTGGATTTGGCATGTAAGTAGATAAATAATTTTCTTCTTGAATAGCTGAATTTGTAACCTTTGGTAGATATTTATGGTCATGACATCTACCACATGGTCAAGAGAAGGAGAAGAAACCAGAGAAGATAAGGATCACGTGGATATTCAGACATATGGATGGAGGAGAGACAGAATCCTGATGGTTTTGAAGTTCCTTACCCAGTCCTTCCTGAGAGCGGTGGCATTGCTATCCTTGATTTCTATAAGATACTCTAGTATTGAGGTATGACTAAGGAATTTTTCCCTAAGATTAATTTGAATAAGTCCTAACACATACAAACTCATACAAGCTGTAACTAAATATTTGATTGTAAGTTAAGCTTTTGATATTTCCTATAATTATTGGGGGATTTTGTTGATGAACTATCAGATACCTGGTATTGGCATAGATTGTTTTCTTTAATACCTCCTGATATTCTATGAAGTAAAAAATTGTTATCCCTTTGGTATAGAAAAAAAAAACCCTGCGGTTTTTGAAAGTTATCTACCCTAAATAATACCCAGCTGTTAAATGGTAGGGCTACTTTCTAACAAGCCTACATTAAGCATATTCCACCTCTGGTAAGTTTAAACCCAGGGCCATGCCTTTAACCACTGTTTTATAAGATTAAGTAAAATGTGAGTTGCTAGTGAGAAATATGGGTGAGTAGAGACAGTGTACAAAATGATGATTTTTTTTCAATGCTTTCCAAGTTTTTAGCAAAGGAAATTAATGTGGTTCTGTGTCAGGAATAGAGATATGAGGAAAGAGTGGTTGGTTTTCACGGGAGACTGGAATCAAAATGGATCTTGTTATGTAAGGTTCTGTAGTTCTAAGTATCATAGCCTTCATGGAGTTGTTAAGAAAAGGAAATTATGTAAGGGCTGATTCACTTAGAAGTGAATCTGTTCATCATTTGGCTGGTATTTACCAGTGCCAGAGGTCAAAAGCTACCACTTCCAGAGTTAGTGGATTCTTCCTCAATACAGTTCTCCCAGCCTACATACTCGTATCTCTTTTCAAGTCTATCTGTGCCGCCTTCACAAGTATTTTTAATCACAAACATTCATTGGCCACAAATACATTCTTGTACCATTTCTTCATTGGTGTTTTCTTAAGAATGAACTGAACTGTTCACTTACTTTTAAACAAAACTGAATAGTTGAAATGTCTCACTGCTTTCTATCAGCATAAAAATATGAATTTGTACAACAGCTGCAACTTGTTTCAGTAAGGATTAAGTTGTACCCAAAGAAGCGGGGGTGTGGGGGGTGGGAAGTCGTGTATCACAAGGGAAGAATAATGCTTTCAATGGAAAGAAAAGGATATACCCACAGCTTTTAAAGGTTGGTTAACATAAAAATGGCTTTGAAGATTAAATGAGGAACATCCTTTCTATTATAATTTATTGTATTTGCGGATAATGAGTACTGTGGAGTCATAAGTATTGCAAAATTTTTAAAGAAAATGGGAGGTAGGATTTGAAATGCATTTCAGAAATTTAACAGCAGCAACTATAAAATGGTTGGTCTAACTTTATAAAATGTTGAGACTACTTTGTAAAGAATGGGAAGATTTTGCCTTTGAGGTCTTTCCTCATCTCGATCTTTCCCCATGAATAAGATAATTGATGTCTTTTCAACAGACAACAGTTATAGAACAAAATTAAACAGATATGAAATATTTTATCAACATTCATAAACTATCACTGCAGCCTAACAACCTTCAACCCTGTCCAGTACAATTGTGGTTGGTGAGAGAGGCATTGCTGCAGCCTGGCTGGACCTCTTAGGGCAAACTCATGAGTTACATGAGCAATCCCGGCTTTTTAAGTTTAAACTGTGCCTTCTCAGACCACCTATAGTGGACTAGTATTTTATTAGTCAACTTGTTAATTAAATCATTCTAATTGTCATTCAGGAAGCAAGACATGAAGGAAGGTGATTTTAGAGCCAGCTGCCGATTATGAACCTTAGCTCTCCTACTCCTGTCTTAACACCCTAGTGCCTCAGCTTGATAAATCATTCAAATGAAGATAATACTGATTCCAACCTCATAGGGTTGTTATGGGAATTAAAAATATTATTATAATTATTTTAGTACTCTAGTAAGTACCATATTATCACATTAAATTTAAAAAATGAAATGCAATCATTTGTTCCAGCAGTATATATTATGTGCCTTCCAAAAGTCAAGTACCATGGGTTGCTGAACATAGGTAAGGTCCCTGCCCTCATGGAGTTTCTATTCTGGTCCAGGGACAAAGCATCTCTTTGTCCTGGCCTTGAGTACATAATACATTGTATGCACAGAGGCATACAGAGAAAAATCTGATCATGTGACTCTGCAACAGGAGGCAGATACTACTGCTCAGCAAAACTGTATACCTGGAGAAAAGATGATTCCTCAGGCAGAAATCAAAGTGGGATTAGGGAAAGAGAGACTTCTGGGTAGGTGGAAAATTACTTAGTTCCATTATAATCATTTTTATGTATTACATTTTACATATAATTATGCTTAGGGCCAGAGATATCTATCACTAAGGTGCTACTGGGGATATAGCTGCAGCTCTTTCCGATGATGAAAAACAATAAAATATCTCCATCTATTCTTTCCACCAAGAATAAACTTTTTAGGTAATTTGCTTAATTCCTCCTTCTAGGTAAGGCTTTAGTTGTGTTATATCTATAAGGGTAGAGGGCTCAACATTGTTATTTAGTTTCTCCAATGACATGGAGAGAGCATTCTTTCTGTTAACAAATAGATAGTAAAGTGTCAAAAGTCAATATAATAACTGGCTTAGGGAAGGAGTCAAAAGGAAATAAGAAAAGTAGTATAAGAGAAGGAGAATGAGGGAGTCTGGATGGTGAGAAGGAAAAGAAAAGAAATTCATTTACAGGAGTGTCTCAGCTATAGCTTTAAATGGAACATACCCATGAGCCATTATCATAAGCTGTAGAGTCCTCTCTCCACCTCCACCTTCTCTCTCATCTTCCTTCCATGCCTCCCTCTCTCTGTCACTCTGTCCCCTTCTCGCTTTAACTTCATTTTGATACCAGTACTCAAAACCTGGTAATCTACTACTGGCAAGAGACTTGTGAGGTAACATTATTACATCACCAATCTTAACCTACAGTGATCACCACAGAAGGTCGATTCAGCATTTCAACAAAAAATAAAAATACTGAACGGGGTTTTTTTTAAGACTTTTTTATTCTTTCCTTTAAAACTTCTGTAAGCACTTTTTATTTATTCTTTGTAGTCAATTTGTAAGCATTTCCCAAACAATACTAACTTATAGCTTTAGCTTTTTATCGTGGCAATGTGGGAAATAATCATAACATGCTTTGAAAATGTATAGTTTTATATAAATCCAAACTATGGTTCCATGTAAGCTTGCCGATAAATGTGTTTCCACTAAAACTGGAGTGCCTATACCCAGTGGTGAGAAACATGTAGAACACTGTTTCCCTGGCCTTAATAATGTCTTTAACAGCAAAACCCTTTAGATTTTGTAGTTGGATGTAGATCAACAAACTCATTCACCCAGCTCAGTAACGATCAGACAAGCCTGCCATTTGAGTGGCTGTATGTTTTGGATAGGGTATCTGTTTATGAGTTAAGATATATGACATTTTACACAAATAAGATCCTTTTTAATAAAATAAAATTGTCATCTTCAATATTTATTGAGTACAAGCTATCTTTTGATTAACTGTCCCCAGCACTTTAATGGTCATGCTTCATCCAATCCTGATAACCACCATAAGAGAGTGTACATGCTTTTATGTATTAGATATGCATCAGCATTTTTATCACCATCCTTATTTTTAATTTTTTTAAAGAGAGAGAGAGAAGTTTTTTTAATATTTATTTTTTAGTTTTTGGTGGACACAACATTTTATTTTTATGTGGTGCTGAGGATCGAACCCAGCGCCCTGCGCATGTCAGGCGAGTGCGTTACCACTTGAGCCACATCCCCAGCCCAATCACCAGCCTTATTTTATCATGAATACCCAGAAAGTGGTGAATGGAGGCTTTAAATTGAGGTTTGTTTATTCAAGACTATCTTAGGTGTTGAATAATACTGAAAGTGATGGGTAGGATTGTGAGTTTGTTCAGGATGCCATATCAAATTTGGTTTTGTAACCAGTACTAAAACTCATGAGACAGACGATATATGTTGAATTGATTTGTTAGAAGAAGGACTTTTGCTAAGCCTACCAAGACTCCTGATAGATCACCTTGTCTTTGTTCATAGAACTTCTGTAATCTGAACATAAGTTGAAGAGAGCAAGGACGTTGCTTATCTTTTTACTGCTGTTTTCCCAGCATCTTAAAAATCATCTGACCCATAGCAAATGCTCAATGAATATTTGTTGGATATTGAAGTAGTATATTGAATCTCAACCATAAAAATGTGAGCCATATCAGATATCCAGATGAAGTAAAAACCGGGCCATAGTCCCATGGCTAATATAATCTGTTTCTTCAGTTCTTTCCTCTTTGCATTTATTTGTATATGTGTGTGCGTGTTTATGTACTATAGGGTTTAATGAATTTCCATATCTGTAGGGAATGCTCAGAGTATATTCTTCAGCTTTAGAAGCATGGAGTAGATGGAACCTAAAAATATGACACAGACAAATGTTTAAAGGCCCACTCGTCTTTGAAAATTGTTTAAGAGCACAACATACAAAAGTGATTAAAGATATGACAGCCTAGATTAAAAATAATATTAAGTCTGATTTCTTATCTACAATATATTTTATGTTTTTAATAAAAATATAAGAGTACTCTCCCTTGATCCCAATATTTATATATTTTATTTTCTATCTTATTTTACCGGCTAGATTTTTTAGTTCCATGTTAAATTGAAGCAATAACAGCTAGAATCTGTGTTCTGTTCTTGATTTTAAGTGGAATGCTTTAAAACATTGTAAAATTACATTAGTTGCTGTATAGACTACATACTTATGTTAGATTTCTATTACTAGCTGCACTAGTTATCAAATTATTGCCTCTTGGTGCCACATACCCCTTTCTTTGTCTGCTCTGTGAAAATGGAAAGTGAAACTGGAATATATCCTTTAAATGTTTTTCCTCTGACAAGCTGGTGTTAAACTTGGCCAATTTCAGTTTGTACAGTGATACTGCAAGAAGGAAGTGTTTTCTTTCCTGATGGCAGGGTGCTAACTGAGCCTGCTCCTGCTCTTTGGATTCTGCAGTGCCCAGCAATAGAAACAAAAGCAGTTTTATTTTGTTGTTGTTGTTTGTTTGTTTTGGGTGGTGGGGCAGGGGGTTACTAGGGATTGAACTCAGAAGCACTCAACCACTGACTCCTATTTTGTACTTTATTTAGAGATGGGATTCTTGCTGAGTTGCTTGGCACCTCGCTTTGACTGAGACTGGCTTTAAACTCAAGATTCTCCTGCCTCAGCCTCTTGAGCTGCTGGGATTACAGGCATGCACCACTGCAACCCAGCCGCAAAGGCAGTTTTGCTTTTTATACTGTAGTCTTCAGGGGCCGGGCTCCTAGGCATCATTAGCTTTGTCAACTTCCCCAATATCCAGCTCCTTCATAACTGGGCTAATGTCCTGCCTGGAAGTCAATAACAATTAATGAGCAGCAGCTTTCACAAGCTTCCCTCTTATATTGCCTCACTGCATGGCTTCCCCAGCAAGACACCTCCCTATGAATGATTTTTTTCCCCAAAATCCTTAAGTAGGTTTCTGAGAATTCCTTGAGGCAGGATTTCAACCAAATTTCTGACATGGCTCCATAGTAATTTCTCTGCCATCTCATTCTTCAGGGAAGTCTGGACCTCAGCAGAGGTGGTAGTAGGGTCCTCCTTAGACACAGTATCCAACCCTAGGCACAGTGCTTGTTGGCATAACTACAGCTGTCTTCCTTTCCCCACCCCCACCTAATGAATATTATTATTGTTCTTAAGAAATAACATGCCCATCCTTGAAAAATAGAAACTTGCCAGTCTCTTTCCACAAGAAATAGAAACTTGCCTTCCCTGAAATCAGGTGATGCTTACAATGCCAATCACAAGGGCTAACCCCGTCTCTAATTCAAGGCCATGATTTTTACCTATTAAAGGTAAGGATTGAGGGGGAGATGCTGCTGCTCTTTTTCTGCAGGGTAGAGAGGGTGTGTGTGTGTGTGGCAAGGGGCATCCTGTCAGGCTCATGACAACCAATCTGCTTTTGCCTTTGTTCTTCATGTGTTTATGTGATCAGTCCTGGGTCAATTTCTTTTCAGTACTGCTTTTTTATATTATCTGTGTTATTTAGTATTCTTTTGATGTCTCACTGGGTCAATCCATTACTCCAATTACTTGTTAAGAGTTAAAAACAAAACAAAAAAACCCTTTACATTATACTTTTCCTATTCATATTGCTCTCTGGTTTCCCTCTCCTGATTGGACTCGGACAGATACACCAGGTTAGGCAGGTTTTCTTCCATTCTTATTTTGTTAAAAAATTTATTATAAATGTAATTATGAATAGACATTAAATTTAGTTAAAGGGTTTTCCCTGTACAACTTAAAATGATGATTTGTTTTTGCTAATGTAATGATGTACATTAAATATTTAATGTGAAACTTTCACTCATGGAATAAATCCATGGGGTCATGATTTTTTTTATGTACCATTATCTTTGGTTTGATCATATTTTCTTAGGAATTTTATGAAAATGTGAAAACAGATTGCACTGCAATTTTCCTTTTCTGTTTGTCCTTGTCTGCTTTTAAGCCCATAGACACCTCATGAAACATACTGAAGAGTCAGGACCACCTTCCATCATCCCAGTTCCTTTCCTTTCTGATCTTCCTTCTCTTCCTTGTGCAGTTCCTATGGGACCTCTTTCCATTCTCTCTGCTTTTGCCTTGGGTCTGCAGCATCTTTAATTTGGGTTATAACAAAGGTTTCCTCCCCCATTTGTATAGCTATCTTAGGTTCCTATCTAGAGTATCAACTTCAAATAGTCCCTGATTTTCCTACATAACAATGTTCCTAAAAACTTACCAAACCCAAATGTATGTGAGTCACCTATGTCATTAAATAGTATCAGGAAAACTATTCCTGGAAGTCTAAAAACTAATCCAAATGCTTAATTAAAGTTCACTTTTTAGACACAGTCTTAAAATTTTATGACTAGCGTTTCACACATGTTCTTTAACTTTGTTCTTTCCTTTCCTAATTACTCATTTTGTAGTCAACAGGCTTAGGTCCAAAGAGTGTCCAATGGAGCCTTAGTAGTCTCTGTGTTTAGTTTAATGATTACCATCTTGATCTCGAATTTATTTAGTTCATCAGGTCATTGCTTATCACAAATGTCATCACTATTTTAAAACATTTTCTGCTTATGAAATATTACGGGTAAAATTCAATAAGACATATACATTCCAGAAATTCCTGTGTGAAGACGTTGACACACCTGCAAATTATATGGTAAGCACTCCTACCAAAATGATAATTCATTGGATGGGTACAAATGTGTAAATTAGAAAATAAAAGGCAATTTTAAGGGTTCTCAGTATATCTAAAAATGTGCATTGTTTGAAAACATCAAAATCATTGAGAACTCCATTTACAAAGATTTTTGGTGTTTCTTCATTTGTTTGAGGAATAAGTCCAAACTTCTGAGCATATTATTCAATGTCATCCAATCTTATTTTTCAAACTTGATCTTCCACTGTTCTTCCATTTCCATTACCCCACATACCAGTCAGCATTCTCCAGTTTTCCTTTATTTTATGCCTGTCTCTACTGCTTGACATAGCATCAATCTGGCTTTACCATCTCATCTTCTCTTTTTTCAAAATCACTCCGTATTTTCCAGATCCTTCAAAAACACTAACTCTAATATGAATCCTGTCCCACTTGCATCCCTAAGAAAACTTAATTTTTCCTGCATTATCTAAGAATACAAGAAAAATAAATATTTTTTTGAAACTTAGTTATAAATGGAAATAGCTATACTAGTGTGGGGCACAGTGTTAACCCACTCTCCTTGTAATATTTCAATTAAATAGTTTGAGTCACATAACCTCTTCCAACATTTTCCTCTTATTCCCAGAGCCTGCATTCTAGAACAATTCTGAGGATGATGCTAGTTCTAATAAGCACCAATCCTTATGCAGTCTTTACAGTGTGCATTTGTCTTACATCTGGTCACGACAACAACCCTATAATAATAGCACATATTATTATAGTAACTTTATTATATAGCAGGAGACTGAGATATAGAACGTTTAAGAGACTTATGATCACACAGCCATTCTCTATAGCCTAGGTGCATTCATTCTTGGCAGTGTGGAGAGAGAAGTGGCAGACAAAGGGTGAAGAAACTGGATTTGTAAGTGACTTTGAAAACCAAGGTGGCACAAACAGGTTTTGGACTAAGATGACACAGTGTAACAGAATTTGAGACAAAGAGACTCTCTTTTCAGTTCTGAGTAGATCTCTTCCTGGTTTCAGTACAAGTAGGATTCAAGAGAAGTCTCCAAACACCTTGAGGGGGTTCCTCTCAGGAAGTGTTGGAAGCCAATGTTCTCAGCACATCCATTGTGCTTGTCATAAAGTACATCAGCAGCCCAGGCTTAGGGAGGGTTTTGTGCTCAGAGAAACCTTCTGAAGAAGGTATTGGGTGTTATAAACTTTTAAGGAAATTTCTCCAGGGATGTTAATACATGGTAAGACCTAGATAAGATACAAATATTCCATTATGAGGCACTGGGCAAGAGACACTGAAATCTGCATTGTTGCCAAGAGTACCCAGGGCCTCATGAAGTCTAGAGATGATTGGACTATGTAGATGATTTTATCTAAGCCCCCACAGTTAGCTTTCTAGATATGCATTACTATTTCTACGTGAGATATATAAGAAACTATAACTCAGAGAAATAAACAACTTAAGATCAGGATTCCTGTGAGTAGCAGAGGTTGGATTCAAATGCAGCTATTCTTGCTCTAAAAAGTTCATGTTCTTTCCACTGTGCAATACTGCCTTCCTGAGATCATGTGTTTAAAAAAAATACTGCTGTGTCTTCTGTTTGACACAGACAGGCACAGCATTCCTTTCTCAATATTTGGCATTTCTCATGACCCAGAATTTAGAATTCATTGATCTTCTCATAAAATGAACTCCCTAGGGCAGGCTTGTGTCCTCATCCACTTTTGATAAACCTTGCTGCACTGCTACAATCTGATGATACTCAATGTAGTTTTCTTTAGAATTGTGGGCTCCGATGTAGCTATCATTTTCAATATGTGAATCAATGCATATGTATACCACAGCTGTTCAACTATCAGATCATCTGGTCTACAGATGACGGGCTGCCCTCGATTTCCCACAGGACAGTCTACTTCATGGAAGTATTTTTTTTAAATGTTTACAACAAAGTGAGTTTCCCAAGACATTATGTTTTTCATAAATCTGGGCATTACCCTACTTAAGAAATTCTCTGAACTTTTTCATTTATGGAGAAAAATACAAGGAAATAAAAATAAAATTATGTCTCAAATGTAGAAAGGATATTAGTAGAAGAAATGCAGCCCCAGGAGGGGTCTCCATATTGGACTGAAATCAATTCATATCAGCTCTTTTGAGATTACAAATCTGATTTATCTTTGAAGAAACTTGATCTGGTAATAGATTTAATTTTTAGGAAGTTTAGGAATGTAAGATTCTGAAAAAAATTCAATTTATTTCATTTCAAAGATGAGTAAAATGCTATCGCTTATGACCAAAGTTGAAAGTTTCACCATGACCCTTTGCTCAAAATTTTGCCATCTTATGGAGGTCAGAGATGCATACTCCATTCATTGGGACACCTTAGCTGGAGGATGTTAATGTTCCCCAAGGTGGGCTAGTTTACTCTGTATCTGTTTCTATTTTCCTCTCAGCTGTTCTGAATTGATTGGGTCAAGTTATTAAAATGATGACATCCTCACCTTCCTTATACCTTATTCAGCAAAATTTCAGAAAGCAAGGCCCCCTGGGTGGAGGTAAGAATTTAAGTTCCCAGACAACACCAGTAGAGTTTTTATTGCTATGCACAACTCTAAAAGGCTTATATTTATATAAGTGTGGTTTTTTAAAACTATATTATAAGCAAGGATGGGATGGGGAGCAGAGAGAGAAAGCTTTGTGTAGGAGTCTCCCAGTCATTTCCTTGTTGTTATGCAAGTGTCCAAGCTAACTGTCTGAAGGAACATCAAGAATGTATTTTGCCAAGTATGTTTCCCCCTAGTATTTTAATCCCAATAAATTCTCTGTGTCTCAGAATTCATTCTTTTCTAAAATCTTTAATTTATTGATGTTCAGGATTTCCAACATTTCAATTTGAATCAAAGTGTGAAATGGAACAGTAGTTGCAAAATAGATGCTCTTTGAATTTTATACTCAGAGTCTAAATAGTTTTGTTTTGAATAGTTGGGGTTTTACTTGCACTTTTAGCAATCATGAATAAACTACTGTTCTTGCACAACATGGATGATTAAATGATAAAATTAGGGAGTAAGTCCATAATGGGATAACAATGAAAACTCACTGTACCGGGTTGTGCCGATGCTAGGCTGTGGTGTTTCACAGAAGTGGTTGCTGCTTCTTTACAAAAGCATCACAGGGTTGAGGCTGGGGTGCAGGAGGTCAACTGACTTCTCAAAATGCAAAAGAGTGTTGGAATATGTTTAGAGGGAAAATTTGATTAAACATATCTTTGTGCCAGCATTAGAATCTGAGACCTTGCCAAACGAATGCCTATCCTATTCCCTAACTTACCAATGCAAGGTGCCACTATTTTGCTGACTGTACCATACTAACCCCAACTCCAGAGAATCAAACCCTATGTATTTAAAGCCAGTCAAATACCACCTTCCCTCAAAATTCTTCCCATATTCATGCTGTCCTTTAAAGTCAGTTCTATTTTTTAAATGCACATATTATTTGATCTCTCTTTCCCTTGAGGCAGATACATTCCTCTTTATTAAGGTCATTTAAATTCATGTCTTATATCTTCTACTTGATTCTAAAAACTATTATACTTATTTTCCTTACCAGATTCATCTTTGATGTGTGTGTGTGTGTGTGTGTGTTACTGGGGATGAAACCCAGGGCCTCTTGCATGCTAGTAGGTGCTATACCACCACCCCTCAGCCTCATTTTAAAATTTCTTACAAGTACTTAGTGCCTTATACAGTCCAAGAATAATAAAAAAGCTAAAATTCATTGAGGGTTTACTATACCCCAGTCAACCAGAAAGGTGACATTATCATACAACAAAGGTACTCTTATTTCTATGTTAAAATATGAGACCAAAGACTTCAAATGAGTGAATAAATATTCAAACCCAGGAAGTGTGACTTCAGAGCTGGTGAAATAAAAAAATAAATTAACTTACCAAGTAACTGATAGAATCACAAATCAGAGGTGGCTGATGTGTTTTATTTATTTTTATTTTTATTTTTAAATATTTATTGTTTTAGTTTTCGGCGGACAAACATCTTTGTTTGTATGTGGTGCTGAGGATCGAACCCGGGCCGCACGCATGCCAGGCGAGCGAGCTACCGCTTGAGCCACATCCCCAGCCCGGCTGATGTGTTTTAAATAAGAGCATTCCCGATTTTTGTGCTCTAACCTTTTAAAACATTACCAAAACAGCATTCCACATTTTTTCTCTGTCTACAGTTTTCTGGTTAGTTTTATCCTAACCTAGAGGAAAGGCATTGTATGTTTTATCATGTATACGAATATATTGAAATAATAGAAACATGTCAATCTGTTGACTTTTGGATCCAGGAATATTGACACCCAAAGCTCTGTGTTGTTGTTCACTATACTAGGGTTCTCTGATTCCTACAAGGTTTATCCTGAACCTTTTTGACCATTAGAGCTCATTTTCATCATGGTCCTTTGTTTCCATGTTGACCAAGTTCTGGTGCCTGCCCCTTTAATGTCTGTCTTATGTATTCTTAGTCTTCTTATTTCCTTCTCCAGCCTCCTGTTTCCAAAGTCAAGCAAGTCACCTTTTTATTCTTTCTTCTTAGGTCAAATATTTCTACCTTGCAACATTCTTGGTTGCTCCTCTCTGTGCCCTTTTCAAGTTATATACATATGATATTAATATTAACTGACTGCTTTGAATTATTCAGTTGTTGATCTAATGCTTATCATGGGCTTTTCTTCAGAAAACAGTAATTGCAAGATTGCACAGGCAGAGTTGGTAACTTCATTGTCATGTGCATGAATGTAAAATAAACACAAGGGAGCAGAGGAGAGTCAGAGAAAGTATCTGCCAGCTGGAACTTTAGAAAAGAATGATGTTCTGTGACCTCAGGAACCATTGAGCACCATTGAACCTTGTCTATTTTTGGCAATATATTATGGATACGTGCAATACTGTGGCTCACCACCCCCTCTCCTTATGCTTTTGGGCTATATGGAACTGATCTAGTGCATAATGGTGAGCAGACTAGTAATCTTGGTTGCATGGTACTTGGGGTTAAAGTGCAGCTCAGAACTATTTTTGACATTTTCCTTCTATCAAGATTCATACTGATATAACAACACTGGACACATTTCTCCTCCATATTTCAATATTTCAGTGCTTGCTCAGTAGAAATGCCCAGCATAATTTTTCTTGTACATAGGGCACATTGATTTTATTAAATTGCTATGTAGGACTTTAATATTGATTCTAGTTTTTTTATTAACCTCTGTCAAACTACTTGGAAGTAATTAAGAATTTCAACATTTTCATGTACATGATAAAACATACAATGCCTTTGCTCTCTGCCCTGAAGTGATTTTTTTTTCTTTAACTTAAATTTCTCTAAAGAAAAAATATATAAAACAAGAAATAAGTAACTCTAAAACACAACCCTTCCATGTTGCTCACAATTATCATCATCATCATTTGGCAGAGAAATAGCTTCCTCACCAACATTGTTTTATTATTTTAAATTTTTGAAAATTTAATTTGGTTATATTGGTGAGGAGTTACATAAAAGGTCTCATCTAATTATGAACTCAAGCCCCTTTTGGGTAGGTTTTTATCTATCATCCCTGCATTTCCTTCATTTGGCTTTGATTCTAACATGCCCTCTAAACATTTTATGTGATGATTATGTTATCAACACTGAGCCTCAGTGTTGCCTTGTCTCAGAACACTCTGTCTTTAATGTGCATACAGATCACCTGGGGATCTCATTAATAGTCAGAGTCCCAGTAAGTCTGGGGAGAGGGTCAACATCTGCATTTCTAGTAAGCTCTCAGGTGATGCTGATGCTGCTGGTGTGCAGACAACTGTTTTTTGTATTGATTTGATTAGTGCAATATATTTATAGATGACAGTCGGGTTCATTTTGACATAACCACACATGCATTGCTCCATTTCAGTCCTCAGTGCCGCCTCTTTCCCTCCCCTCCTTCCTCCCCATATACCCCTGTTCTACTGGTATTCCTTCTATTTGTTTATTTATATTTTAATTGGTACTTAATAGATATAAAGATGGAATTCACTGTTGCATATTTGTACATGTACATAGTGTAATTTTGTCAAATTTATTCTGTATTTCCTTCCTTTTCCCATCGCTCCTCCCTCTTCACTAATCTCCCTCTTGTATTCCACTGATCTTACCTCTATTCATAGGAGATCCTCTCCTCCTTTGCCCTTATTTTGCTCTAGATTCCATATGAGAGAAAACATTCAACCTTTAATTTTCTGAGTTGGGCTTATTTTACTTAGCACAGAGTTCTCCAATTTCATCAATTTACTGAAAAATTGCACAATTTCATTGTTCTTTATGGCTGAATAAAACTTGATTGTGTATACATACATTTTCTTAAAACATTCATCTGTCAATGGGCACCTGGGCTGGTTCCATAACTTGATTATTGCAAGTCATGCTGCTATAAACATTGATGTGCCTGTATCACTATATAGCTTGTTAATTCTGGTTCTTTTGGATAAAAGAGAAGTGGAATAGTTGGGTCATGTGGTGATTCCATTCCTAGATTTTTTAGGAATGTCCATTCTGTTTTTCAGAGTGTTTGTATAAATTTCCAGTGTCACAGTGTATAAATATATCTTTCCCCTCACACCATCACCAACATTTATTATTATTTGTATTCTTGATGATTGCCATTAGAACTGGAGTAAGATAAAATCTTAATGTAATTTTGATTTGCATTTCCCTGATTATTAGGGATGTTGAACATTTTTTCATATATTTGTTGGCAATTTGTATGTCTTTTTTTTTTTTTTTTTTTTTTTTTTTTTTTTT
>NW_025999949.1:7903804-7909120 GCF_001458135.2 Marmota marmota marmota
TTTTTTTTTTTTTTTTTTTTTTTTTTTTTTTTTTTTGCTTACTGGGACTCTGACTATTTGGTTCTTTTGCTCATATTTTGATTGGGTTGTTATTTTTGGGTGTTATGCTTTTTAAGTTCTTTATATATTCTGGATATTAATCCCCAGTCAGAGGAACAGTTGGCAAAGATTATCTCCCATTCTTAATAATTTCCTTTGCTTTGCAGAAGCTTTTTAATTTGATGCCATCTCATTAATTGATTATTGGCTTTATTTCTTGAGCTTTACAGGTCTTGTTAAGGAAGTCAGTGCCTGAACCAGTATGTTAGAGTATGTAGACAACTGTTTAAGTAGAGAGAGCTTTATTACTAATACATTCTTTTAAAAAATATTTATATTTTAGTTGTAGTTAGACACAATACTTTTATTTATTTTTATGTGGTGCTGAGGATCAAACCCAGTGCCTCACCTGTGCTAGGGGGGCGCTCTACTGCTGAGCCACAACCTCAGCCCATCCTAATACTTCTTAAATCAATGTAAGAGTTATCCTTGATTCTTCTCTCGTCCCAAATGCAAAATGAATCAGTCATTCATTTAACAAGTATTTATTTAAGGCTTCTATGTACCAGATAAGTCAAGTGTTCCTCATTATAATGCAGATCCATTTACTCTTTTCCATTTCTACCACTACTACCACCCAAACTCATGCTGCTATGCTCACTCTTCCGGTCCTTGCAAAAGCTGCCAAATGCATCTCTCTACACAAATCTTTGTTCCCAAGAAAAATGTTTGAATTCATGCTTTTGTAAAACATCAATCATTAAAATTGCATGTGCAATTATTACCATTCTAGTGTATCAAATATCTCAGAAATTTCTAATTGACTCAACATAAAATTTGAAATTTTAATATAAGAAATGGGCACCATCCTGCTTGCATTTATATTTTCACCTTCATCATTCCCTTTCTTGTATCTGATGTTCCAGCCACTGGGGGAGCACTCTTTTCAGTTATTAGGCTTGCTCACCTCTTCCAGTCTCTACTCTTTCACAATGCTGTTCCTTGGCCTAGAATGCTTTTCCTCTCCTTTAATACTATTCACCCTTCTCATATCAGAGTAATGCCACTTCCTCAGAAAACCCTCATTTGACTTTCCGGATTAAATCAGGATATCCTGCAACCAACTGTTTTAGGGCCAGTTATTTCTTTCTTAGATACAATTGAAATAATTCAATATGCTAATTATTCTGCATGCTGTGATAATCAGTTGTCTGAGAGCATGAATCTTGTCTACCTCATTATTACTTTTATATCCCTATTGTCCAACACAGTGCCTGACACAAAAGCAGGTGTCAACAAATATTTAAGAAATAAATAATTTTATTTAATAGAAAGGGGGATGGAATATTCTGGTCCATATGTACACCTCTGTTAAAACATTTAGTTCACCAATTTTAAAAGAACTACACTACATCCTTAAGATATTATCTAGTCTCTTAGATGTATTTAAAGATATTTCTATATCTCTAGTGCTTCCATGCCCCTTCTGTGCTCTCTTTTCCTCTGAAGTTTGTGAGATGATTAATAGAAAACTTAAATTATTTACATATAAGCCCCCCCAGCTGTTCTTGTGTTTGAGAAGTGTTTAATATACTGCCACATACTACCTCCTACTGCTTCATAAATTGTTTCTGATGACACAGAGTCTTTGTACATAGTGAATTATTATATTTGTTTAAGAATGCTGTGTCCAAAAGGAAGATGAATCTTTAGGAGCTGCATCCCAGGAAACCTTTGTAATTATATTATTCGGGTATTCTAAGAAGCCATGGTTGCATTCTTTCTCCTGTTAACTAATTCTGTGTCTAATCATTTGTGAAAATACTGCTCTATCTATTTCTTGAAACTCTGCCATCACCTTGGGGTAGAAGGGAAAGGAAATTCAGGATGCTTGATGATGATTCTGGAGCCTGCATGTCCCTAGATATTTTGGACCACACATACCCTGGTCTGGGAGCACTCTATGATCTCTTTAGAAAGCATTATGTTAGAAGTACTTTTCAAGATCTGGAAAGTTATCCTCAACTTTCTGAAATGACTGAAGGAGCAAAAATCATTTAGAAAAATCCATGCATGTATCTTCTCTGTAGTATCCAGGGAAATAATTCAAGTTGGTGAGCTGAAGTGATTCAGTTTGTGGTACAGTTGACATATCTTCTGAAGGCCTCCATTCCTGTCGGATCCAGAAGGATCACAGACAATGACCTCAGTCTCCCCAGGCTGACATATTCTGTATCTCCAAAGTAGTGACTCAGCTTTATTTTAAGCCCTGAGTGAAGTGGGGAGCATTATTCTCCTCAGGTCCACAGTGGGCGCCAGGCCAGCTGCAGCTGTTCCCTCAGCAGGGCTTCTGCGTGAGGCTCAGTGCAGACTGGGTAGAGCCTTTGCCAGGGACGAATGAGAGCCGTGTGCTTGTGGGAAAACGCTTCAGTGGCCCATTCCCTTTTTGCTGATGTTGTTTTATAGTCCAAGTTCCACTTAGTAGACATCAGGGAAAAACTGCTCCATTCTCAGTGGTAGCGGAAACATCCATTGCATTCAAGCAGCCTAACGGAAGGTCACTGAACCAACTGACCTGAACCAAGGGCTTCTGCCAGGAGGGGATCTGGCTGCAGGTTGCCCCAACCCTGCTCTCAGCTGTGCCCCTGTTCTGATTCCCATTCTTAACCTCTCTAAATACACACCTTCAATCACATGCTGTTTCTAAAGAGTTTGAACTGTAGTTATAATAAGCATGCTTTTTACTGTCCTTTTTTCTGTCTTCTAGCAAACCTTGTTCTGATTTTTGTCCTCCATTCTTATTATTCATTTGAATTAACACATTTCAGATGTTTAAGCTTCAGTCTTCTAGCAGGGCTGAATTTTTCCACTCACAGACAAGGTAAATGACTAAGGTAACCAGTCTCTGAGAGTTTTAAGAGGCTCCATTAGCCCTGGTAGGCAATCTGAAGACTTTTGTTTGTGGTATTTTAGCTATTCCTCCCTAACTCTCCTTTCTTTCCTGAGGTCAAATCCCTTAGTTGTATCCCTGAAGGATCTCTTGTCCACAGTTTTCTTTTTTTTTATTTTCTTGGAGGAGGGTGGTTAGAAATAATTCACAGGAAGAAACTTCTTATGCTAATTCTCTTTTCACATCTTCGTTATCCACATGTACTTCTCTCCTTCCATCTTTCCATTTTTTCTATAAAACTTTTTCATGCTTCATTCACTTTTATTAATGACATTGTTCTGAGGCCTACCATGTTCCAGAAGCGGGGCTAGGCTGTGGGGATGTTATAACAGATGAGACAACAATTCCCCACACAGTCACACTCCAGTGAGGGGAGCCAACAGTAAACACATCAACAAAAACGATGCAGAGTGGGGGGGTGGCTGCTATAGATACTAATGAGAAGGATCCCTTTCTTTCTACATAAAGGAGAAATGCTTTACCTGGTGTTCAGGAGAAGCTTCTTTGAAGAGTTTTTACATTTAAGTTGAGATCTGAATAACAAAACCAATTCAAACATGGAAGAACATGGGGAAAGACATTTCAGGCACATGAAAAGGCAGGGAAAAGGAACGAGCATGTTTTATTTTGGAGATTGACAGAAATCCAGTGAGCTGTGGAGTTTCAGAGTATACCAGATTGAGTTTAGTGGGCAAAGCTGGGCCAGATCATGGAACCCTGTAGGTTATAGCAAACTCTTGAAGAATAATACTCTTCAGTAAGAGTAACCTTGTGTGACCTCTGATGATGGGTGAGCTCAGGTGATAATTCAAGGAAGTCACCAGTTGGGTAAACCCTGAATAGACATGTCCAGCCAGGATCTGGGGTGATGGCTAGAAGAGAAACACAGGACCATGACTATTGTCCACCAAGATGCTTTCAGAATCAGCTTTTGCATTTTCAAGAGCACATTGTGTAATGAGATGTGTACAGTGTTGTACATTTTAGCACTGAGAATGTCTCACCTATGCTGTTTCTAGTCCACACTTGAACCCAGTGGGTCACTCACTTATCTTGACATTTAAGACTTATTTATCATGTATTCAGGGTGGGCAGGCAAATGCAAATTTCTAGGCAAATTTTACCAAGTCCAGCCTCCAAAAAAACAACTGCAGGAAACTCCTTTTAGCTTTTCATTTCCATGGTTCATCTCTTCTCCACATGGCTGCCTATTGGGTTTGGACTTGGTACAATATTTCACATCTGTTAGCATTTTACTTTTTTTCATTCTTAATATGCTTTCATCACCTCCCTTGCTACATGTTAAAATGTGATCATTTGATTCCCAAATGCTCCCTCCACTTGGTTTCTGTTTGAGGATTACCATGAAGCTGTAAACTTCTAATACTTTGGTAATAGTTTTAGAATTTAAAATATAAGTGTAATTTCTGCATTATTTTCTAACAAAACTTTTTTTTTTAAGAACTCATTTTAAATGAACAGTTTAATTGGTTTCCTTAGGGTCTTTGAGTAGTAAGATGAACCAAAGGTGAAACACTATTGTATTATTATTTGCATTATTGTATTCAGAACATGTGACTAACTCTAGTAGAGAACCAGGAAGAGTTACATATAATGAACCCAGATGGTGGAATACCACATGTTCTATGTCTTAGTTTGAAGAACAGATCAAGCAAGTTAACTATTCCCAGACATTTATAACACAGCCTAGATCTGGAATAATTATTGTGCTTCTGGCAAGAGACAAAGGTGGAAAATGGACATTTAAGTAGAGTTAACATTAAAGGAATTATTGCATTCTTTTGGGGACATAATCACCTGTAAATGCAAAAGTAGTGGTTCCACATGTTATGTTCTTTATTGATTTCTGTTAGATAGTTGACCTTGTTTGACTCAAGTGTAGATGTTAGGGGTTGCTAACCTAGATATTCTTTAAAAATTCATAAAGCCATTCTTGGCTTGCCAAGTGTATATTGATAAGAATAGAGCAGTATATATATAGTTTATGGAAGCTAGTATTTCAAAAACACAAATAGCATGCTTTTGTTGAAAGGTCTTCTTTCCAACACATATACAATTTTTTAACACAATGACCTCCATTTTGCACAACCAGTGCAAATTATAGGAACAATTTCACTTAATCATTTTGAATATATGCTTCTGAATGTGTGTTGCAACTCTTTTCTATGGTATTTCTTACCCCAAATTCCTATTTTCAAATTGCCATCTCAATGTCTCACTGATGTTTTATCTTCCATAACAAGTACTTTTTCTTTTATTTAGAATACCTAGATTATTTGTGTGTGTGTGTGTGTGTGTGTGTGTGT
>NW_025999949.1:7909135-7922233 GCF_001458135.2 Marmota marmota marmota
TATATATATATATATATATATTATATGTATATATTATATAGCACAAGAGACCTTTGATTAATAAAGCTATTAGATTATTACAAATTCCAAAACTAGTCAATGGACCAACACTGGTTTTAGAAAACACCTTATTTCAGCTGAATACACAAACTAACCACAGTTATCTAGAAGAGACAGTTATTCACAACTACAATGAAAAAATCACAAAGAATTCTATGCATAAATCATGACACTCTCTGCTTTGATAATAGCATCTGTGATAATAGGAATGAATTGAATATCTATTCTATATTTCCTATATGAATTTTATCTTAAAGAATCAAAATAGTTTGTAAGGATACTTTATATTTATTGAATAGTTCAAGCTGATACATTCAATAAGCGAGTTAGAAAATAATCCAAAATTATCCTTGCAACAAAAGCATAACTGAGGCTAAAATGCCCAAGTATTAAATTCAGTTAACAATAAAAATAAATAAATCTGTATAACAGAATTTTAAAACAATTCCAAGGTCTCTTTTAACTAAGGATAGAAATTTAGATCCGGGGAGGTCAGGGGTCTTGGCCAATGTCACATAGAAAGTTAGTGGCTTCACCCATACAATAACACAAGCTAAGTTCCTTTTTTTAAAAAAGATATCAAACTACTTATTTATTTTTATTTTTGGTGTTCTTTCTGTGACACCAGAACTGGAATGTCCCTTAGGATTCTCCTGGGTAAAAAGGGCAATGAGTCATACAATGGCTATTCCCTTAATTTTAATTTTGCTGGGGAAGAAGCCCCAAACGAAATAAAATGAGTGAAGATTCAGAGCTTTCTCCTTCCAGACTGTTTTACAGGTTTTCACTCTGTCCAATGGTTGGAATCACTACTGTCCAGTCAGTGAAAGCACATCTTTGGGTTTTCATAATTAGAGGGTCTGTAGGAAGAGGGAGTCTCTATCACATTCTTCCCAGGCTTTTCTATAATTCTCAATGGCTTACTGCTCAGTGAGGAGGAAAGTATGAAGAATACAAACAGAGACAGACCTTCTTTGTGCATTGACTCTTGGTCTGCCAAATCAGCCGGCTGGATGCAGAGGCAATTTCCTTAGTATTTGCAGCCTTGTGCTGACTTCTGCCCAGAGAAGTTGGGAAATATTTATTGTTGAATGGGGCCCTGGGAGATTATTCTTGGAAGGAACAATCTCTGTGAGTCTTTGTGTGTAGACCAAAAAAGTTTCTTATAGCCAGGATTCCACAAACTAGATGTGCTTGTCTCTTCCCAACCAATATAAAAGTTAGAGGAAAACAGGAAAAATCAAAACAAAACCAAAAAAACCTTAGTTTTGAAAGCCAATCATGGGGACTTGGTTTTCTTCTCACACACGGTAATTTATATCTCTGGAGCACTGAGTTAGGGAAGTGTGGAAATAAGGAGAAAAGTTTAAGATAGCACGTTCTGCTCTCTAGGATTTTGTGAACCATTGAGAATTTAAAATAGTAATATCTATTTACTCATTACTCATTCAACAGGGTTTTCTGTCTGTCTTTTGATTTTTATCTCCCTCTATAATAGGAGCCATGGGTCAGGTACTGTAAATGATGCAAAAATGAAAAATAAAAACACAATTCTTCAACTTGAGATGCTCATTCAATCACCATCATCAAAAATAAGAATTAAAAATAAATCCAACAATAATATTGAGCATAAACACCTGGTATAACTATTACCTTAATTTAAATGGTATTTTTAACCTTTCAGTCTTTCTCTTCCTAAGTTATTGCAAGCACAAATATGGCTTGCAATGGCTAAACTGGTAAGGCCCTAGTTTTCTTGCATTTGTAGCTGGAGTCTGCAGCATGGTCAGTTCCTGAATTGGTCTTTCTCAGCCTGGTCAGATCGGAGCAATAGCCTGGAGAATGAGCTTCACAATGGCTTCTGTGTACAGACACTGCAGGTGTTTAATTCAGTTGGATTTCAGCCTTATAGTCTACACAATAACCTTGGTACAAAGTTATCTTGTCAAACCAGTGTGACAAGCTCCATAGCCAGAGTCTCAGTTACTTTAAAACCCAGGATGGCTCCAGAAAGTTAACCTTTGAGGCCAATCTCTGTCTGACTACCAGGTGGTGCCTAGTTGCTGTGGCCATATTCCAGCTTCATACCAATTACCTTGAGGAGTTTTCAGAAGTGACCTCTTTTTTTTTCTTTTTTTTTTTCTAATTAGTTATACGTAACAGCAGAATACATTTTGGTTCATTGTACACAAATGGGGCACAACTTTTCATTTCTCTGGTTGTACAGGATGTAGAGTCACCATTTGTGCAGCCTTACATGTACCTAGGGTAATGATGTCCATCTCATTCCACCATCTTGCCTGCTTCCATGGCCCCTCCCCTCTGCTCCCTCCCCTTTGCCCAATCAATGTTCCTCCATTCTCCCCACACACACTTCCACCCCCATTATGGATCAGCATCCACTTACCAAAGACAACATTTGGCCGTTGGTTTTTTGGGATTGGCTTACTTCACTTAGCATGATATTCTCCAACACCATCCTCTTACGTTTTCTCTGCCTTCAGTGCTTTCCTCACCCTTCTGGAAAGTTCTCCCCACCTCAGAGGGAAAATCAGAAGAAACCATTTGCCTCATACTCTCATTTTCCCCTTCCTATGAATCTCTAAGACTTGAACAGAGTTGAACATTTCTTTTATTTACCCCAAGTCACATCTCTTCACCTTCAATTGAGCAGATGTCTCATGCTTTTGACAGCACAGCAAATCCCTGGTTTCTGATGTTTTATCTCCCCCTTCCTTCTATTGGCCTGCTAAAAGTTATATACAGTATTTTACATGACATGAAAATAAACACATTCCAATAATTATTATTTATTTTCTCATTTTATATTCCCAATTTAGTCTCCTGAAAAATTTAAGTGTTGCCAGGTTATTTTTTCTTTTGGTTCATTAAGCAAATAGGTGAATTAGTTCTGAAGCAGCTGGTTTCTAGATAAGAGAGACAGGTACTTACATAACTTCTTAGAATTATTACAAGTGATAAAAAAAATAGATATCTTAGCATCCCCTTTGCCTAGAAACTCCTTTTCTCCTATTCTCTGTGTGTTTAACTTCTACCCTTTCTACTTCCCCAATTCTCAATGCTAACCTCCAGTCTGAAATAGAACCCTCATGATCCTTTCTCATTCTATTCTTTCCTTTTCTTACTTAATACTTATCTTGGTTTATACATATGTATTTTTGTGTTATTAATTTATTTTAATGTTTGCAACCATAGGACACTCTTCAGAGAATCAAGAAGAAAAGAGATAAAGAGATCCATGATAAAGAGATAAGAGATGGCAAGTGGTAACTGGAAACCCAAGAACACAAAGAGAATGTTGAACCCAGACTCCTCTGGCCATGCAAGGGTGGGTGTTTCAGGCCCACATCTCAAGTAGGGGTGGAAATAGGGTTCCCCTCTGTGGAATGGGATGGCGTAGAAATAAAAGCTAAGAGAAATAGAATGGGAAAAAAACCACTACAGAACGCAGGAAGTAGTTTCAAAAGTGGGGACAGGATGGGCAAGATCAGACAGATGGGGCATCTGGCAAAGATAAAGCCCCCCGCCTACTTTATTTATATTGGGAGACATCAAAGAGATTCTATAGAATGTTCTTTTCCTAAAAAGGTTAAAGGTGGGCTGTTCAGTTCCTAATGGGTTATGCCCTCTCCAGAGCTACTATGAGGAACCTTCCTAGACGAGTGGAGGGAAAGGTCACATGCATTGGGCATTCTATTGCCCTGGGAGAGCCACAGAAAGTTCCCAATGTCAGGCCTATGTCTCCCTGCCTTCCATGCTGAGAGAAGATCCTCATGTATTTCATGGATGGCTTCCCACAGGTATTTTTTTTGGTTTTACACTAGATGGTCCCCAATCCTCATCAGCCTCCCTTCCCTGACTTGCTGAGAAACCATGATCATGATTACTTTCCCACTAAACTCCCAATTTATCTTTCTTTAATTTCTACTGCTCCTTCTCCTAGCATCCTTTGTTATCCTTACTCCTAAGAAATCAGACTTGAGGACACTTCCTACCGTCTTCCAGCTGGTTGGGAAGAGACAGATGATGGTAGGCTTAGTTGGGAGGATGTTATAAGATACAGAAGAATGAAAGTATAGAAAACGTGCCGAGTCTTTTTCTTAAACGCATGATCATGAAGATCTAAAGTAGTACAAAGAGAATGAGAGTCAGTGAACTTGAAAATATGCCTAAGCTCTATGGCAGGTTGGGAATTGAGCCCTAGTCACCCTTACTCCAAGGTATATTAACTCTCCATTTACCCAGTTCCCTGGTACTAACAGCTCAGCATCTAGATCTACCTAAATGCAGTTCTGCTTCTGATACTGAGCTCAGGAACTATGCATAGTGAACTCTCTACTTGGCTCTTTTATGACCAAGCATGTTTTCCAGTGATTTTCTGCATTCCATCTCTTTAATTTGCACCCACACACCTGTGCAACAAGATGTTTATCTTATTGGTAAGGTTAGCTTGTGACAATAGAGAAGAGGCTAGATAGGAGTAAAAGAATCATGCAATTTGGCAACAGCTTTTCCTTACTCTACTCAAGGGACACTTATTCAAAGGTCCTCTTCCCATTTTGAGAATTCTTTCTGGACCTTCTGTTCTCAGAAGGAGGTTCACTTTGTGCTTGAACCTTTGCTTTGTGATCCTACCTATTATCCCAGTTTCTCAAGAACTCGGGCCCTGTGAGATATGTACAAATCCCATGCTACAGCTGGGCTCCCAGATACTGAAGGCTTAACCTCTGTGTATTGTTGCCTGCTCATTCCTTTCCAACACTAATCCTGTTCCCCACTTAGCCTTCTCCTTTTATAACTTGGGCACACCCCATGGCACCTTCCTCACCAGCTGGAATGCAGCTGCCTGCTGCATGAGTCTTCAGCACATCTAGATAGCTTTTCTTCTTTTTATTTCTACCCAAACATGCCCCAGAGGACATCCTTGTGGTCTGTGCAGTATCTGAGTCTCCATCATTCTAACCCACTATTTGACTGGGTTGGTCTTCCCACCACATATATCCACATAATTATCCCTTGTTTTTTATTGTTAACTTGAACTTACTTTTAATAGCTTCATCACGGATGAATGAGCTTTTAAAAAGGGAAATGTGTCTTCCTCACATACACTTTTATACGAATTCTTGTGTTATAGTCGCTGGGTTGATTTGCCCAGGAAAATACAATGGAGCACAGATGTGTGGGCCAAGTATGTTTCCTAAGTAGTATTCTGTATAAAATGCTTTTAGGCATTTGAGTAGTCACAACAAAAGATGGACATGTTTCCCTTTGGAGGGTTTTATTCATTTTTTTCCCTCAAACCCATCTAAGATTGAATCTATAAACTAAATCTGTGGAATATTTACTTAAAATATCACTAGCCAAATGCAAGAGAGCATATTAAAGCTTATGAAACCACTTTAATAAAACCATTAAATATTTTAAGCTTGGCATTGAACTTTCCCCACTGTTAGAAACTGTTGGTACATATTCTTGCTCAGACAAATGTCTATTTTTTTTTCTCTGAACCATTGAGAATAACACTCCAGTAAGATTGTGCTGGCATAGCATGGTATTTTGTGATGCTCCTGAGTGGGAGCGTGGTCAAACATCCATTTTGTAGAATTTACAGAAGGAAAAAGCACTGAATTTGCTTTTGAAGAATTTCTGTTTATCCTGGTAACTTTGGCCATGGCAATTACCTGAAACAAAATTGGCAATTGTTTTCCTTCTCCCTTCCCAAAGTGGATGTGGACTTATAATATACTCCAGGGAGTTAACTAGTTGTTATGTTTTATTTCTAATTTTGATCAACAGACATTTGTGCTCATGATGGGAAGACCTACATGGGGAAAAATAGACAGTAATAGGTAGAATGTTTTCAGATTATAACATCATTTATTCACACTTTCAAGTGAAAAGTTTCTGAATACCTGAAGATTTGGGGTATTATTTCCCTGCTATACATACATCTTTGCCAGATATTAGTAGGGAAATACATAATATATAATATATGTACATATATTGGGTATATATACATATGTGTATACATACATATATATATACACACACACATATGCATATGCTGTAAAATCCAGTAAACTGATAGGTTCACACAAATATATTCAGCTGACTGTGCTATTTTGGATATTTGAGAGAAGTTCAAGAAAAGGCCACGTCTGAAAAGTGAGCTCTCTATGCATTCTGAAGAAAATGCCAGTTTGGAATTTCCATTTTTAAGACACCCCTCCCCGTCAATAAAATATAGGTTACATAATTCCAGAGTTTTCAGTTAGAAAGTTTTTCTTTCAGCGCAGAAGAAAACTGAAAGTTATTATAGTCCATGATGTATAGTTAAGGAGAATGGCACATAACACACCATTTCAACTTATTTCTGGACTAAACTAATATGATTATATATTCTTTCTTAACAGAAGAGTAAAATTATTCTCTCATAGTTTATTTCTCTCCCAGATGAACTGGAATGTTAGTAAATGTAGTAAATATTTTCTATTACAACCACTACTAGCCAGATATATCAATGAAAGGATAAAATCACATTTGTTGCTAGTTCTATTTCATATTAATAACATATATTCATTAACTTGCCAGTTATGAATTTTCATTTGCCTGATGTTTGAATTTGGCTTGTAGGGGGGAAAATCATCAGTGGTCATTTGTGAACACAGCTGACCTAGAGTTCTAACAACTGTATACTTCTGTAATGTTGCTAATCAGATTAGAGTTGATACACAGATTTGCATAGTATGCTTTCAACTTGAAATTGGACTTTATTTTTTTTACCTGCCTGAGAATTCCTGCCACCCATAACTACTTGTAGTGGAAATGTGAAGAATTAAATATATACAACTATTTTCTTGATCAAAAGAAATGGAAAAATGTACTAAAGAGGCACTTAAATAGGTGGAAAATGCTTTCTGAGGAAGACAACAGTTAAGATCTTGAGTTGATAATGATGTCCACATAGTAGACGACAAATGCAGGTGCTCTCCTACTAAGGGGCTACTCAAGAGATTAGTCAACCTGGATTGATTTGCTCTCATTCAACCAAGTAAATGAGAAAGGGAATTAGAATTGAGAAATGTGTTTTTGCTTACATTACTTGGTTAGCTTCTCCCACCTGACATGCTGAAAGATGTACATTCAAAGTGAAGCAACATAAAAGTTCATAATATAGAGTATCATAATTCCTAAAGTGTTTAGGTTAAGAAATATGAAGAGAGCTGATCTACTCTCAAATCCACTAGAATTGGAATTTTGAGCATAATTTCTTGGAATGGAGTTTCCCAGAAAAAAAAGTGAATTGATGAGATGCCCATGAATGGATTATACCAGCCCTCTAAGAAAAGGCTTGCATCTCAAAAAGATGCTGCTGCTATAGCCATTGTGAAGTACCCATGGGCCAAAAGTAAACAATAGTTTTCAGAATTGTGACTATCAGAATATGTATTCTCAGGCTTCTTTTACCTCATTTCAAAAATCAAAGAGATGACCCCTAATAAATTTGAATATATACAAATTTCTTAGATAATAAAGCATGGTCAAAATAAAATAGTGAAAAATAAGTAAAAGCACTTGTAGCAAAAACTGATCATTTTTATTTTTTAAATGTGATGTAAAGGGCTGGGGTTGTGGCTCAGTGGTAGAGCACTTGCTTAGCATGTGTGAGGCCCTGGGTTTGATTCTCAGCAACACATATAAATAAATGAATAAAATAAAAGTCCATCAACATTTAAAACAAATTTTTTAAATAAATAAATAAATGTGATGTAAAGATCTCATAAAAAACAGTTAAGGAAAGTGTCATGAGCATTAATATATATTCACAAAATGTATAAATAACTCATGCACATTGAGGAAATAGGGACATTTCTAACATAAACAATAACATTATGTAATGAAAATGAATGCTATTTTCAGTAAAAAGTAAAAGGGCTATCGAGATTCCATTAATTGCAGCACAGAAAAAAAATGATAAATAAAAATGGTTTTCTAGATTTACCAATTGTAAATTCTTTTTTTGTGTGGTGGTACATTTTTTAAAAAAATTTAATTCTTATTTGTTATATATGACAGTGGAATGCATTACAATTCATATTACACACATACAGCACAATTTTTCATACCTCTGGTTTTATACAAAGTATATTCACACCATTCGTGTCTTCATACATGTACTTTGGATAATGAGTCCATCTCATTCCACCATCATTTCTAATCCCATGCCCCCTCCCTTCCCCTCCCACTCCTTCACCCTATCTAGAGTTCCTCTATTCCTCTCATGCTCCTCTTCCCTACCCCACTATGAATCAGCATCCTTATATCAGAGAAAACATTCGGCATTTGGTTTTTTGGAATTGGCTAACTTCACTTAGCATTATCTTCTCCAACTCCAGAAACCAATTGTAAATTTTTATAAAAAATATAAAATAATAATCATCTTTGCCCTAGCATTTTCCTTCTAGAAATATACCAAAAAGAAAGAAATCTAATGAAGGAAGCAAAATTTATGCAATCATATTTATTAGCACCTAATAGATCTGATCACCCTGGTTCCATTCCTTCCTAGTGTGGCTTTGAAAGTCTTTCTGAATGAATCTGAGTTTAATTTTCTATAAAACATGATATAAAACTTTATCTTATAGAAATATGAATATTGAATTGATGTCTATAAAATGATTGACAGCATGTGCTCAATAACGAATGACAATATGTTATCAATACACCTCTAATGATAGGAAAATAACTAGCCACATAATTATCATATACCCATGTAAATCTGATACATCAAATGGATAGAGCCACATGTTCCCAATAATGTTGATATTTACCAAATCTTATTTTAGAATGTTAACAGAATATATAAAACTGTACAAAATACCTTCTGACATTTAAATAGGAAGGGAGAGAGGAAGATAGAAAGGTAGGAAGATTAACATTAAACAGAGACATGAGGTGGGAGGCAAAGGGAGAGAAAAGGGAAATTGCATGGTAATGGAGGGAGACCCTCATTGTTATACAAAATTACATATAAGAGGTTGTGAGGGGAATGGGAAAATAAACAAGGAGAGAAATGAATTACAGTAGATGGGGTAGAGAGAGAAGATGGGAGGGGAGGTGAGGGGGGATAGTTGAGGATAGGAAAGGTAGCAGAATACAACAGTTACTAATAGGGCATTATGTAAAAATGTGGATGTGTAACCGATGTGATTCTGCAATCGGTATTTGGGGTAAAATTGGGAGTTCATAACCAACTTGAATCTAATGTATGAAATATGATATGTCAAGAGCTTTGTAATGTTTTGAACAACTAATAAAAAAAAAGAAAGTTAGGAAGACAGTGAAGGAGGGACAGCAGTCAAAAGGAGATATATAGAGAAAATGTCCTTGAAGGAAATACACAAAAATAACAGCAGCAGTTACCTGTGGTAGGCTGAAGAAGTTTCTCTTCCTTGTACAGTTAAAATGTATTGGATAGGAGATCTACTTCTAGAATGACAGTGTGAGGAGCTCTGAAGACTTGGTTCCCTCTCCCCAGTGGAGTATAAAGTATTTCTCACCCTGCTTAGTTTTGTGCTACAGGGTCTACATTCTAAGTAAATGAGGCCAAGCCATTGGAGGGTGGTGGATGCAGTGGGCCAAGAACTCTGGGGCCCCAATCTACCTCCACAGAGAGAACTAGGAAAAAGATAGCCATAAAAAGCATACTTAGAGTTCAGATCAAACCTCAAATCTTGCCCCTAAAAAATTATCCCATCAAAGACATCTGAATTTCATTATATCAGATTTTATAACAATTTATGTCCCAGGCAATTGTGGAAAACAATAGAGCAATCAGAGAGTGATTAGGAGAAGCAAATATCTGGGTATGATGCCAAAAGAGGCAGATAGCTTAATACAGGTCAGACAAAGACCTGGCTAAAGCTGCCACAGAAGGGTGACAGTGCACATACTGAAGTCTTTGTCATCTTATAAATAAGATCAGAGACTTTATATTGTGAGGGATATAGACTTAACTAAAGTAGTCCAGCCAAGTCACAAAATAGACAAATAATAATAACCCAGAACACAGAGTGGGAGTGGTTAATACTTAGAGCTGTTGGTATGTATTATCTGAAATACCTATTTCTTGACCAAAGATTATGATACATTCAGAGAAATGGAAAGTGTGATCCATACTTCTTGGAGCAGGAGAGTGGGTACACAGAAACTACCATGAGAAAGCTCTCATGTCAGATTTTAAAAAAAAGACTTCAAAGAAATTTTTATAAATATGTTCAAGGAACAAAAAGGAACAAATGCAACCATTATTACTTAAGTAAAGAAAAATATGATGACAATGTCTCATCAAATATAAAACATTGATAATGAGAGAGATGATATTTTGAAGTTGAAAAGAATAATAATTGAAATAAAAATTTCAATGAAGGGGCTTAACAGTAGATTTGAACTGACAGAGAAAGAAATTAGCAAGCTTGAAGATTTATTCGTAGATATTACATAACCTGAACAACAGAGAGGAAAATAATGAAACAACACAACACAGTCACAGAGAACTTTACGACACCACTCAATTCATCAGTGTTTGCTACAGGAGTACCAAAAGGAAAGGAAAGATAGAAAATGGTAAAGAAAGAAGTCAAACTATACAAATGTGGTAAAAAAATATTAACATACACATACAAGAAACTCAAACAATTCCCAATACAAATGGGAAGAGATCTACAGCCAAGCTTATCATAGCAAAAATGATGAAAACCAAAGGTAATGATAAAATATGGAAAACTATAAAAGAAAAACCAGTCATAATGTACAAGAGAACAATGATATTAATAGCTGATTTTTCTCTAGAAATAATGAAGGACAGAGGCAATAATGTGATATATTACAGTTGCTGAAAGCAAAACAAACACAACAGGATGAGAGTTTAATGTCTAGTCTCATTCTTCTACATATGGATAATTTGTTTTCTAGTACAATTTGTTAAAAGGGCTATCTTTTCTCCAAAGTATATTTTTGGCACCTTTGTTAAGTATCAGATGACTATATCTGTATGGGTTTGTCTTGTTTATTCTATTCTGCACTATAGGTCTATGTGTCTGTTTTTATGTCGGTACCACGCAGTTTTTGTTATTATAACTTTCTAGTATAATTTGAACTTAACACCAAAAAAACCCCAAATAACCCAACTAATACATGGACAAATAACTTAACCAGATAGTTCTCAAAACAAGAAATACAAATGGCTATTGTTCAAATATATGAACAATGGTCAACATCTTAACAATTAGGGAAAATGCAAATCAAAACTACACTGAGATTTCATCTCACCCCAGTTAGAATGGTACCATTAAGAATACAAACAATAATAAATTCTGGAGAAAATATTGAAAAAAAGGAACAATTGCACACTATTAGTGGGATTGTAAATTAATTCAGTGACAATGGAAATTGGTATGAAGTTTACTCAAAAGACTACAAATGAAACCACCACATGACCCAGTTATACCATTCCTTGGTATTTATCCTAAAAAAATTAAAACAGTGTACTATAAAAATAAATGCATACCTATGTTTATATCAGCAGAATTCACAATAGCCAAAGTATGGAACCAGCCTAGGTGTCCATCAATGGATGAATGGATAAAGAGAATGTAGTGTATATATACACAATGGAGTTTTATTCAACCATAAAGAATGAAATTATGCCATTTTTAGGAAAACAAATGGAACTTGATAATATTTTATCAAGCAAAATAAACCAAACTCAAAGTCAAGGGTCACATGTGTATTTTTCTCATATGGGAAAGCTAGAGAGGAAAAAGGAAAAGAGAGGTGGTACTGGAGGATCTTGTGATAATCAAAGAGAAATCAGCAAAGTAAAGGAAAGGGACCAGGAGATGAAGGAGGCGAGGGAAACTGGAAATACTGGGGAATGATATTGGCCAAATTATATTGTTATATCGTGTCCATGTATAAATATGCAACAATGATCCCTACCTTATGCACTACTATACTGCACCAGTTAGAAAATATGGAAAAAGGAAAAAGAATACAACAAACAAAAATTCACCAAAAATCTTACATCCAGCCAAACGATGTGGAAAAGGTGAGGACAAAATAAAGACATTCCAAAATAATCAAAAGAAGAACAAGGAGGAGGAGAAGGGGAAGGAGGAGGAAGAAGTGAAAAGAAAACCTGAACAATTGTTGCTAACAGATCTGCTTTGCAAGAAATAGGAAAGGGAGTTGTTCTAGATAAAAGCAAGTGAAACCAGGTAGTAATCAACCCACATGAAAAATCAAAGAGCTCCAATAAAGACCATAATCTAGATGAGCAATTATTAAAGGGTGTTTAAAATTATATAAGTATTCTTCTTTCTTCTTTTCACTGATCTACTCAATAATCACATTAAGCAAAATTTTTAGAATTATGTTATTGTCCTATGTATGTGAAAGTGCCTAAATTTTTTAAAATAATGGTATAAAGACAATAGGACTAAACTCAGAGTAATGAAATAACACTCAAGAAAAACTTGATTGGCAGAAAGGAATGAAGAATTCAAGAAAGAGTAAATAAGAACATTAATAAAACTACACACATATTTATTAGTTCTTATGTTTTCTCTCAGTTTCTTTAAAAGACAACTATGACATAAGGTAACAAATAGAAGAATGTATTATTGACATTCTAACATGTAGATATCATATGTATGGCAATAATAGCACAAAAGGGGAAAGAAGGAAATAGTTTTTTTTTTTAAAAGAGAGAGAGAGAGAGAAAAAATTTCAATATTTATTTTTCAGTTTTTGGCAGACACAACATCTTTGTTTGTATGTGGTGCTAAGGATCGAACCAGGGCCACACTCATGCCAGGTGAGCACTACCACTTGAGCCACATCCCCAGCCCCAAGGAAATAGTTTTATAGGAGTCACAGTTCTATACCTAACTTGAGTAGAGTTAGGGTAAACCTGAAGTTAAGATATATATATATATATATATATATATATATATA
>NW_025999949.1:7922468-7975506 GCF_001458135.2 Marmota marmota marmota
ATATATCTTGAAGTACCCACTGAAAAATAACTTAGAAAATTTTGAAAATATCTTAAAGCAATTAAATATGAGTAAAATTTTGTGACTTGAGATAGGTAAATCATTCTTATAAATATGACACCAAAAGCAAAGGCACAAAATAGAAAGAAAACATAGACAAATTGAATTTATCAAAATTAAAAATCTTTGGTATTTAAAGAGTACCAATAATTATGTGAATTAATAACCCATATAATATAAGAAGTATTGCACTGAAAAGCAATTTACCTTTAGCATATATAGAGAATTCTTACAACTAAAAAATAATAATAAAAACACATGGAATACTTTCCAGGATAGTTTATATTGTAAACTACAACACAAGTCTCAACAAATTTAGAAAATTAAAATCATATCAAGTATCACTTCTGACCTCATTGCAATAAAAATAAAAATCAACAAGAAAAAACTCTGGAATCTATACAAATACAAGCATATTAAAAAAAAACATACTTCTGAACAACCAATGCATCAATGAAGAAATTAAGAAAAAAAAAAATTTAACAATTTTTCAAATTTTTAAAACAAATGATAATGGAAACATAACACACCAACCCCCCTGGGATATGGCAAAAGCAGTATGAAGAAGGAAGTCTGTAGTAATCAACGTGTATTTTAATAAAGTGGATCTCAATCAAACAACCAATCAGTATACCTCGAAGGATTAGAACAAATCAAACCCCAAATTAGTAAAAGGAAATAATGAAGATCAGAATAGAATAAAAATGGGAGACTAAAAAAAAAAAGAAAAAAATACAAAAGATCAATAAAAGAAAGTTGTTTTTTTTAAAAAATAAACAAAATTGACAGATTATCACCCAGACTAAGAAAAAAGAGAGAAGATTCAAATGAAAAAATTCAGAGATGAAAAACTAAGACATTAAAACTGTCATCACAAAAATACAAAGAATCAATAGTAACTATTATGAACAAATTTTCCAACATATTTGGAAACTTAGATAAGTTCCTAGACACATACAAATTACCAAGATTGAAACATGAAGACATAGAAAACCTGAAAAGAACAATATCAAGCAGCAATATCAAATCTGTTAGAAAAAGTCTCCCTCCTATCAGGAAGCCCAAAACCAGAGGGCTTCACAGATAAATTCAACCAAACATTTAAAGAATGAATACCAATGAATTCTTTCAAACACATTCTATAAGACCAGCATTATTCTAAAACTAAATCTAGACAAGAAAACAATGCAGAGACCATGAATCTTTAAGGAGATGAACATGCTTACTCTGATTTGAACACTATCTAATGCATGCATATATCAAAACACTGCCTTGTGACCTATAATGTATACAATCTTTACACCAATTTTAAATAATAAATAAATTTTTAATTAAAAAATCAACAGACACAAAACTCCACCAACAAATGCGCAAAGAAATTGAATGGACAATTCTACAGATAAGACAAGCAAATTGCCAACAGGCACATAAAGATGTTATTCAATATCATTATCCACCATTCAAAATCAATGAAATATCACTTCACACCCCATAGCATGGATTTCAGTTTTTAAAAAGTCAGAGAATAATAAGTGATGATGAGGATGTAGAGATATTAGAGCAAATGTGTAGTACCAAATTATTTAAAAAATGCTTGCTTTAGTCTGTCAGTTGAGAAATATTGGTCACACTTATGAAAAATCATAAGAGTGTTGTCTCTCACACTGGAAAATGTAGCATTTCAACTACTTTTTAAACTTCATATAGCTGCCTAAATAAGATGTCTTAACATAAATCACATGAAAGATGCTCCCATGTTGTACTCATCTTCATGCTTTATATTAGATATTAAAGGGAGAGAAACATCAGGTTTGTGGGGATTTTTAAAAATTATTTAACTGTTTGCACTTATTTTTGTGCAGAAAAATAACTGCTTTTCCCCAGTGGAGAATTTGATATTCTCCAATACAATGTCAACAAGATTTGTAGGAATCCGATTGTAATTTAGGTCACAGAGAACAATAATTGTATTAGTCACACACTCCTGCTTAGGTGAGCTCCTCCAGAGTCCCTTCTTAGGGAATGGAATCCTTGTTGAGCCTTTGCAGACTCATTTCACCAGCATCAGCTATTAAGGTACCTTGCATTTGATTCAGACAGGTTGATTCAGACAGACTATGCTAATGAGAGAAAGGGTGACCTCCAATTAGAGCAGCCTGTGCTTAAACACATTGGAACTTTGCTTCTAGGGATTGATTAATTTAATGTGTTACAAGTTTTTGGACTTGGCTCCATTCACCCTGGGGGAACCCCAAACAATTCCCAGACAGACAAAATGCCTGATGTCTTTGAGATCAGATTTGTGATTGTGTATTACATGACAGCTGTCTATGTCTTTTGATACAAAGGGGAGAACTTTTTTCCTTTGAATTTGGCAATGACATATTGTCTTTGGCCAGCAATGCAGAGATATCATGGATCAAGATGAAAGGCAGAAAGTGAAAGGTAAGATCATAGGAAGCAATCATAGGATGATAAAAGAGAGCAGGAAATTCTTATTTAGATAAATGAGGCCTATGAAAAGTTAGAAGGTCAGTCATTGTGATCTCCATCTTAAAAGAATTTGAAATTCTAAAAAAGGTTGAGATAAAGTGGGGCTTCAAAAACTGCATGATCACACAAGTACAATCCCAAATCTCTTGTTGTTAGAAAGAAAGATGGCATTAATTAAAATCCCTCCCCTCATACACACTAAAATAAATGCTTGTAGAAAACCCTAACACTGGAGAATGACATTCTGAGGTTGTTTCCTTATCTATGAAAATCACAATAAAAATACTTGCCAGTTTGAACTTGTGACCTCTGAGATTCTTTCCAAATTAGTTTCTTGTGATTGTAGGGAAGATATACTTTTAAGTTTATGGTGTCACATCTACCAGGACTATATGAATTTTAATAAGTAATGAAGAAACTTCAACACTCAATGGGTGGAATCTCTAAGGATGAACTGTCATGCAGCCTGACAGGTTTGTGGTGGACATACATTTTGGGGGAGGGGGATTCTTCCCACAACCCTTAAATCATACTGCCATTTTCCAAAGCAAATCCCAATAAAGAGTTCTGAAGCTCAGCTGCACATGAGAATCTGGGGAGCTTTAAATAATCCTGATACCCAGGCCACACTACAAACCAATTAAATTAGGATCTCTGGGGATGGGACCTGCACATCAATATTTTTTAAAGCTCCCTGGAGGATTGCACTGTGCAGCCAATGATGAGCAACAAGGCCTCAGTGTCTTTAGTTCACAGAGACCGGAGGCCCTCTTAAGCTAAATGATTGAGCTTAGTTCAGGGAATCAGTGTCAAAGCCTGAACCAAGAGTCTAGGTCTCCTGATTCTTAATCCTATTTTTTTCCTCTCTACTTATTTCAGATGGTTCTGTCTCTATTTCATAAGCTTCGTTTCAGATCCACCCTTCTGCACCTATACTTGCCATGTAAGAACGTGGTGAGCAAGGTGAGTTTTGCATATTACTTTCCTTTTCACAAGCATTGCTTTCCTAGGCTTGCTAATTTAGAGTCCATCTAATTCTTCCAATTTGTTAATGAGAAAAGTGGGCAACAGAGACACTAAGTTGCTAGTTTAGAGTCACTGAATCCAGTGAAGAGCAAGGTTCAGAACTGAAATGGTGCAACAGCTCATCCAAGTTCCTTCCACTCTTTTGAGCCCCCAACTTCGACAATGGTAGTGACCTGCAGGACTCATTGGTACCCTTCCTCAAGAAGCTACCCTAATCAAAGTCCCAAGAAGAGAGAAGCTGAGCATAAGGCAGGCAGGGGCTGCCATGGCAGCAGCCTCTTTCTTTTCATCTCTTGGAGGTCCCAGGCGAGTCCAAAGCATGGCTGTAACTGCCCTGTTATTGCTGTTGTGTTGGCTCAGCAAGTTAGTGAAGCACCAATTTGGCTGCAGTTGCTCATGCAAGACACTTACATCATTGAGTGGAAACTTGGAGCAGCAAGAGGCCACTGCAGGTTTCAATTGCTCCTTGTGGGTTCTAGGTCAACCTCTCAGGCTTCAGATATTCCATGCTTTCTCCTCATGGCCCTTCTTCCTTTGTAATTGCTGGCCTTTTGAACTTCAGGTTCCATTGTGAGACACAGAAACAATAAGTAATAGCCTCAGACAGACTGTGTAATTAGTTCTGATGATTGCCTAAATTCAAATTCCTATGATAAATCATATATTGCTGGGAATTCTGGCTTTGCTGTTGGCACCCTGACTGATACAGGGGATTATGGTTCTATAAATAGAGTCAACTGGTATCACTACCTTAGCCATGATTCCCCTTTGTCTTGAAGCAAATAATTGGAATTTTTAAAAATTCGAAGACCTAGTTTTCATGACTTTGTGTGTAAACTTCTTATTTGTTTATTTTTGGTACTGAGGATTGAACCCACAGACTCTTTACCACATACCTAGTCCTTTTCCTTTTTTCTTTTGAAACAGGGTCTCACTAAGTTGATGAGGCTAGTCTCTAATTTGCAATCCTCCTGCCTCAGCCTCCATAGTAGTTGCGATCACAGATATGCACCACAGCTTAACCATGCATGTGCTCTAAACAGAGGAATAACAGTAACCTAAGTAACTTCTGTCTTTTCACTGTTTGGGTATTATGGAGATATGCAAAGACCTGGTTGATAATTTTGTTAATTAGCTATACAGAAAAAAAAGTATTGTATATTTACTTGAAAAATTTTAAGGGTACAATATTTTGAAAAGAAAAATATACTTTATACAAAATAACTCAATATTAGAGATAGCGGTCTTTGAATAATTTTACTTTTCTGTTTTTAGAGCAATATAGCTGGGTTTTTTTAATCATACTAAGGTATTACATTATGTGAGAGCCCTCAGATTTTCTCTTTAAGTTTGAGGAAGTTTTTATTCTTTTTTTTCATTTTAAAATACTGTTTATATTAAAATGTGTCTATATTACTATGAGTGCATTGTAAAATTTTAGAGAGTTTGTATAGGTTAAAAGTACTTGACGTTTTATTCATATGCACTAATACCAGATTATATATTCTGAAAACTTACATTTCATATTTTTATAAGGCCTCAAATATGAAATTTTTAAAATTACCTAACATAGGGCTTTACTCAAAAATCAAAAGATAGGACTGGAAGGATAGCTGTATGGTAGAGCACTTGCCTAGCATGAGAGAGGCCTTGTGGAATTGTTCTGTGTATTTTCAAATAGGAATATTACATATTATAATTTTAAGCTGTTGTAAGAAAGAAATATGCAAAATCCAAAAATCTGATACTTGTTAAACAGAAAATAATTTCCCCATCTGGCAATAAAAAGACTTTCACTTCAGTGTAAATTTATATATGACTTCATATATATGCTCATTAAATATGTATAATTTTAGAGTCTACTTAATTTTTACTCAAAAGAATTTTACATTAAAACATATTTAATGCCCAAATAAAATTTTTGTCATTATTATAACTAGTTTATTTAATAAATCTCCCATTATATAACATCTACCATGATTGTTCAGTAAACTTTCTTGTTCATCTGTCTCTTTGTCCATTGCTTTAATAATAATTTTAGGATAAAAATTTAAAGGTTAAGTTGCTTAAAATATATGTGTATTTTAAAACCTTTAATATATATTTTATTTATCTCTTAGAAATGATATACCAATTACACTTCATCAATAATTTATTTTTATTTTTGTCAAATTTATAATCCTAGGTTATACATTTTTTAAATTTTCATTTCCAAGAACAATAAATATTTTTATACCTTGAGATAACTTGTGATCTGATATGTTGAAAGATGTAAGTTTTTTGGTTGTTAAAATTTCATTTTATTGGGTTTCTTTTTTATACAGTAGATACTGATAGTGAAGGTTATTTTCAGAAGAAGAAAATAAAGGCACAATTTTGAAATGAGAAAAAATGCAGAATAAGAATTTAATTCTTCCACCATCTAAAATCAGTAGTAGATAGGAAATTGTAGGATTTGGGCATAGTGGGGTTTAAGTGACTCTGGATATAAAATGGAAAGTAAGACTGTGGTTATAATTTTAACTGAGACTCTGAAAATGTTAGACATTGTCATTGATATGGCAGCACCAAACATTACACATCCATGATTGATAAAGGAGGGCAGAGTGGAAACATCAGTTGATGTTTTCAAAACACTGTTTAGATCAAAATGAGATCATTGAAGATGAATGCAATGACTAGCATTGCTTCTTATGAGAAAAAGGGGAAAGGAACCAGCAAACTACTCAGGAATCATAATCAGTCTATGCTAATCTCATATCAGAGAAACTACAAGCTTTCTGGGCAATGTGCTACGAACTGCCTGGACAATCTGGCAGAGCTGCTCTGGGTTTGATGGAATTTGGCTTCTGCTGTCATTTCTTGGCTCACCAGAATTCTTTGAGGGTATCTATGCAAAAGGTACCAGGTTATTTTTAGAACAGAAGAGGAAGCATGAGAAGGATACTGTTATTTCTTTGCCTGGAAGTCAGCTTGGGTTTAATAGTGTCTGCTGGCAGGAGGCTGTGTTTATAATCATATATATACACTGCAGTCGACTTGAGAGTCCTTCAAGAGTGCTTTCTGTGAGGAAATTCTTTTTGGCTCTCCAAAATTCAGGTGAGAAAAATCTTCCTCTCATCCATGGAATTGCCCTTCTTGAAGACATGGCAATTTGGAGAGAAGGTCAAGGTAGTAGCAACCACGGGAAGAGATGTACAGGCAGTCTGAACCCACTGATTGTCCAGTGACTCTGAGGACCTCTGAGAGTCACAATAGCCTGAAGTCTCAATTCTGGCCCAAAGTTTAAATAAAGGGGGAAAAACACAACAGAGGAAAGGATTTAAAAGGCAACAGAGAGACAGCATATAATCAATACCGCCTGTAGGAAGACTTCTAAGGATGGTGCTCTCACGCCATTTCCACTCTCAGCTCCAGCCTGCCTTAGATCTAAAGACCAAGCAGAAATTTCCCAAGCCCATGAGTTGCTTGTCATTTGTTTTCTAACATACAAGGAAATAGCCAGAGAAGCCTAGCATTTCCTACTTTGAACATAAATGTGGGAAAAAAAGAAACACAACAAATGTAATTATCAACTATCCATGCCCACAGTGAAGATTTCCTTTGTAAAATAAAAGGAAATATTGATAATCTGCCTGAGATGGTGGGTATACCTTATATTTCATGGGTCCAGACTTGGCCAGTCTAGGAGTTCTCTAGCAAAAAAAAAAAAAAAAAACCAGTGAAACAACACACACATACATACATACACGCACACGCACACACATTCCATTAAGATTTGAGTCACTATCTTTGTTTAGAAATCTATCTGGATTATTTCTAGTACAGATTTTCTGTCATAGTTTAGCTAGTATTTCCTGTAATCCAGTCTAGTGTTTGTGAAATTGAAGAACCACAGAACATTTGCAAGTCCCTTATAACTCATCCAGCCTGGGAAACGATTTCCTGCCCTTGGTTTCATTGCTGAAGCATTCATCAGGATATCCTTGGACAGAGTGTGCTGCCTTGGCTTGATGTCCACAAAGTAGACGGGATATTTGAATGATACCTTAATGCTCATTTGGTGTCCATAATTTGTACTTATTTTCAGAAACCAGGGACAATGTAATCCCTTTTATTAAGCCATAGTCCCAGTTGTGGGAAATCATTGAAATCAAATGTATTGGCCCCGGGAATGAATTTTTGAACAAACCTCTGGGAAGAACATGTTTTTTCTGTCCTAGTTGAGGGAATTAACAAGATATTTCCTTACTTCAGATTGGGTCAGCCTACCCTGGTTCTCTTGCGGTGGAGTTCAAACATCTTATAATGGATGAAGGAATGAAATTATGTCCTCTGCACTAACCTGATTCGTATGATGTCAACCACCCTCTGTGACAGAGTCATGATGGTCAAGAGGTGAGAAAAGGGGGGCTAGGATTTCCCATGATTGCCATGCTACACATTAAATCAATAACTGAGGGTCATTTTAACAGCAGAAAAGCAGATTCCAGTCAGTAAGAATGTTTCTACAATTAGGTGCAACAAGCAGCTGCCTAATTACCATAAATTTTCTTGTCCATCTCAGCATGAAGAATTGGTTTTCTAATCTTCTTGCTTTCCCATAACATTTCTTTCTATGCTGTGTCTTAAGTCAATCATTTTCTCACTAGATTGCTATGAATTTCTTGTAGCACTACTGAATTGTGCTAGTGAATTGTAGCTCTCTTTGAGACCAAGTACAAGTTCTCAGAACCTACAACAGTGCTCTGCAAATGATAACCTTTCATTGAATATATCTGATTTCTTACAGGTATTTTGCTGAGGTCAGGTAGTTCATTGCATTACTGCACACACAAATATTTTTCCATCCTAAAAACCAGTCACTTGATTTCTCGACTGAAGACTTCATTTCTTTAAGTTTGGAAATTTCTCAACCATTTTTTGGAGCTGGGGATTGACCTCAAGGGCACTCAACCACTGAGCCACATCCCCATCCCTATTTCATATTTTATTTAGAGATAGGGTCTCCCTGAGTTGCTTAGCATCTCACTTTTGCTGAGTCTGGCTTTGAATTCATGATTCTCGTGCCTCAGCCTCCTGAGCTGTTGGGAATACAGGTGTACACCACTGTGCCCGGCCTGGAAATTTCTCAAACTTTAACCATGACTAGTTAAAAGCAAAAATACTCCTGGGCAGAATAAGTTCCCAGTCTGTTCTTTCGTCAATTTGTGGCTGTTTATCCAAGGTATTTCTCTTTTGAAGGTCCTAGTTTTTTAGTATCTTCATATTTTTTTTTTTTTTGGTATTGAGGATTGAACCGAAGGGTGGTTTAACCACTGGCCACATACCCCCAACCCCTTTTTACCTTTTTATTTATTTTTTTTTATTTTGGGACAGAGTCTTGCCAAGTGTCTTAGGGCCTCCCAAGTTGCTGAGACTGGCTTTGAATTCGTGGTCCTCTTTCTTCAGCCTCCCGAGTCTCTGGGATTACAGACATGCCCTACATGCCCGACTTTTTTTAAAAAAATATTTATTTTTCAGTTTTCGGTTGACACAACATCTTTATTTTATTTGTATGTGGTGCTGAGGATCGAACCCAGCTGCCCGCGCACGCCAGACGAGCGGGTTACTGCTTGAGCCACATCCCCAACCCACCTTCTTTATTTTCTGAAGAATGGATCAAGATGATAATATAGGTATCTTGGTTTCCCTTGCAAGAAGCTTAAAATAATTGCCTGTTTGTATTAGTATACCAATTCAAAGTGTTTAATCTAACTGTGAAATTTTGGACTGGAAACTCTGACGCAGGCAACTATCTGTGGCTTAAAAACCAAATTGAACTTGTTCTTTTTAAGTCCAGAGTAATTTCACTTAGGCCTAGGATTGTCCCTTCACACAGTTAGCTTAAATAATGAGTAACTTAACCTTTCTCTGAAAGTCTCTAAACACTAAACTGTCTTGGTGTTCCTTTTTTGGTATTTAGGGAGAACAAAAAACATTAATTTTCATAAAACCCAGAAAGACAAAAGGTTAGTCAAAACATTATGGTCTATATTTTTCCTATTATGCACTGATATTCAGTGCTGGAAAGAAAATAGAAAATTTCACAATTTTCAAAAATTTACATTCCCACTGCTTTAAGCCACAGGGGAGAAGTCAGGATCCCAATCGACGAGGACAACTGTTTTCAATTGAGAAAGCCCTGTCCTACTCCCCAGTCCTGCTGTCTGTGAATCTGAAGCCTTTCAAACTTTGGGGAAATTCATTCCTTTGCTCCTCACTCCATTAGGAAGTCTTTGAATGTTCTCATCTCTGGCTCTTTCAAGAATAATTAGTACCCTCATCAATTTCCCTGACTATGCTCATTTGACAAACAAGTGCCATATGAGTGAAATGTTTGCATTCTCTGCTGAATAGAATTTGGGGCAAGTTTCTCTGTCTTTAGGTTTCACAGCAGTGATAGTCCCAAGAGAGTCATAAGTGAATTTGTGGTAATGCAAGAGTTTTGGCCTGCTCCCAGTGTTATGTTACATCTTTGAATTGCCCTTTCATTTCGGTCATTAACAGGTGTGGTGCAGGAAGCCTTTGGTTTCAGCTCCATTTAATTCAACAGCTTGCTTCTGCAGTTCCCCAGTCTAAGAAACAATATCAGGCTGGCAGAAAATTAAGTAAATATGTACACACTTTTCTAGCTATGTCGTTTCTAAAAGTTTTCTAGCTATGTCATTTCTAAAAGAATCTAATACAAATCTTCATAGCAAGCACAGTTTCTTGACTTTTTTGGTCAGGAACTTTATACATAGATACATATAGCTTGAAATTGTATCTAAGCTGAAACCCCTTTTTATACCAGAATCACATTATAGTTATGGTTACTAATCAGATCAATTCTGAATCATTAGCCTGAGGATGAGCCACTTTCTGATTTTATTCTTCCACTTCTTTTATTTTCCCCCAAGTACCTGTACTCAGCAACATACTGCTAGATAGTTCCTATTGCAAATGATCAAAAAAGAGCATATAGGGATGTGATATTAATAATTTATGCTAATTTTTTTTCACGAGGTTTAACAAAGAAAAAGTCTGTGGAATGTAAGATGGCTTTATTGAGAAATTTTCCCAAAAGGTTTGCTGGTCCTTCTTTCATCAAGCAAGTATGAAACGCCTACTATATTCTGAGTGCTCTGTACTCTGGCTCTGTGATTGCTATGGAAAAACCACATTGTTTCTCTGAGAGTTAGAGACAGGCCAATGACACATGAAATGAGGAGTAATACAAATAGCTAAAAGGTCAAAGAATTCAAAAATAAAGGGAATGGCACCCTGGAGCTGAAGCTGACAGAGAAAGTTTTGTGACTTTTTAAAAAGAGAAAGGAAAAGCATTGAAGGCACAAATGCTGGGAAAATTGAATATCTGCACCAAAAAGAGTAAGGCTGAGTCAGCTGTACATGCTAGAAGAAGCAGGCCTTCATCTAAATGACTATAGAAATAGTCATTGACAGGTTGGGGAATGATCGAATTGTAGCAGCAAAACTCTATAGTTTCTTAATCAAAAAAACTTCTGTAAAGAGAGCTTTGTGCATTTCCTTTATGAAATCCGAATTAGACTTGAGGTTTACCATCAGTTAAAACTCACATATGAAAGAACAATTTGGGGATTAAGCAATCAAGCATTAATAATATGAATAATCAAAGGAGTCTCAAATTCACCTAATTTTGGTTGTTTATCCTGGGGTTAATAGTAATTAAAATAGATCAAAATTAGTAAATTTACTTAAGGGTTCCAAGTAAAATCTAACATTAAATCCTACTGCTCCTCAGTGCCACAAAAATAAATATTTAAAAAAAAAGTCAAAGTCATTTTAACCATCCCTGTTTCCAAATGATCTCCCTTAAATAATTATGAGGCAAAACTATTACCTGAGATGTGATCAAATCCAGACATCTAAGACAGGAAACCTACCGAGCAGGTTATTGACATATTCCATTCCTTATCATGACACTTAAAGCCTTGGAAAAATAAGGGCTTCTTATTCACAAGTTTATGGGATTCATTGGAACCAAGGATGACCTTGTAATCTCTGTAGTCAGTCTTCAGGGAGATCTTGCCAACAAAACAACTGCTTGAAAGCAAAATTGTCATTATAAAACCTGGATTTAAAGTCAGGATTTATGATTGGTACAATGTTTATGATATGCATTGCAATGAGAATTAGGCTTTGATATAATTTGACATGCCCTGGAGATATTTTAAAGGCAAAACTTGGCTTTAGTTTTAGTCAATGGTTTCTCCTTTATCTAAAACAGAAGAGAGCATTTATCAATGTATCAATCAAGATTTTGGAGATTTCAGAATGTAAAATTATTAAGAGGACTCAGGGGAGCCATTGCAAATTGTCTACCTAAAATGACTTCAATGTTATTTTAACGTGAATACTAAAGTTACTTCATTATAGCAACTTCGCCTTACACTTACTCAGGAACAGATTCATGACCCTGCTTTTATGCTGAGCTTAAAACTTGGAGAGATTCCAGAGTATAAGTAAAACATGGTAATCAATACCACCCTTTAAGCAAGATTCTGGGAAATAAATTAGAAATTCCATTCTCCTAAAGTGAAGCATAAATTAACAAGATGTTCAAGATGTAATTTTCATGATCTATTTTGGCTGTATCCTCAGTGATGTTTTCAAAACATAGAAATGAAACTACAGTATATTGAATTAAGAATATGGCATACTTTGGAACTAGTAGGAGCACTTTCATATGCTACAACTACCTGTGCATTATTTTGATGTCAATTTAGTCATTCTACAATTATCAATTTAGTATTTGTTATGATAGATGTTAGGACATGAAAAGAAAAGAAATGGGAGGGACATTATGTTTGCCACTATTCTTTCTCCCATTATCTCCTGGTATTCCTTCCAAGTTCTTAGACTGTTTGGTCCATGGCTCTATTTATTTCTTCCACAGAATCTAAAAGAAATATTCAGTCAAAATCCAAAGGAAGGTTCAGCTTTATGTATGAATGGGTTAGTCTGGGTTGACCTAGCTGATTAGAAATGAGAAGTTAGTAGTAATCTAGGCTGCTTCTTAAGATTAGTGTTTCATGTGGGCTGCTTTAGGTAACTCCTGATCTTCTTTGGAAGCCCAGGAGTCCTAAAACATCTAACTCAATCAAATGTTAGCACCAGATTTCAGAAAGTCACAAAGACAAAAAAAAAAGTAAATAGAATGAAAGAGTTGGGGGTAAGCCAATGTCCAACTTGATTTTAGGAGTCAGAAGGAAGAAGACAGAGTACAAATAAGGACACATATGTGGTCAACTTTGAAATACTTATCTTTTAAAATTTTTCCAAATTCAGCAGAGGAATGGTGGGGGGATATGAATTTAATTTCATTAGAATCTTTGACAACCACTTTTAATGTAGACAGAAAGACCAATCTAAATTAAATGAACAAAAGAAAAGAAATGCCACAGTAACCACAATTCTTCCATGTGATGAGCACAGCATGGATTGTTCCTTTTGTGATAAATATGGATCTTATAAATATTATGAATAAAAAGAGTTAGGGAAAAAAAATGGACCAAGAGAAACACTTCAAATGATCCCCGCATTGGCTGCTGGTGAGAACTGCAGTGGTAGGATGCTCATTCTACCAATGATAACAAGAGAGCTCAGAGCATGGCCTGATAACAAGAGAGAGAAGAGCAAGCTTTATGTTTGTCCACACAGTGATAAGTTTGTAGGAGGTGAAGGATTTGGGCAAATAATCTGAGAGCTTAAAGTTCAGGTCTAGACAGGGGGAGTGTGGTAAGGTTGGCTTAGAAAGGTAGTCTGGAAATGATCTGCAAAACAATGCTGTGGCAGCAAGCAGGTAGGTGTCTGCTAGGGAAAGGGAGCTCTGGGTACCATGTAATTCAAGAGCCAACCCCAGCTGGAGCCAGTCCCAGACACCAGGGCAGGAACACTGATGTGGGAGTAGGGGGCATTTGCTGAAGTCTGAAGTTTTAAGATTCTATGCTTATACCATTCCTGCCTCTTCTTGTCGTTCATAGTTCAGAATTTTAAATCTGGCAAAAGAAGAAGAAAACCTAAAAACAGAGAAGTAAAAGCCTGCAAGAATGGGAACAATCAATCAGAAATTGGAGGTTACTGTAGGCTAAGTTGGGCAAGTGGATTGTTCTTCAGAGAGGTTTAGTTTGCTTTACATTTTAAAATTTTCGATAATTTGCTATAACATTTTTCCATGCTGCTTGAAATCTATGGTTGATCCACGTTTTAACTGTACTTTCTTTCATAGTCAGTATGGATCAGCATTTGAGAATCTAATTTTCTGTTCCATGCAGAGCACCTTGATAATTTCCTGGGTGGTATAGAAGACTTTGAAAAATTGGCAGTCTGGCTGAGAAGTAAGACAGCAGAGGATAATTAAATTGAGTTAATTTGAGATTTAAGTCAACTGTGATTATACAATTCCACAACTTGCAGGATCAGTGAAGCCTAGAAAAATAAAAGAAGAAGAATGTGTGCTTGGCTTTGAAGTATGAGTAGGATCTCGGACTTGACAGAGAAGAAGGGTTTTTGGGGAATGGAAATTGACTTGAAGGTAAAATTGAAATGACATATTTGAGGTCTGGTAGGATGACAGGCTCTCAAGAATAAATGCATGTTTAAAAGTGGTGGCACCTAAAGATGAAGGGAAACTTGGAAAGCCAATAGGAGAGGTTTGGATTTCTAGCTACATCTAGGTGACTTGCCTGTCTTTATATTCAGAAGGTGAGGTCTCACTGCAGCTGTCACCATACCTGATGTGAAGGGCTGTTGAAGCGGAGGAGAGGTGATGGCAGCTGGTCTCTCTTCCCATGTGAGAGCTGATGAAGAACTGGCTGTGCTGACGTCCCATTCGCCCTGGTTGGAAGTGCTCCGTTTATGTCTGGTTCCCCAAACTGCAGCCTTCCTGGTACCAGGAAGAATACCATCCTTATCTCCTCCTCTTCCTGAGAGGCTATTAGCCGTGATTTAAACACTCAGTCAAATCAAAGCCTGGTGTGTAAAGCCTGGCAATTACATTGTTTAAATATGTTAAGTGAAAGCTAAAAATTTAGTTCTTAGCACAGAATGCTGCAGATGGTAAATGGATATAAGTGGACTAATGGGCCTTCTTACTTCCCTGCAACCTGCATACCCTAATTTCTCTATCCCACCTCATGTTTTCTTTCTACAATATAAATACTATCAGCTTAATTAAAAAAAAAAAAAACTGCTTGTGTCTCCCAGTTACCAACAACAGTGGTTTGCAAAGTATGATCTTCTGACCAGCTGCATCAGCCCCACCTGGGACTTTGTTAGAAATGCATTCTTGGAACCCACACCAGACTTGCTTAATCAGTGGGACTCAGTAATCTGTGGTTTAAAGAGCCAACCAGGAGAACCTCAGAAAGGCTACAGTAAAGAACTACTGACCTACAGGACATAGGGATGACTCCTTATATCATCACGTGTATTCATCAGGGTTCTCTACAGGAACAGAATCAACAGGAAATATGATTATAAAGAGGGAATTTAGGGCTGGGGATGTGGCTCAAGCGGTAACGCACTTGCCTGGCATGCACGGGGCACTGGGTTCGATCCTCAGCACCACATAAAATAAAAAATAAAAGATGTTGTGTCCACTGAAAACTGAAAAATAAATATTAAAAAATAGTCTCCCCCCTCCCCCGCTCCTCTCTCTTTAAAAAAAAAAGGGGGGGAATTTTTATTAGATTGTCTTGTATGACCAGAAGCTGGAGAGTCCACAATGGCTGGCTGCAGAGCTGGAGGAACCAGTAGCTGTGCAAAGATGCTGAAGCCTCAGAACAAGAGGGATCAACAATGCTATCCCAGTTCAAGACTGAAGGCTTCTGGAAACTCCCTGGAGAATCACTGGCAGAGTTTCTGCTTTGGAAGAGTGAAGGAGCGAGAGTCTGATTATCTTCAGACAATGGCAGCAGAAATCAAGAACCCACTCAAGAAGGGTGGAGCTTGCATCTGTTGCTGCTTTCTTATTCTTCTTTTATTCCATCCAAGCCTCCAACCTATTTATTGGATGGTGCTGCCCACACTTAGGAAGTTTCTCTACTTCAATTCACTATCCCACATGCCCATCATTCCTAGACACACCCTCATTGACACCCAAATGCCCCTTAATCTTCCACATATCTTAATCTAATGAAGTTGACAATTCCAATTAACCACTGCATCACACAAGGCTCTTTTTAGTCTTCCTAACTTCTCTAGACTCATTCAGCCTTCACTCTAGCCTGAACCACATCCCCCCACTGAGCACACAACTATTACAGTCACATGCACAATTTTCCGAATCTCCTGACCATTAACACATCTTTAACACATCTTTGCTTTTGAGTTATTTTTGTTCTCATCGAAAATGCATTTCCCGCACTTTGGCAAACTTCTACTGTTCTCTCCAAATCCATCCCCAACTTTACCTCCTGGATGAAATCATCCTCAACTCTTGCCAGTAGTCACTCTCTCCTAGAGTCCTTTGGTCCTTTATGTATCCCACCAGCATAATAATTATCACAATGAACTGAAGGTTGTTTATGAGTCTTCTAGGCTTAAAGACAGAATTCTTATATTCAACTCTGAATATGTAGAAGCTAGTAGAGTATTTGGTGCCTGAGATTCAGTAATGCTTATTTAACACAATAAATTGAAAAAAAATTAAATCCATAATCATATATTGTATTAATCAAACTGTTTCCAATTAAAGATGAAATGGCACACCCTTTTCATCTTAAACTTCTTATGAGCCAATTAGTCCAGTTTTGAAAAAGTGGTCAACATGGAGGTGTGCCTATGTAGGAGCTTTGAGTGTATTTTTTTTCCTTATCAGCAATGGCTGACTCAGTGGCTGACAGGCCACCCACAGTACATTGAAGCAGCAGTTTGCTACCAGCAATGATTTGGTTAACCTTTGATTAAACATAGGAATTCAAAGCATGAAAAGGTCTGGAACTCTACACAACCCTTTGACACCATGCCGTCTGTCACTGATGATAATCCACCATTAGATGCTCAGCTTTGAATATGGAATCAGAGGACTTCAGCTTTCAGCCCTAACCCTGCTGCACTGTAAACTGAACCCTGCTGTGTTTGGAGACTTCCTGATTTACTGCTTTGCCTTTTAACTATCTGCAGGCAAATGGGGGCTGGGGCAGGGTGAAGGAGTACAGGGATCAAGTGAGTACAAACAAGGCATCCCAAACCACCATCAAGGGAAGCGACTTTTGGCTCAGATAAGTCACCAGGTCAAAAGAGTTTTATTCCCACAGTTGATTTCATCTGCCTCCCCCCAGTCCCAACTAGGTGTAAGAATTTCCTTACTGGGACATCATGCAAGAAATATTTGGTATTCTTTTTCACTTCCTTTTGAAAACATGGCAATAATGTTAACCTTCCCCTGGGGTCCCTCCTGGGTCTCAAAGTTTCTTTTCCTTTGTAGCTATAGCATCTTGGTGTGTCCACATCTCATTTCAGAAATACTGCTGTGTTCCTAACAGGGTATAATATAGGTTTAAATGCTTGTTAAATGACCAGATCTGCTTCTTAGTCCTTTAGCTGCATTTTACACATAAAAGCAAATTTCAGACAGCAATGAAATTTCAGGCAATAGACCCAGACCTATTCCTACTAACAATTGACTTGTCCTTCTTAGGTCCTTTTTTTTTTTTTTTGAGAAAAAGAAAAAAAAAATTTTTCCCCTCTGAGTACACCTTTTAACTCTTACCTGTTAGGCTTTGGGTTAATTGGAGTTGAGAATTCCTCTTAGGGTCTCAGCACTGTTGACTTCTGGGATTTCAGAGCCCCTAAAATCTTTGGTGAGAAAGAGAGACTTGTCCTAAAGTCTCTACCCTATAGAGATGCCCAAGGAAGGACTATAGTTCAATTACTCTATCTCCAGAGAAGAGAGCAATTTGGGCATCTGTCCAGATGAGAAGGACTGGAGTAAAATATCTTCTGTGGTTCTTTCTCAGATTCAGAGATGGTTTAACATAATTTAGTCATTTTTGTTCTTTTTCTGGAATGTTAATACATCATATCAGTGGTAATTTCCATGAAATTTTTGCTTCAAGAAAATGGATATGAACCAGGCATCCTGAAGTAAACCTGTAATACATCTGTAATACTGGGGAAGCTAAGGCAGGAGGATTGCAAATTTGAGGCCAGCCTCAGCAACTTAGAGCCTGTACCAAAAACAAACAAACAAAATGGCTGGAGATGTGGATCAGTGGTAGAGTGCCCCTATACTGCAAAAAAATAAAACCAAACCAAAACAAAAAAGACAAGGAATATGACATTGACATTCCCACTAGAGAAGCTACAGCAGCATCAATTTTGACATCCAGAGGCTATTTCAGATTAAACCACCTGACTACTTTGCTGAGAAATTTTCTTTCACATTTGACAAACACACATAACATCATAAATCAGATACTGTTTTATGAGCTTTATAAGTATTCCTTTAATGTTCAAAACAATGTTATATAGGCAGGTACTATCCCCACTTTAAAAATAAGATAAAGAGGATTTAGCAGCTTACCCAAGATCACAGAAGACACTCTATGAGGTTCCCAGGTCTCTCTTCTCCTGATCTGTCAACCAAGGATATGGTGGGCTTTAGATGGTACAGCTATATCGATGGAACACAGCTTGTGTCCTGGAGTGACTATATGGAGCAGAGACACACACATTAGCCCCTGAACCCAACCCTGGTGGCTTTTGATGAACAAAAAGCATATATGACAAATGATCTTTTGTTGTAGTAAGCCTCAGAGATTGGGGAAAATATTTGTTAAAATAAGACATGTGTTCTCAAATTGTGGTCTTTAGACTAAGACCAGCAGCTTCAAGAACAAACTTACAATGATGCTAATTCTCAGGTCCTTCCCCAGATGTGCCAAGTCAAACTGCCAATGGAGCCCAGTAATTTGTATATTCATAATCCTCCCAGAATATTTTGATGCAAGCTAACGTTTAAATCCCACTGCTGTAGCATAATTTAGCATATCCTAATTGGTTGTTTTTTAGCTTATTGAATAATACTAGTTGGTGTATAAGAAGTGGAAAAATGAAAGCCATAACTGCACATTCATCAGAATCTTCTTTACCATTACCACTACTACCACCTTACTTCAAGGGTACTGTAGCTTAGGATCACTCAAGAGAAGTAATGAAAAGAAGATTGCAGTAAAGGTTTGGACCATATCAAACATGATGGGTACACAATTAATGCTCAATGAATGGAATACCTTTCTCTTCTCTTCAGCTCTATGGTACATCTTAAATGCGTCAATGCAGAAACCCCTAGTTCTTTCCACTACGTTCAGTTTCTCCCCGTTCTAGTTGCTCCTCAATTAAGACTACATTAAATTAACCTTTTTGAAATTCAGCTTTGCTGATGATGTTTTAACAGAGTATTGATATGCAATTCAAAAGCTATTCAATTTACCCAAAGTACCCAAGTCAATTCTACTTAGTATATTAACAAAGTTGTGCAGTAATCACCAGAGTCCAAATTTAGAATGTTAAAATAAAGTTAGCAGCTTTTAAATAATAGGCAGCATTGATGTTCATAGGGTTTATACTGTATCTTAGATTAGCTTATGAATTATTGTCATCCTAATGACATTGTCTTTTTAATCTATGAACATGACTTAATTTCCACTTATTTATATCTTCTTTAATTTCTTTAAATGATGTTTTGTAGTTTTCAATACATAAGTCCTATACCTTATTTGTTAAATTTATTCTTAATTATTTTGTGCTATCATAAATGGGGTTGCTTTTTAAATTTCATTTTCGACACACTATTTCAGTATACAGGAATACAATTTTATACACTTATCCTGTATCTTCCAGTCTTACTGGAAGATATTAAGATAATATATTATTAGTTTTAATATATTTTGTTTGTATTCTCTAGGATTTTCCATATGTAAGATGATGGCAATTGCAAATAAAGACAGTTTTACTTCTTACTTTGCAATCTGGACACTATCTTTACTTGCCTAATTGCCTGAACTAGAATATCCAGAAAAATGTTGAAGAGAAGTGACAAAAATAGAATCCTTATTTTGTTCCTAATCTTGGAGGGGATGATTCAATCTTTCCTTACTGAGTATAATCTTACCTGGGAGTTTTTCACAGATGCTCTTCATATGGATGAAACTTCTAAGTTTCTTGACTGCATATGTGCCTTTACTGGGTGGTGAATCTTGGAAACTTATACCTAACTTCCTCTAAATCCTATGTACATTTTCTTTTTGTGGGTTTTGCTTTATAGCTTTGGGCTACAATAAACCATACCTCTAAGTATGACAACCAGGGGAATTCTCTGAATTGTCCTAGTGACCTTGCAACTGGTGGTGGTCTCAGGAACTCCCCACATAACTAATATAACCATCAGCTTCATTGATTGCTATTTACTCTGAGCTTTAATCAGCTTCTTTGCTACTGTGACCAAAAGATCCAACAAGAACAACTACAGGAGGAAAGGAAAAGTTTATTTGGAAACTCATGGTTTCTGAGGTCTCAGTTCATAAGTGGCCAGCTCAATTCCTAAAGGCTCTAGTGGAGGCAGAGCATCATGGCAGAAGTGTGATGAAGGAAAGCAGGTCAGGATGTGGCCACCAAGAAGCAGAACAAAATATATGCTGCATAAGCATGTCCCAATGATGTATCTCCTCCAGCCACACCCTACCTGCCCACAGTTACCACCTGGTTAATCCCTATTAGGGGATTAATGCACTGATTACTTTGAAACTCTCATAAAAACCTAATCATTTCACCTCTAAGCTTTCTTGCATTATCCCACACATGAGCTTTTGGGGGGACACCTCATCTAAACCATAACACTCTTGTCACTTATGACAGTGCCCCACCGTCCTGAAGTTCCAGGTTCTGTTACACTGAACAAGAGAAGGAGTTGAGACAGGGTTATTCCTGAGACCACAGGCCTTCACTTTTCTTAGTGTGATTTAGTCGATTATCTTGAATAAATATTTCTCCACTCAACATTTCCAGAGACTTCGTGTGGTTACGTATGCACGCATTTATAATTTTCATCAGTTAAGCAGTCACTTCCTTATGTAGAGGGTCATTTGAGCTCCTCATACCTCACTCTGGATGATCCTGCTTTTGAGCATAACATTACTCTACACAAAATTGTCAAAGACGATTTCCTACTAAAATAAAATCTGTATTTATCAGCTTGGTTTTCAAAGCACTGTATAATTTGGCTCCAAACACCATTACCATGACCTTAATAGAACACCTGCTCTTCCTTGAACAAAGCTCATGCTGTTCCCTCAGCCAGAACTGCTCATCTCCTTTCCCTTCATGACACATATCCAGGTTCTCCATTACTTCAATATAAAATGAAGACCCTACTGTGTCTACATTTCCGAGTTTATCATTCTCCATCTTATTAAATGCGGTAAAACATAAAGATACCCATTACTTTCTCTTACTCTAAGTTTATACAGGATTACGTTTATCACAGCAGTTGGCATAACACCTGCCACAGAGTAGGCTATCTGGAAATACTTCTTACTCCATGAACAAATTACTGAATGAGAATAAGCCACAGTGGGAAAGCATGTTCAAAACAAGAGCTCTGCCATTCAGAGTATCTTCTCACACAGGCATTCCACTTGCTAGTCCTGCCAATGGTGTTAGCCTAGGTTTTCACTATCATCCCCAAGAGGAAATTGGGGGTCTTCAAATTACAATTCCTAATGAAGGTCATATAGATATTGGGAAGCTCTTGAACATCTTCCGAGTTCAAAGCCTTTACACAGTTCAGAATCAACTTTTTCTCTACCAGCAGGGACTCAGGCAAGTGCCTTCTCCTGTTAGAGGCCTGCTTACTTTACAGTTAAAAAGGGATAAAGGCAATTAACAAAAGAGGAGAAAATACATAAAGGAAACCCTTTCTTAAATTTTTTGCTTAGATGTCTAAAATTTAAACTTGAGGCTTTGGTCATGAATGTTGGTTATATAATACATAGGAACAAAGTAGGTCTATTCTTCACAAAAACACTTTGTGCTAACCTAACCCCATGGTCACCTTATTACAGTAACTATGTTGTTTTCAAAAATAACTCATTCTACTAGAGATGAAAGATAAGAAACTGCCAGTATGTTGAGTAAAAAGTGGAACTTTTCTTGTATGTAGGAACAAGGCTAACATTGGGGGAGAGTGACTGAAGAAAAGGATTTAGGGAGGAATTAACTCATGGGTGAGGGCCATGCCATTTACAAGTACAAACTCCCTTGCAATTGCTCCTGTTCCTCCATATTGATCGGTGTGCATCAACAAAAGGACGTTTTTGTACGCATGGGTTAAGAGATTAAATAGGATCTCTTTAACTGATGTGTTGGAAAGGTAGAACAAATATTCACAATGTTATTCCCTCTACCCTAAGGCTGGAACCTTTACCATCATTGTGCCCATCTCTAAACTATTTGTGTAAAAGAAACTGTGCACATTTCTAACAAAATGCCCAGCATGTGATGTGTGCTCAGAAAGGTTCTATTTCTCTTCCTTTTTTTCCCATAGCTGCTGCAACCTATACATGGTCCCAGTAGCCCTGGTAGATTCTACTAAATTGAATAAAAATGTATGAAAAAGAACGTTAAGAGTTTGAGATGATGAAAAGCATGAAAGGGCTTGGATTTCTCTGTTATTCATTACTTTAATCATGTCATTTTGGTGTGATGGGGAGTGGGTGGGTGGTGAAGCAAGCTGTGGAAACTGTGTATTTATTGGAGGTCATAAAATGATAGATGATTTGCCCTTGCTCTTCTCAGCTTGCAAAGTATTTTCATGGACATAATTTCACTGGGTTCTCCCAGAAGCATTGTGAAGTAGATGCTCTTATTGAATGAAGAGACTGAAGCTGAAAGACGGTTGGTGACACACCACCAGTATTAGAATGCAAAACCTCAAGTGGGTGACCATGTCATCTATGAAGAGGAAATAACTGGGCATTTTATGACACATTGAAGAAAGAAATATTGTGACAGAAAGTGATTATAGATGAGGAATGGGTGTCATGAACACACTGACTATTGAGGGTGAAGAACAGAATTTATCTGGGGGGCTGTACTTATAATTAGGTAACTTCCTGCCTCTGATATCAGATGTAGTTCTCGAAAGAATTTTCATTCTCCTTTTCTTATTCTTCCTATACAATTTCTGATGCACATAACATTTCATCCTAAAAGGGTACATACTATGAGATTCTTGCATACAAAAAAGCACTTATTGGATAGCAAAAAGGAATTTGGAATGGTATAAAAGACTCATATTTTATTGAAAATTTCTTCACTTTAGTTCATTTTTAATGAATGGTTTGAAGAGTCCAACAAATGAGTTGAAAAAAGCTGTATCTTTTCAATATATCATTATTTGCTTTCTTTTAACTTTAAATCACTTTGAACATTCTGACCTTCTGATGCATTAGTTCAAAATCCAGTTCTTAAAATACCCTAAAGGTCTTTCATTCTTTCTTCTATGCATTATTTGGTCTTGACTGATGTTTATGTGGCTTGTGTCCAATGAAAAAAATAGGTATATAATAATAAATACTTATTCATAGTAACCACTTTCATAGATATGGAATAACTTCAATAAGAAAATACTAAAAGTTCAAGACAAAAAAAATTGAAAGTAACTTCAGTGCACTGGAATTTGGGAAAAATAAAATGAGTTAATAAGAATACTTTTAGTCTGTATTCTTCTTTACTAATAATTGAATTATTTAGAATATTTTTTCATTGTATTCATTATTTAATTAACATAAAAACATAAATAAAGAGTGCATGGCTAGAGACAAAGGAAAGTTTAACATGAACTTAATAGTATTTTCTTCCTCCTCCCTAGAAATCAAGACTAAATTCTAGCTCACTTTTGAAAAAATTTGTCTTGATTTTTTTAGTCTGATTTTTGTTAAAAGATTGAAAGCCCTGTTTTTTAAATTGTTGTTTCTGATAACATTGCCCTGAACACTTGCTGAAGATAAACATAATGGAATCAACACAGTAATATGATATTTCCTAGTGGAATACCAAACTTACCCCTTTTGGGACACAAATCCCATATATACTGGCAGGGTTGTGAAGGTCCTTCTCACATGCTAGATTGATCTGATAATCCATAGTGTGTTTTGACATATTTTGTGTATTACAAGTTATATACTTTTGCTTCTATGGCAATTGATAGCTTTGTAAACTGTCTTTTGAAACACTAGGGAAAGAAATGCATTGGCAAAATTTTTAAGTTTTCATTTTTCCATAAGATAGAAAAAGCAAGATAATCAACAACTAGCTGTGATGATGTGACAAGAGATTATTTAATTATTCTTGACATGCTGCTATGTAGCCAAGAAATAATTTTAACTTTTCAAAAGGCCTACAACTTATCTAAAAACAAATTCAAATACAAAAATTTATCTTTCTTCTTTTAATAAAATAATATATGGTTTGTGGCATAGCAGCATGCCTGTGAAGCATATGTACTATTTGAGTACCAATGTAAAAAAAGAAGCATTGCAAATTTGAGTTTCCAAAAGGATTTTAGATTTCAATCTGTTTTAACGATAAAAATCTAATTATATTATCATTATTTTTTTAATCCTGATTTTTCTAAATCTATTTTAGATGAGAAAATTTAGTTAAATGTTTGCATGGTTTGATTAAACTTTCTAGTTAATTAGCTAGTGATTTCTATTAACATAGGTAAAGTGTTAACAAATCAGGCCCTTTGATCCAGATTTAGCCACTGATGTTTTTGTATGGATTGCATGGTAACGATGAAACTTATTTTGAAGTACTGGAAAAAATTAAGTCTAATATTTTATAATGTGGAAATTATCGGAAGTTCATTTTAGTATCCATAAATAAAGATTTATTGGAAGATATCTATATTCATTTATTTACATATTATCTGTGGCTGCTTATGCCATAGCAGAATTAAATAATTGGGGCAGAGATAATATGGCCCCAAAACCTGAAATTATTTACTCTCTAGTTCTTTACATAAAATGTTTGCCAATCCTTGGGATAATTATGTCTGCAAATCTCAGTTGACAACTAGAATGCACATAGACTCACATATCACAATATATCCTGGGTATGTGCCCTGTGAAATGTTTTCCTTCTGAGCACTTTGATTTGTGGAAACTATCACTTCTTATCTTGAATATTCTTTTCAAGCTTTTAAATTATTAGGAAAACAATTTCCTATCATGACAGTTCAAAAAAACAACAGCTTGTACATATAAAAATATGACGGATTTAATATACAATGGATTACATTCTGGAGTCACAAATTGTGGGGCTATTGTATATGTAGCATCCATGTTTTCTTTCTTTATTACCCATCATTGGATTGGAACACTGATACCCTAATCATTATTAAGACATTTATTTGCTAGATGGTTGACACTATCACTCAGAGTGGTATGTTGGATCATTCCTGAAAATGATGGAATCTAGAGTTAATTTAATTTGAATAGTTTGTGTTATCTTGACTGGAAATCTAATTATATGTTATTTGACAGCCTGATGCCTAATTGACAAATCTCTGTGATGTCTTTGACATTTTCACACTGATACACATTTTCCACAGAAAGAGTTCAAGTGAAAATAGTTTTAAAACTACAGAGTTCTGGGGAGGGAATATTTTGTGGGAGATTTATAAGGAAGACCAAATGGTTTAGGATCCTTGACTTTTGCCCCTTTTCACTATTGCTTTTGTATTCTGATACTGCAGATCTGACAAGAGGGTTTTTAATGATTCTACTGTTGTTAAATACAGTGATTTTGTATGGTGCCAGCTTAGTTAATCTAGTAGTGCATTTTCCAGAACATGTGGAAGAGAGGCAAATTCCCATTTGACCTCATGGGTTTCTGTTGTCCTTTAGAGTTCCTCTTTGGGTACTCTTGCCCTGCTTCCTGGTCAGCATTTCTTCCCAGATGCTGAGGCTGGTTCTGCTGACCTAAATCAGCTCAGGCACACTAAAGCCTTCTATAGATATCTTCACAGCTTCCACCTTTGTATGGGATCTGAGCCAGGCTGTTTGAAGAGGCTCTACTTCTCTGATGGAACCACCAAGAATGTACTAAAAGTGACTGAAAGCCGTTCATTATCCATGCACAATATTTTACCAATGAGGACATGGCAATCCACAGAAAACAGTATTAGTAACAGTAAATATTTACCAAGTGTTTATTCTGTACATACTTTAAACATGTAAAGTCTCCTAATCCTCGTTCTAAACCGCAAGTTAATGTTACTGTTTTTTCCATTTTAAAGGGAAGGAAAACTGAAGCAGAATGTAAGTTTAAGTCCTGATTTCAAAGTTATTTAAATGGTGTAGTTGGAATTTAAATTAAAGCAATTTGACTCCATTCCAAGCTCTAAATCATAGCTTATCTTTGATGGCAGAGTTTTTGTAGAGATGCAATGAAAAAACTCCATCTTTCCAAGTCTCTATTTTCCCAGACAACTGCTTAAACAATTCACCCATGTTTATTGAGTACCTACTAATGGTTTGTTCCAGACAAGCATGACAAAAATGGTTTCTGCCCTGGTTCTCCTTGTTGTGATGAAGACCTTAGGTTGGCCAGTATTGCCTATGATTGGGGATTAAGATGTCTAACCCTGGGATCCACCATTGGGAAGTCTGCTTTTCCTTGCTCAAGTACCATCATGTCAGATTATCCCAGAACTTGAATGGAAGCATACACAGTTTTCTTACTGACAGATCTAGGAGTACTGAGGAGGATGAATACGGGGTGTGGCTGTGTTTTCATTTTCTTGAACCCCACAGGAAGCAGAGGCTGCTGGTCTATAATGGTCTATAATGGATAAAATCTGAGGTCATGCACTCAAACCTCAGGGATCCCATCAGGCTGCATGGTAGATGACAATGGCATCATCATGTGACTCCTGCTCCTTTCTCTATTCCTTATGAAGTCTATGACATGAAAGAGCATGTAGAGAATGATTGGGATAGCTCTATTTTAGGCTGTTTTTGCTTGGGTTCTTCTTTCCATGTGTCTTCTTACCATATTCAGTGATGAAACTATAGGAATGAACTTGGACTTGAGTCAACATGGAGACAAAAGTCTGTTTAGGCTAGCCTGAGGGGGGTGGTATCGGGAAAAAGCCTTATGTCCCCCAGCAGTCAGCTCAGTTTGTGGCACAGAAGAACAAACAGGGATATGGAACTGAAGCCTATTGAGTAACACAAAGAGCTTTCGACTAGTGTAAGTGTGCATCCTTCTTGGGATTCAGAGTGGATAAGAGGCTTCTGGTCAAGGATAAGGAATTCCTGTGTAATGGTTGTCTCTTTATCTCCGAAACAGTTCTGGTAAAACTGCTACCTTTTTTTTTCCCCTCACAAATAAATGGACAAAAGCCCTACGGCAGGCTGTCTAAGGTAAAAGTCTCTGGTCAGCAGTGGGTTAATCTTTTGAATTCTGCTGCAACTTTTCTCAGGATGTGTAACATTCTCAGCACACAAATGAGGATTGTGTTAGGACTGCGACTTCACTCTTTGAGACCCTTTACAATAAGTCCTCATCTTTATACTTGAAAAACATTCTCCAGTCTCTATCAATTTGTTTATTCAGTCTTCAACCTTGAAAAAGTTCTGCAAAATGCTGGACTGTGCCAGTGCATCCTAGGTATTGTGTTTGCCTGTTTGCTTTATCCTGTGGCTCTCAGGGGCCTGAGGTATGCTCTATTTAGCCTTCCTTTGCTGGTTTGCTCCCTTAAGATAGGTGATGTCTATGTTCTCCTTCCTTAGATAAAAGATTTTCTTACTTCTCTATCAGAGTTAGTAGCAAATGCTAGATGCCCTTTGCCCAACACCATGAGTGGGTTTTTGTGTATTTCTGTTACAGCCAACTTAGGAGCCCTGCTGCTAAGACACTTCACACCACAGTGTTGGATTTGGGATTTGGGAAATTGATTATTTATTTGATGGCTGTTGGAGGCATTAGAAACAATACGGCAAGCCCAAAACAGTTCATAGTACTTTTATGAGCATCATAACAATTAGTTGTGTAGTACTTTCACAACTGTATTCTAGGAATTTTGAGAGTTTTGGATAAATACTCAATCAGAAGAATTTTGATATTGGTACGTCCTGCATATTATAGCAACTTCATGGAAAATTGTACTTATGTTGCCATATTGAAAGCAAGTGATTTTATAATAATTATAGCGATTTTGTTTCCCCTAGTATTTCTAGAAATTATTTAAAGATAGATTTCTTTTTGTTGTTCTCATACAATCCTTGTTTCATTTGGAAGAAGACCTTGAATGGAAAGCAAAGTATATAACACATTATCAGCTGTGTGCATGTAATGAGAAAGATCGGCATCTATTGGCACCCAAAAATGTAAGCACAGAGAGTGTCAATGAAGCAATGAGATATCTGGTGTAAGAAAGGAGTCTTGTTAAAAATCTCTATAGGCCTCAGAACCTCGCTAACTACTTGAATGGAAATGATACAATCAAATTGTGCTTTGCCGAATCCCTTCAGGCCCCTTTGTTGTGTGTGATGGACATTGCTGGGCTTCACTGATGACAACTTCTGTTCTGGCAGGCATGTGGAAGACCATGTGTCCTAGTCTTCTCAGAGTTGGCTGACCATATGACTAGTTCTGGTCAGGGAAATGTAAGCAGAAGCAACACAGTTCATTTCCTGATTAAGGCAAATAAAGATCCCATCTCTCTCTTTCCCTGCCCTCATAACCAGAAGTCCATGAGCTTCTGAAGGTAAAGCAATGAGATGAAGGCATCTCTTGTAACTTCTATCCTTGAGTGACAGTGTCGACCCAAGTCCATCACCTCCACTTTAACATGTCCCCTCATGTGGGGGACCATCCATGAACTGTGCATGAACTAAAAGTGATGTTGAAGCCATTAAGCAGGAAAGACTGGCATCAGGAACTCTCAGTAGCAATCCAGCTGGATTGTGAATGCCTGGTTTATGTGGCCATTGTGCCTAGCTCCATCTCAAGTTCAGCACAGCATGTGAGATGGGTGTCACCCCCGTTTACAGCCAAACAGCCTCCTGCATATCCCCAACTATATCCTATTCTTCCTGAAGAAGCAAGCTCAAGAAAAGATTCCTCTCACACTGAAATCTTATACCTACCAATCTCCTTTGATCCTTTGATCTTCAGTGCTATAAATAAGCAAGCATGGGCTCCATCTTTGTTAGATGCCATACCCCTCTGGTAGGCTTAACCTGTTGCTGCCCCCCACCACTCTGAAACTATATTTCTGATCTCTTGTGTTTATTTCATGGTATTATTTTCATAGCTTTTATTTCACAGCCAGCCCATCCCTCTGCTGGGAACTTCTTCCTCGCTCAGGTGGGAAATGAGCGAAAGCCTCACTCCCAGTTACCCATCTAGAAATATATCACAAGCAAAAAGTCTTTGTAACTAACATAACTCAGAATGTGTCACTCAGAATGGGTTTCCTGAGTGTGTGTGCATAATGGAGAGGTGGTAACCCAGGTCCCTCTACTCTCTGTTCCCCCTGCCCCCCACTAAGCCTCTTCTTCTTCCTGTACAGTCAGAGAAGCTACAGATTGGTCTGTTTACAAGATCGGACTTCTAAAATAGGTTTTCTTAAAGAAAATAGGTCTGTGGCTGAAAACACTGAAAGTTACCATTAAGTACAATTCCCATTTCAGATTCAAGATTTTTGAATAAGTAATCGAGTGAAAAATTCAGTAAAGTTAATTCTGATGATTACGGAAACAGAAACAGAACTAAGATTGTTGGGTTTTATGTTAATTTAATTTTGTTGCACTATAAAGTTGATAAAATAACTGAAAAATAATACAAAAATAATGAAAATAATATCTACAAGCTCATAAAGACAAACTATTTTATTATGTGTTTTTTCTTATCTTTTAAAATAGTAATAATAGGAGAAATCATCTGTATTTATTGGGTCTTTCCAGATGCCAGGAATTCAGCAGTTAAAAACAAGGTTCTCTGATGATTGCCTGGCAGAATTATCAGCTGTGTGACCTTGTTCAACTTTCTTGGAGACACATCAGATTCTATATCTTTAAAGTAAGGATTTAACTGTGGTTTTATGAAGCTTAAATAAATTCAAAATATATTTAAGTTGTACATAGATGAGTGCCTGGATTATTATAAGCACATAATAAATGTTAGCAGTTCTTACTTTCCTTTTATTTGAAGTTAATGCTCTCAGCAAGCTAATGCATTAGGCATGACTCTCTTTCTCTTTTACAGATGATATAAGGAAGGATTAGAGAGACTGATAATGTCCCACAGTCACACAGCCAAAGGCAGTCAAAACATTCCAGGACCTATTTTCTTTATTAACATAGTATAATATGTTCTTTTTTGTGTGTATTTGTAAATCAGTGTTCTAATGATGGGTATTTAAGTTATTTCTTTTCCGCTATTAGAAATATACCTTGAGTATAATGTGAATTAAAAATCTTTTCGGTGTTTCTATAATAGTTTCTTAGGATAGGTTACCAGAAATGAAATTAATTAGCAAAAAATGTGTTTTTTTAAAATTCTTGACTCATACTCCTAAGTTGCTTTCTAAAATTATTTTACTAAGCCTCCCTGTTATATATAAGAATGTGCTATCAGAAATAGTATTTAGATGTTTAGACTCTAAAAAGGATATGGTGGGGCTGGGATTGTGGCTCAGTGATAGGGCACTTGCCTAGCGTGGATGAGGCACTGGGTTCAAACCTCAGCACCACATAAAAATAAATAAATAAAAAGGCATTGTATCCACCTACAACTAAAAATAAAAAATAAAAAAGGAGACGGTGATGTTTAATCACATAGGTTAAATAAGGGATCTCATTTTAATGTACAATGTTATTAACGCACATTCTTCAACCAATAACATTTTCTTTGCTATGAGAGGGCACACCATCAGATGCTGTGATTGAGCTGATATATGGTCCAGAGCTGTTCTTTGATTGAACCAGAATTTTAAAACCACATTTCTGCATCGTTTTGTCCTCTGCCGACTTTGCTCCTCACTCTGCACACTCACTGCAGGGTAAGCCAGCCCCACCCAAGGCTTGTCTATCATGGTTATCCTGCTGATGTCCAAATCTCCCTATCTCCAAGGCTCAACCCAGGTGTTTCTTCTGTCCACCATCCCAGAAATCTGCATGTGCCCTGAAAACTGCCATCTGATTGTTCCTTGTGCATTTAGAACTCAAGATGTCCACTGCCTGACTCATCTCCTTTGCCTCCATGTCTTGTTCTTCCTAGTTTTCTTCTGTGTGCTGTGACTTGGTTATTGGTAAAATTATCTATCAGATTTCTCAACCTATATTCAGGCTCTCTTCCCTGGCTTTTCTCTCTTCTTCACTCTTCCTAGTACATGGTTTCTGGGCTCCTAAATGCCTTTTAAATCCATCCCATCTCTTGACTGGAATTGATCAACTCTGTTATCTTTAACTTATTTCACTGCCTTCCATATAGTTCCTACTTAACTCATGCTTAACACTACCAGTCCCAAGATGACAGAATATGTCTATCCTTACATATCTTCTCTCATTTTAAAAATCCCCAAGGCTTCTAAAGTGTACTTATATGATATCTAATTTTCCTGGCCAAGGGGCTGGTTGCCTGTCCAGAATAACCATCTGCCACTTGTGTACCCTTTTCTAGAGCAGTTGTTTCTACGTTTGAATGTCAAGTAAAACCACTTTGGAAGCTTTTAACAAAGACCAGTGCCAGGAGTGGGAGGTGATTGGTGGTAACTCTCTCAGATTATAGATATGATTGGGTTGGGATAAAACCTGGGAATTTGTATTTCTTTTAAAGCCCATGAAGGGATTCTAATGTGTTGCCAGAATGAGAACCACTTTTCATTACATTAAACTCCATAATCTTCCAGTGTGATCTTTCTATCTTGCCTGTCTGTGAGGGGTGCTCTTGTTCACCATTTCAATCTTCCAAACCTTCATTAAATACTCAGTTAAAGCTCCTTGTGGCACTGAGAAAGGAGAGAGACTTGGAGCAAGTTATCGTCTCCTCACAATGTATGTCAGCTGGACTCTACACTTTCTCTCTTATGAATGACTGACATTTTATTAAGTCTACCTAAAATGCCATATAAGCAAACTTTAAGCCAGCTACTTGTGACCAAATTGCTAGCCCTAAGACCCTCCTATTCCAAAGCCACTGGTTCAAGTGTCACAGTCTCAGCAGTCTTCCTGTCCCTTGGTAGATGAGATGCCAATTACTGTAAGCATCCATGACACCACACATTCCAACAGCTCTGGGATGACTCCTGTCACCATGCTGTACAGAGACTACCCACTTGCTTCCAGGATCCTGGACTCTACAGGTGGTAGCAGCAGATAAGTCTTGGTTCTGTTTTTATCTCTACAGTCTAGCAGAGCATCTGGCTGCATGATAGATACTCAGTAAACGTTTATCCAATGAATGCCTTTGATAAACAGCCCAGCTGCTGCCAGTTGACTACTGCAATCTCTGCAGCTCCCTAAAGGACTTAGGTAAGTGAGGAATCAAGTCATAAGGAAATAACTCTGACCTCTCAAATCTTGGCTCACTACTAAGTTCACCTTGGGGTCATATTGCATTTCTATTATCAATCTTTATTTTCAAATCTTTGCTGTTTATATGGGGGAAAAATCCCTTCCATGTGTTAGAGTTGAAGTGAAATCATTTCACCCTTTAAAACACTGGTTTCTGCTCCTGGAGTCTGGAGTATGCGCTTACTCCATTTTTTCTTCAGTTTAGGAGTGTGGGATATATAATAAGTTCAGGATGTGCATCTCTCCAGTTTCTTTACATTTAAATAAATCAAATTAATGAAAAGTCATTATTTACTGTGTTTTTAATAAGGCTTATAGCCTTTAAACTGGGATAGGCAGAAAACTCCAATTTATTTCTGCTTTTATTAGAGAAAAATGTGATCCTTAATCTTAATTAGCTTGTAGGAGTGTGTTTCTTTATTCTTCAATTTCAACAGAACTGAAAATGTCTGAGTTTGTTGGTTGGTAACCCTTATACTTGACCCTGTGCACTCTGATAAGGCTCCATTAAGCAACTGTCCTCCCCTTGGGTTAAGAGTTAATATAAATAATCATAATAGCAATAATAACAATGATGATGATAATAATAATAATAAATATACTTATTGTCTACTCTGGACCTTACAATAGCCTACATATATTTAATGCATTATTTTAGTTAATGCTGTTAAGGTCCCAAGAGGTGAAGTGATTTCTCAGTTCTGGCATTGCATGGTGGTCTGTGCACTAAGCTACTAAGCTGGGCCCTCTGAAGGGCTGCTGCATATATGACTGATACATGGAAACATCATGCTGCACCCCAAGAAACTATGGGCAGACATAGCTGCAGACACCCTGAAGGTGATTCCAGAGGGTTCTCATGGCCCTCTCTGTCACCATGAGACAGACACCTAATGCAAGAAGGTGTCTTAACATATCTGGGCAAAAGTAATTTAAATCAAAAATATTTTCTTGTATTTTTGTGTTGATTATTTAAAATGTACTAAAATGGAAAGAGATATCGACATGATGTTAATCATTGCAACTGGTAAACTTGACCTCTGTATCATTTGCATTCTGAGGAAGGTTATCTGTCATTGAAGGAACACAGATGGAGAGCTTGTGATTACCCACGGCTGTGTTTCTTGAAAGTTCATACTGAAAGGCAGAACATATATTTTCAAGCAAAATTTGAAAGGAAATTTTAGATTCAGAGCTTCTTGCTCAATAGTGACTTATACTCTGAGTCTTTTTCTTGTGTACTTTAAATTTATTAGCTTATTAATTGATACAGGATTAGCACCATCTCAATGCCATATGAATAACTGTCCATGTCTGCTTCTTTTTAAAGGTATTTAAGAAAAATTATAATTGACCAATTTTTTCAAGAAAAACTGTTACTTTCTGAGTGTTAGTGATTCTACAAAATAAGCAATCTGTCTTTGGCAATCAGTATTTACTGGTGCTTACTTTTTTTTTAACATGTAAACTTCATGTAACTGCTAACAGCAAAAGAGTGGGAGGTGACTGGTGGTAACTCTCTCATTACAGGAGGAAATAAACACTGCATATGGATTCACACCAAGGACTCTATTTAAATTGGATATGGACTCATTCCCCCAGTGGCAATCTTCTAGCACTCTATACTAGGTAAAACTGCCTTTCTTTATTCAAGAGCTTGTCCCCAAAGTTAGCTTAGTTTCCATAACAAGTGTAATAGTTATTTTGTTAAAATTTCACATTATCATAGAAACTGAACCACATATCCCAAGGATGACTAATTGTTGGAAGATGTTAGTGAAGGGTTTGTCTCTTTCTCTCCCCTACCACCTCACCCTCCCTCTTTGTCTTTTCTTGGGGAGGGGTGGTTTTTGTTGTTTTGTTTTCTGTCTAGCTTCTGAAATTCTTGGAGTGTAGACAGTGTTTGTTTGTGGATGTATGTAAGCGCCACGTACACCTCAAATTAGGCTGACTGTCCTACACCCCAAGCCTACCACTCCAAGGACAATTTTAATTGAGTTCATACCAATAACAGTAAGAGCAACAGCAACAAGGAGAAGTGGTTATGTTCTAGCAATACAATATCAGCATGTCCTTTATCTAAATTATTAAACCACTTCAAATCATTCCAACTCTGTTCTTTCCCCTCCATCTAAAATTAAATGCACATGAAAGACACCTGGTTTTGAGTTCTGAAATGAAATGCAAACCAGATGGATTCTCTTGAAAATGTGGTTCTTGCCTCTTAGGCTGAAATGGGAAGTTGATTTTTTTAAATGACATCTACAAACACATACTTAAAAGGCAGCTTTTGTTGGTTACACAGTCAGATATTAAGGGTCTTGGGGTTTTGCCCTGTCCTGAGAAGTCGTCCTGCAGAGGATGTAGCCTCTTGTATTTGGAGACAAAAAAGAAAAAAAAATTACAGCTCTTGTGGACACACAGCATCTCAAAGAACAACAAGAAAGTTACTTCTTCCCAAATTTGAAGACATTATCATTGCTTTAAATAAAGGGGAAATTTAACTTTAGCTTTTTTTTCAAGTTAATTATATTACTAAAATGTTGTACATTATGATATCAATTTCATTAATTTTGAGTGTTTACTTTGTGCCAAGTCCTGGATCTCCAATGATAACTGAGTTTGTCCTTTAACATCATGAGTTTAATAGTGTAAAACATTTTGTTTATTGCTTAACAACAAACAAATAAAAAAGGCCAGAATCACTTAGTTGAAGAGAATGAAACCTAACATATTAAGAACTAACTCTGTACCAATATTGAGCTGGGATTTTTCTCTCTTCTTTTAACTTTCCAACAGTTCTGCAAGGTAGTTAGCATTGTTCTCATTTTACAGATAGCAAAATTAAGGCTTAGAGAGGTTAAGTACAATGCTTGAGGTCACACAGTATATTGGTGAATGGGAAAGTGATCACTTGAATCCAAGTCTGACTCTACAGTTTTACACTTTTCCTCAGATTACTGCAATTCCTGCTTTAAAGAATTTATATTCTGTAGGCTGAATTGCCTTTTCCTCTGTCTTACAAAACAATTTGACTTTATCAGAAGAAAAAATATACTGTTGAACACAAAATACCAGACTGGGAATATGAAAATCTGTACTTCTATTGCTGCCATTCATCATTAGAACTTTGATATTTTTCTTTATTTCACTCTTCTTATAGCTCTAAATACATTAATGGGCAAATATAAAAAAAAATTAAACTAAGTCTTATTGGCTGGTAATCCCAGCATGAAGGAAGAGGATATTTAAATAGGAAGAATTTTTTAAAAATGAAGTTTACAGAAGAGGCCTCTTTTATTGTCCTGATCATTTTACAGTTTAAAGAGGCTGAGATCTTTGTATGGTTAAGATGGGATGTGGTAGGGGCTGGAGTTGTGGCTCAGTGGTAGAGCACTTGCCTAGTATGTATGAGGCACTGGGTTTGATTCTCAGCACCGCATTTAAATAAATGAATAAAATAAAGGTCCATCAACATCTAAAAAAATTAATTAATTTTTTAAAAAGATAGGATGTTGTATATGTTAGTCTCCACCCATAGCTACTCTTTCCTCCAGAGAGGCAGCCTGGGGGAGGCTTAAATTCCTCTTGGCCAACTAACATCAATGTTAAAATTTCTTTTCTCATGTACTTCCTGAATTCTCTCTAAAGCCTGGTGGCCAATTTTGAATCCTAGCTATTATGAAATCTCTCCAACAATGGGCTCTTACTACCTGTTAAAAGAGCTCACTCCTGCAACCCCTCAATGCTGGGGATGGAACACAGGACTACACTGCCTACCCTCCTTCCATTTTCGAAGATTTAAAATAATAAGGTAATCTTTCCTCAATATATGACAATGGACATGTAGTTCCCAGGTATATAATATAAATAATTCCGATTCTATGTAACAATTATTTACACTTATCCCATGCAGGACATATCTAATTTATTTTCTACTTATTTACTAGCTGTCTATAAATAACTATCATGAGCTATGTTACTTTTTAAAAAGTATTCCCAATTCTTTCACCTGATCCTGGGATCACATACCTTTGAGTTCATCTATTGGACATAAAAATGGTATATATAAATAACTAAGTCCCACAATCTGATATAATTCAATTTTTTGTGAATAGATGGTATTTCAATTTTAAGCCCTTCCTTCCTCTTGCTCTAATGTAGCCACTCACTAGGTTATTAAAATAAGTTCTAAGTTCACTATCATTTATTTTGGAAGTCAATTCATATACTGAGTGCACTCATGCCAGCTGCATGATGTGTTACCTAGGCTGTTTTAGTTCACAACCTTACTTTAAATATTTTTCCTTTAATGTTTACTGCCTGTCTCACTTTCATTTCTTTTCTATTATCTGTCTTTTCATCTATTTGTTTTTAACATTCTGTAGTTTTATTATGATGAGCTTAGTTCTAATTTCTCTATTATTTTCTTCATATTGCATGGCTTCTTTATAATTGTATTATATTCTGAGTATTTTGTTCCGATCTAGGCTTGTTTCATTAAAATTTTTATTTTTTTAGATGAGTTTCAGTTTGGATTTCTAGGGAAGATAACATAATCCTAAAGTTTATGTTACATGTGTTTTTACACTTTGCTTACAATCATTCCACTTTTGATAAAGTCTTATCCATAAAGTGTATAGTTTATTTAAGAATTGCCTGAATTTTAGGGCTGGGGATGTGGCTCAAGTGGTAGCGCGCTCGCCTGGCATGCGTGCGGCCCGGGTTCGATCCTCAGCACCACATACAAACAAAGATGTTGTGTCCTCTGAGAACTAAAAAGAAAAAATAAATAATAAAATTCTCTCTCTCTCTCTCTCTCTCTCTCTCGCTCTCGCTCTCTTTAAAAAAAAAAAAAGAATTGCCTGAATTTCAATCCACATGGAGAAAGAGAAATGTCAAGAAACATTAAGTGAAAGCAAGTTGCTAAATAGCACCTATGACTTGATCCATTTACATAGCCTTTAGAAAGTGTACGTCAAATAGATATTATATATCTGCATGTGTATGATAATAAACATGCAGAAAATGTCCAAAAATCATTGAACACTGATTATATTTAAGGAGTGTGTAGGAGTTTAGGAAAGATTGAAAAGAATCCTGTAATTTTTGCCTTATAAGGTACTTTTCTGTATTATTTTTTCTATCTATTTATTTATATGTTTTAAATATTTATTTTTTAGTTGTAGTTGAACACAATACCTTCACTTTATTTATTTATCTTTATGTGGTGCTGAGGATCAAACCCAGTGGCTTGCACATGCTAGGCGAGCCCTCTACTACTGAGCCACAACTCAGCCCTATTTTTTTTTTACAATGAACATGTAGTCCTATAATTGAAATATAATCTAAAACATACTATTAGGCTTATTTCCCACTTTAGTATGTGTGTGCTTGTGTGTTTGTGTGTGTGTGTGTGGACTGGGTGAGAGAGAGACAGATGGTCTGACAGATGGTAGGCTAGATGGCCTCCTCTACTCGCTGTCATCTGAAAACTGGTTAAACATGAATTCTGTAACATTATCAGTCATTGGTAAAAATTTAGAACACCTTTTAGAAACCTCTTTCTGGGGAAGTCTTATTGGCTGGTAATCCCAGCATGAAGGAAGAGGACATAATCCTAAAATCCTTCCTGCTTCCTTCTTCATCCTACATAATCCTCCTTCCTCCTCTTCTTTTCTTCCTTCTCTCCTTCCTCCTTTTCTTTCCTTTCTTCTTCCTTTCCTCCCTCCTTTCCTTCATTCTTTCCATGTCAAACACTCTGTCAAATATTTTTTTTCTTCCAAGCAAATTTAGTTACTACAAAATATTAGCATGTTCATTTCCCATGTATTATAAAATCTATACTCATCTTTGCTATACTATCAAAATTATTTAGGATTACTGAGTAATAAAATCCACATCTTGATTATTTCCCAAATCACTTAAGCATCTCCTTTATGGTGTGACTCTACAACACATTTTAACCTTCTTTTTCTTCTTGACACTCATGTACTTCTGTGTGAGTCCAAGAAAGAAGAGACCTCCTTGGGTTAAGAAGAGTGTTGCTGTAAGCCACAGAGTCTTTGAGACTTTTTCCATGTCACACTTTCACAATATATCATCACGTTAAGAATTCAAATTAAACACAAAATTAAAAATGGCTTTTGCTAAATCTGAAGAGAAAAATACAACTACTTGCTAGGAAGTAAGCTTTTATCATTGTGATTAAATTTGATTTTTGCCTTCAGTAATGCTGCTTCTGAATATATTTCTGTGAGATGTCAAAAAGTTAGAAAGTGAAAAGTGTTTTTTTTCCAGTTGCTGCATACTTTCAGCCCTGTAGTACCTTTCCCAATGTTGTCCTAACCTTGTGGGGAAACTGTTGAACATCCCTGGAAGATGATCCTTAAGCCCCACACCTCCTAAACTTTTATTTTTGAAGTCTCTGTTTCTGTCCATCAGTAGGTGCTACACAAGTCATCAGTTTAAAACTGCACATCCTTGTGTTATTGTAACTCCTTACCTTTAGGATTACTTCTGCACCCTTTCCATATTCCGTGAAAATTAATCATTGCACTCTGCTGATTTTGTAACTATTTTGGGAAGGCTGGAGTGGACGTACTTTATGTAGGGGTCCCTTAGTTGAGTTTCAGAGAACAGTGAGCATGTCATCGTAGGTCACCTATCCCTTGGAGGTCTCAAGATCCCACTTGTTTCGACAAGTGTGGTTTTATTTGTTTTGTACCTTCTAATTTGCTATGTTTATGTGTATATGAGTGCATGTGTATATACATATATTTGAGTATGGATGTGTGTGTACATATATAAATATATATATATATATTTATATACATATAAGTATGTATATAAAAATTTCTTAAGTTTATAATTACTCTTTATAAATGAATTCATAAATAATTTATATTTAATTTATCTTTATAAATAATTTTTAGGGGGAGGGTAAAATAGTCTAAACAAAAATATAAGAGGAACCTAAACAAATGAATGTAAATTAACATTGCACTTTTAAGATTTTTTAATTTTAATTTGTTATATATGACAGCAGAATGCATTACAATTTATGTTACACATATAAAGCAGAATTTTTCATACCTCTAGTTATATACAAAGTATATTCACACCATTCGTGTCTTCATATATGTACTTAGGGTAATGATGTCCATCAGAGCTGGTAGGTCCTGGTTCTAATGAATTAAACTTCAGAAAAAATAAAATAAAATCATACAATTTTAGAATCTAGGAAAACTTAGGTAATGTTTACAGACAAAAGAAGTCCAGAAATTTTGACTGAAACCAAATCTACATATATTACAAATTAATACTTGCCAAAATTTTCCAGAAGGAATTAATTTTTTTCAGCTAAACTGTGAAATAATTAAAAATGTTTATCTGGTTTTATGTATGACCAAGTGTGTATAAATAAAATCAGCATTTATTTACAAATTTATAAAACAATATAATCATAACCAGAATTCATTTAACACTGCTTAAGCACTTACATGATTAATTTTTTCCTCAATATCACCCTAGATTACATGAGATACTATAGTTTGTTTCATTTTGCAGATGGCAAATTGAGGCTTTGAAAAGTTACCTAAGAAGCCCAAGTTCTCCCAGGTACTAAAATAAAGAACCAGTGACTAAAATGGTGGCCTAGGTCAATGCCAAGGTCCAAGCTCAGAAGCTGAGTAGTTTCTGGGTGTTCCCACTTTTCACAAATCAAGTGAGTAGAAGAGCCACTTCTGCTAACTTGTGCTAAGAAAAATGTCAAATTTGCAATTCACTGTTAATGCATCTATTATGGAAAAAAATTTAAAGGCAAATTTTTGCATAATAGTGATCCAGGAGAAATCATAAGAGTATTACAGGTCAACAGTTAACTGAGGAGAATTTTAGAGATGCTTGTGTTAGGTCTGGTTCTAATTAGTAGTTCATTGTGAGGAATACTAAACACAGACAGGCACTCAAGCTTAAATAAAAAGAGAAAAGGCTGTTTTGATGGAAACCTTTAAAAAATTATCCTGAATAAATTGTTGCATACCTAACAATTTTCTCCTGGTGTTTATTACAGGATATTGCCAAAGTTTGCCTATTTGGTGCATGGCCAGAAGTTTTGCAATATCCCTCTGATCTGAGAACATTCTTGTCAGATTTTCATGTGAGTCATCAACTTTTCCAGACATCACACAGTTGAGTCAATTAAAATAAAGTTAATTGGTATTTTTTTCCTTTGCTAAATTAAATCATTCCATATGGGGAAGTTTGTAGATTGCTGGAGATGTCTTTTGGGAAGGTGAGAGTTCAGAGGTGAAGGCCAAGAAACTATTATACTCCTTTGGGGGAAAAAAAAAGTGATTCTCTTTCTAAAAATAATAAATGTCATAATCTAAATGCCAATCCCAGGAAAAATAATCCCTAGGGCATTTCCTATTTACATGTGCCTACAGAGGAATGTGCCACTGATTGTCATAGAGGAATCATCCTGAGAAGCTGATCTTTTACATAAATGTTTAATCACATTATTATTTTTTCATTACTTAACTTTTTCAATGCTTAAGGCATACTTTGGAAGGTGGGCTATTCAGTGATGGACTTATGTAAATTTTAATTAAAAATATTCACACATTCAAAATAAGTTTTTGACCTCCCTTCTAAGCTTTCCATATGTGGTTGGTTTGCGTTCCTTTAAGTGTTATCAGGAACCAAGAATGCTTATAAGCTCACTGTGTGCTTTCTTTTAATCAAAATATTATACTCTGCTGCTACTTGTCATTGTAACAACATCATTATGAAAATTACCATTTATTATAGCATCCATGTATATGTAGCTGGAATGTCTAATAAACTCGTGGATTCTTTTTAAATTTTAATTTTTACTCTTTCTTTTAATAGCCTTAAAAGGTAGAAATTATCCCCATGAGGAAACTGAGGTCTAGATCTGTTAGGTAATTTTTACAAGATCACATAACTCTAAGTGCCTTGGAGGGATTCAACCTTTTCTTTTCACATGAAAAAGCCGTCTTTGAAAACTTTTCTATTTATCCTAAAGATAGTTCTGATACTGGCAAGAAATAATCAAAAGATAACCTTGACAAATGGTGATAATTGATTCGTATACATATAGCCATATAATTGAACTGAATGAAAAGTACATAAAACAAAAATCTTTGTGTGTGTGTGTGTTTTAAATATTATGACAGCTACACAATTTTTAGTTACCAAATAAAAATTACATACATCTATGGTATACGCAATAATGTTTTCACGTATGTATGCAATGTACAGTGGCTAGGTCAAGCTTCTCTGAGCATGCATTACCTATTACTAAGCACTTTTTTGTGGTTACGAACTCTAAACTCTGCTCTTAGCAACATTCAATATATTGTTATTAACAACAGGCAGCGTGGTGTAGAATAGATGTCTTGAACTTACTCCTCCAGGAGTGAGAAGTTTCCTGGTTGAGCAGAAAATGTGCCTGCAATGCCTGAGAAGAAAGGACAGCCACTGCAGGTACCCTGGGGACAAGATGCCAAGTCAAGGTGACCCATCTCCTGCCAGAGCTTCATTCCAGTGGATTCATTTTGATACCGATAGACATTCAAGAATTTCGGGCACTAATTTTAAAAAATAAATAAGTGTACTTGATTGTTACAGCCTATTGCACCAACAGAAGGTCTTTATCTCAGGGAACATTTTATACCTTGAAACTTTTGCTTTACGGAATCTTTAAAGATTTTTTTTTATTCATTGTTTTCCTAACACTTTCTCCTGTGTAGGTGCCCTGTGAGGAAAGTAAACCTCTGCCTAATAGATACTGCTGGGATAATATTTAGGAAAATGTCCTGTGCCATTGTGTATCAGTGATAAAATGAAGATTATCATAGGTCCAATTGTAGTTCTCATCACAAAGCAGAAACTTCAAGACAGTTTTAAAACATTAAATCAGATCAGATTATTCTCTGCTCAGAAGCCACCCACGGCTTCCCAGAGCACCTAAAGGCAAAGCCCAAGTCCTTCAGCATCCTATACAGGCTCAACCTGCTTGCTGCATTCTGCCCCCTCCTGACTCCATTTCCTTCTCCCTCACACATGGAGCTGGTGCCTGCTCTGGGCTTCAAGCTTGCTGCCTCCTCATTTAGAATTCTCTCTTCCTTAAACTTGTACCTATTTTGTTTCTTCCCCAAACTCCCATACATTAAAGTCCCCTTTTCATGATCATCTGACAGCTTCCTCTGCAATAGCCTCCTCATACCCTGCTCCTTCATTCTAAACCCACTCTCCTTCATTTTTTAGGGTCTCTTTAGTTATATCAACTATAAAACAACTTATGTACTGACGAATTAAATCTCTTCCACAAAAATGCAAACTCAATGATGTAGAGAATCTATTCAATCTTTTTCTCAGCTTAGGACAGTACCAATTACCTAAAATTAACTTCTTGTCTTTAAAACACAAACAAGAAAATAAATAAATAAATGTTGTCATTTCTCTTCTAAATCCATCCCTCCCTGACCTGCACACCCAGGAGTGCCTTGATGTCTCCATGCTTTACAGTTAAGGCCTGAATGATAAAAGGAGGCTTAGCCAAGATAGGCCTTCTAAGTCACCCCTTTCTCCAGCATTTTTGACATGAGGATGTCCACTTCTCCAGTAGATTCCACCTCAAACTATACATTATTAATTATCCACGACATCATTTTAAAATGATTTTTCTGTCTCCTTACTGCCTTCCCTCCTCCACTTCCCCTGTTCTCCTCTGAACTGGGCTTTGCTGTTGCTCTGCCTTGTTGGCGACAAAGCATATTTCCTAAAATCATTTTGGGTGCTCTGTTGTTTGGCCCAACTCCAACAACACACTAATGTGATTACCTCCTTCCCCTGGTCACAGATCACATTTCCCCTAAGCAGACATCCACGACAAACCCAGACAGACACTGGTAGTCAAGGCCTCCTTGTAACACCAGAGGAATTGTTGATTACTTCTTTGGATGTTCACATTTAATTGATATTGATCTCCTGACAATTCTGTATTTCTGAATGCTTGTTATTCCTAGAATGCTTGTTAGTAGTATTTGCTGCTCAGAGATGCATAGGGGTCTCTAGTTGGGGATGATAATTTTTATCCATCATTGGAAGCACCTTTTCTAAGAATGTTAAAGTAGCTTTTCTTTCCCCTTCCTCGTTTGAACATTTTATTCTTCTCTGAGAGTCAGGCTTCAATTCCCATTCACTGTTTTACAGAGGGAGAATAAGAGTTTAAGCAAATGGTAACTGGAAAACTTGTCTTAGCATCCCAATGACAAGGTAGACATGTTGAGTAAACTCTACCTGCATGCTCAGTACTGTGCAATGCACCCTCCTCAGCATCCACCATGTGACAGAACCATGGACAAGATGCTAGTACTGTAGAAACAAAAACTACCCAAGTGAGTTCTCTTATTAACATTGTCCTTCAAGTTTATATTCAAGAGATTGGCATGACAATGAAGGTTTGGACATGGTGGTGTCCCTACTAAACTGTTCATTGCTTGTAATAAAATGCTTACTTTGTTTTTATGCATGGTGCCACTACAACATTTTCCACTCAGTGGGTGCTCTATAAATATTGACTGGTTGAAATTTGGAATTTCAAGTATCATAACTTGGGAGTTATTGGATTCTTGTAATTGCCTTTGTGAACTACAAATGCAGCAGCTAAAATTGGAGCTCTACTTTAAAACATTTCTATTGAACTTCTGGTCTAACTTACATAGCAAATCCTTAAGGTAGAAATTATCCTTTTTTATAGCTTCAAGTCTATTATTTAAGGCCAATAAATAGTGGTTAATAATGGAGAAGTCTTACATTTCAGGCATGTTTTTAGAGACTAAACCTAATAATATAATTAAGTGGAGGTCAAGAAATATTATTTGTTTTGGTCATAGACATTAAATAGCCAAGAGAAGCACACGTATCATGACCCAGTAATGGTTTTGTGGTTTGACTCTGCTTCCTTGGGAGTGGGAAATGGCATTGAGAATAGTACAGTAACGTTTTAAGGATTAGACCCCACCTTTTAGACAACATAGACACGTGTGACATTCATAATCTGATTCAGATACTTAGAATAAACTATTTTTAAAAACCATGATGAAATATAGCTCACCTTCAGGAAATTGGTGTGATTGTGAAATCTCATGGTTTGCAAAGAAAATTACATTTCACATTATTAAAACATTAAATCCAAGAAGAAGAAATTAGTGGGGTAAGTAGGGGTCAAGTCCTGGAGGGCTTTGTTTGCCAAGCAAGGGAATTAAAACCTAAGGTGACAAGGAGTCACCCACTGGAATGTTTAAGGAGGAGAGTTCCATATTCCAACTTTAATTACTCATTTTTTTTGTACCAATGGTAAGATGAAGTTGAGAAGGGCAAAGCTAAAGCTTTGAGAACAGTTGGGGGGATGCTGCAGCAGTATAAATGGCAGATAATGAAGATCTTCTCAAGAGAGGAAGGGATGAATTAAGCATGATTCAAAGGGTAAAACTAGGAGGACCTGGTGATTACTTGTGAAGGGTGAGTCATGAGGTAGAGAGAGGAGAAGAGTAACTCTCAGGTTCTGGTTTGGGTAACTAACTACAATGGTGGAACCATTCATTATTCAATGTAAAGGGAATAAAAGAAGAGACTGTACCAGTGGGAAACTGTACCTAAGTTTTACCCTGCCTAAGTTCCATATAGGTTTATCTACATTGATAGCCACCAGTTCCTGTCACCGAAAAATGAACTCCTAAGGAAAGCATTTCTATATTATTTTTGGATCCCAGAGTTTCTCTATGCTAGTTAAGTTTATTATTATCTAAATAATACACTTAAAGCATATTGAAGTGTTAAGTAGGGTATAAAATTTATTAGTCTGTGTTTGAATAAAACCCATTCATCCATTTACACAAGAATGATATGCTAAGCATCTTCTTCATGTCAAGAAGTGTTCTAGGGCTGGGGTTGTAGCTCAGTGGTAGAGTGCTTGCCTAGCACGTGCAAGGCCCTGGGTTCGATCCTCAGCACCACATACAATAAATAAAATAAAAGTATTGTGTCCAACTACAACTAAAGAAAAAATAAATATTTAAAAAAAAAGAAGTGTTCTAGTATGAGAGATGCTGTAGAGGACAAAGAAGACCTGGCCTCTGTCCTGACATTGTTTCCAGAAAGGGGCACAGAGTATAATGTTGAGGAATGTATGAGGAACCATGAGGGCAGGCAAGTCAATGATCAAGAAAAACTTCAGAGGCAGAGTAAGTAAGTCTGTTGAAGAAGGGATTGGGAATCTGGAGGGAATTCTATGAACAGATATCCAGTCTGCAATATCATACTTATCATCATAGCATATGTAGATGACACATATAGGAAATATAATACACATATACATAATATACAAAGACATGGGGACAGCAAAGAATCAGATCTATAACATGAGGTCAAAATTCAGCATAACTGGAATACAGAGTGAAAGGGAAAGGAAATGGTGATATTTTTCAACAAATATTGACTTTGGTGTACCATGTCCAACAAGGTTGACTTTTGCAATAAATTAAGAACATGACAATTGATAGAATTACTTCTTTCAGGGAGCCCATGATATAGTGAAAAACAGACAATCACAAACAAAGAACATTGCACCATGTATTAGGTGCTCCTATAGGAATTTAAACCTATTATGGACACACAGGCATGGAGATGAGTCCACTGTGGTTCAGGGAAGGCAGAACAGAATAAGTATTATATTAGCAAAGACTTTAAGGATTTTATAGAGATTCTTAAAAGCCTAGACACAGGGTAGAGAATGGAAGGCATTACAGACAGTGAGACCCAAATTCACAGAGGTGCAGGACTTGGGTGGGGAAGACTTTGTGCCTGAGGAATCACACTCCCAACATTCTGGCTGGGATACATTTCTAATACAGCTCTCAGCCCTCCAGAATTTCAGAGCTGTGCTTACAATGGCAGATCTCTGTAGGTGAGGAAGAGAGTAAGGAATAGAATAGATTTTCATGTAACTTCAAATAGTGAAAAGATGTAGAGTAAAATTATAGCTTCACAGAGTGGCAAAAATTATCAAAATCATAAAATGCCATCATTACTTTTAAAAAATATTTTTTAAGTTGTAGTTGGACACAATACCTTTATTTTATTTATTTATTTTTTTATGTGGTGCTAAGGATTGAACCCAGTGCTTGCATGTGCTCGGCGAATGCTCTACCAATGAGCCACAACCCCAAACCCCCATCATTCTATATTCTATATTATAAAGGTTTTGCTGTTGAAAATTAGCAATTCCTTTCCCCAGCTTCTGGTTATATGGAATTTATTCCATTCTTTAGGGAGTATGTACTCATATAAGACTTCCTTAACTATTTAATGGCATTAAAATATTTAATGATATTTACATGCAAAATTACTATAAGAAAGGTGGTTCAATTTGTTTTTCATGGATTTGCACAAAAACAGTACATGCCCTAGGAAATGAACCAGGAAGTTTCTGCACGGAAAGAAGAATAGGGAGGAAGGACTTATAATCCAATTGTGAATTGATATGATATATTAAGCCCATAAGAATATTTTATGACTGATCTTGTAATGCCATTTCTTTGGAAAACTGAACTGTTTTATTAAGGCTAACTTGGAAAGCCAAAGAGCATGAAATATTAAAACTGAAAGAGTCCCTTTAGCATGATTATAGATTATAAGAATTTTGCATGAACACACAGGAGAGAACACTGGACTAAGGATCAAGGGAACAGAGTTTTTCACTGTATAGTCACTGACAAGAATCTTAATGGATCACATTTCTATTTCTTTATTGATGAAATGCAAGTGCCCTGTAGGGCTATTTGGGAGTCTAAATGAACTATTATGTACAATATATTTAACATCGTCCTAAGGCTACAGTACAGTATATATCTAGGAATGTGCTCTTTGGGGAATTATTTCTGCCCAATAGAAATATATTTCGTGCCACAAATGGAATTTTAAATTTTCTATTCTCTATGATGAAAGGAGTAAAAACATACAGACAAAATGGATTTCAATTACATATATTACCCAACACAATGAAGAAATTAGCTTTTCAATACATAATCAATAAAAAATGAATGAGCTATAAGACATCCTTTTTATAAATACTAAGCCTTCTAAATCTGGTGTGCATTTTACATGATAGCACATTTCCAATTGGATAAGCCATCTTTCAAGTGCTCAATAGCCACATATAACTACAGAAATAGATGATGGAACTGCTGGTTCAGCTCCTAATAACACACCTCAGTGTTTGTTTAACCTTGGATTATTTAACCTTAAGTTCTTCATGTAGTAAAAATCCACATCCCATTTGCAGATAATGACCCAAAGTTAAGGCAAGAAGGGGTTTTGGAGACAAAACCTCTGTGGTTCCCAGCCCAAAGTATGCAGGCTCAGCAGGGCTGGATGAACTGAAGGAATAGGAATAGGGCAATGGGCGTCTGCAGTTAGTGGTGTGGAGTTATGACTGGAGATATGACCTATATAACCTTGGCCCTCAATACACCTCTGATACCTCAAAGCTGTAGCGGTTTGGGAGGAACTCCAAAAGTGACTAATTTCCCCATTGGTTTGATGGGAATTTGCAGTCAAAATTAAGTTGACTTAAAATACTGTGATATTTCTTGCTAATCTGAACTTGTGAAAATGAGATTTATGCCCATAATCTCATTGTTATTCTGACAATGATAAAGGAAACATGAGAGGAGCAAATAAAGAATACCAGTGTTTAGTTACTTAGGAAAAAAATCACCGAGAGAATAAATGACTTTTTAGGATTATCACTGACCTTGCTTTTTAGACAATATTTGACTGCATGCACACCATTTCTAAAACCCCTGATTCTTTTCCTAATAAGCAGAATATTATTTTTTAAATATATTTTTAGCTGTACATTGACAAAATACCTTTATTTTATTTATGTGGTGCTGAGGATTGAACTCAGGGCCTCACATGTGCAAGCACTCTACCACTGAGCCACAACCCCAGACCCAAGCAGAATATTATTATATCCTTGATTTGCAACTATGGTAGGCAAAGTTGTATGGTAGCCCCCAAGATTCCCTCTCCTTCTTGGATGTGGCATCTATAATCCCCAACTGTGGATATAATGGATTTCCATCCTGTCTCTGACCTGTGGACCCAGAGTAAAGGACCGATGTGATTAAATTAAGCCCATTCAGATAATCTGTCCTGAGAATGGTCAGGAGCTGAGTATAACCCTCAGCTGACACCTACCAAGAGAAACACAAATGCAGTTAGGTAACCCCAAGAACTTGATTCTGCTAAAAATGAGTTTAGAAGAGGACCCTGAGTCCCAGATAAGAATGCAGCCTATTGACACTGATTTTAGCCCTGTGAGACATTGAGCAGAAAGCTCAGTGAATTAATACAAAATGGCATGACAGTTTGAAATAAATATTTTGGTAAACTGTTTCTTGGAGCAAATAAAGTTTTTATGTTAGAAAACAATAAAACATCCTGAAATATTGGAAGCCAAATAAATGTTTACCATTGAAATAGTAATGCTGAAAACCAGCTTGAGTTTGTATTTAATCACTTTTAAGAGCAAGAAAGACTGAGTTAAACTATATAAATATGTTATGGGTCTGCATAATCAGGAAAGAATGGGGTTGGAGCAGAAGGAGGACAGCAGGAAATGCAGATGGGGCAGTGAGAAGCATGCCAAAATGTAAGAGTGGAGGAATGACAGCATGGTGGTTGTATATGAGGTGTCCCCCAAAGCTCCTGTGTTAATTCAGGAACATTCAGAGGTGAAAGGATTAGATTGCCAGAGCTTTAATCTAATCAATTCATCCTAATCTGAATGCACTGACGAGGTGGTAACTGTAAGCAGGTGGGGCATGGCTAGAAGATGTGGATCATCGGTTTGCCCTAAAAGAGTGCATCTTCCCTGGCCAGTTCCCTCCTCATCTCTCTGCTTCCTGACCTCATCACAAGCTGAGCAGTTTTTCTTCACTTCATACTTCCTCCATGAAGTTCTGCTTCATGTTGGGCCCAGAGCTATGGAGTCAGCCATGTATGGACTGAGACTTCTGAAACTATGAGCCCCAAATAAACTTCTTTTCTTGTTTTAATAACTTGTTTTTTTTTTTTCCACTGTGACCAAAAGACCTGACACAACCATAAGGTAGCAGAGAGAGACTGTGTCACTCACCACAAACAAAATATGTACCAACAAGACACTCCCACAAACACCCACCTCCTCCAAATATACCCTATCTGCCTACAGTTACCACCCATTTAAGTCCTATCAGAGGGCCAGCACATTGATTAGATTAAAACTCTCATAACCAAATCGTTTCACCTCTAAATTTTCTTTTATTGCCTCACATGCGAGCTTCTGGGGAACACCTAATATCTGAAATGTAACATTCCACCCCGTACCCCCTGCCAAACACATAGCATCTATTTCCAGGAGTCTCCATTGTCTTAGTTGAACTCCTATGAAAATCAAAGGCAAAGTTCCATATACCCAATACATAAGGGCACAGAGGAAACATTTTCATTCCAAAAGGAAGAAAAAGGGTCATAGAAAGAAGGGATGGGACCAAAGCAAGACTGAAATCCAGGTGAGCAAGCAGCTCAGAACATGGCAATCAGGAAGCAGAGAGAGGTTGTTTCACTCACCAGGAACAAAATAAAAGCCCCAAAGTCATACCCATAATGACCCACCTCCTCCAACAATATCCTGCCTGCCTATAGGTACCACCCAGTTAATCCCTACCAGAGGATTAATACACTGATTAGGTTCAATCTCTCTTAACCCAATCATTTCAACACTAAGCTTTCTTGCATTATCTCACACAAGAGTATTTGGGAGCACCTAATATCTAAACCATAATATTCCCCTAAGTTTTTCCTGTTGATTATTTTGGTCACAGTGACAGAAAAACTGACAAAAAAAGAGGGAAAGTAGGTCACATACCTGGGTTTGGGTCCATGCATCCACTACGTATAGGGTCCATTTAAATCGAGAGGACGTTCTAGAAGAAATCGGACAACTCTTGAAGTACTTAAACATCCCAACTGTGGAAGCTCCTTCTCTTGAAGCACAGCAGCAGGATGAGCTCAATTACATTCCGCTGAGAAGTTCCTAATCCCCACAGCTATCCTTGTAACTGCCTCAAGAGAATTATTGTTTCCTCTACTATGAAAGCACAGGGTAGTCCCAAATCTTCCTCTCAGTGTGCTATGGTCTAGTTGAGTCCAGCCCAACACATATAACAAAACTTTAAAAGGGTAGAAAAATGGTCACAGGAATAAAGTATAATTCACAACTGGTATTTAGATGACTGCTTTGAGATACCACCTAGTCCATTTTATCCTCAAACAATCTCTTTGTGACTGTTCTTATTCAGACATTCTTCAACTCATCAAAAGCATTTGATTGTTTTATAATAGTCAAGAACGAACCTTGATGTGTGTGGACTTCTGTCAGCTTGAATTCAGACAGAAGGTTTCAGGGCAAATATTTTATTTGAGAAGTGATTCTATTAAATGCAAGTAAAAGATTGGAAATCAGACACATAAGACAATAAGGTGCTACCATGTTAATTACCAGTGTAAATGGAGCTCATTTTTGCCGGGGAATCTGAGAAACAGTTTAGAATACACCCCAAAGTTATTAAGTTATCAAAGGGACAAGAGGTGAGGTATTTATGTACAAATATCTATCATCTATTGAGGATTATTTTTTGAGACATTATTCAGCATTACTAGCTTGTCTTTTGCAGAAGCTGAGCATGCTTTCTTTGAAAAAGCAAACAACCAAACAAAAAACCTCTAGGTAGAAAATGACAGATTTCCACATTTAGCAGCTTTCTGATGTAGAGGTAAATGCCCAGGGGCATTAACAGTGTTTGCTTCTTGACTTTTCAGAATCTTGACAGACATCTGTTCAGAGATAGTCAGTAAATTCATTGATCTCTTTGTACATACCACTTACCCCCTCCAAGTGGCTCTTTCTTACCCTTAACCCATAACCCCACAAAAGCAACAACAGTCCAAGAAAGACGACATTGGAAGCTTTTGTCTTTTTACAACAATGGAAATTCCTATTTTCCTTTCCTTACCACATTACTCCATGAAATGTCATCCTGGCCTCTGGGTCTCCCCTATGGAGGCTAGGGGGAGGGGAGGCTCAAACAGCCATGCTGCTCTGAGTGCTAGACTCTCTGTGTTAATCACTAGTTTGGACATAGGCATCTCAAATATCAAATGGTTTCGTTATGCTAGAATCCAGTGCTTGTTTATGGTTGTTTTTCCTTATATTAAAAAAAAAAATCTTGAATTTTGAGGAAATGTAATCCACATGATTCTTATTAGCACATAAATATTCTGATGTTCTTTTTACATGATTTCTTTGATGTTTGGGGAAAAATGTGTCTTTATAATCTTTTAGTTGAAAGCAGGAAGACATTTTTTCTTGAAATATAAACTCTTAGGGAAAAAAAATAACTTAGTAGACCATTTTCAATTCCTGAAGTTTTTATTCATGTGTCCTGTGTCCTACCAACCTTTATTTACACCACTGCAATATCGTGCTGGGTTCTAAAGACACGAATTAAAAAGAAGACATAGAACAAGCATTCAGAGTTTATAGTTTCAACAGAAAAGGACAGTGCACATCACTTGACACTTAAATGAGAGTCAAGAATGTCCTGGACCACAATATTAGGTTCTGGAGACACAAAAACTAATTCTGATACCTGTTATAAAGAGCTCATCTTTCAGAAAGAGACCAAATGTATCAACAACTGATTAGGACACAAATCAAACTGTAAAATTTCTATAATATAAGTACAAGTAAATTTTCATGGGAACATAGGAGAAAGGTTGGTATTGGCATCATAATTGTTTTGAGGTATTATGAACCTTGCCCGTGTAAGACAGTGAACTGAATTGATAAAATGTTTTGAGTGTTCTGATTGTTTCCCGCTTGGGCTGTTTGTTCTTCCGTTTTTTCACCATCTCCTTGGGCCTCTGTGTTCCCTGAAATGCAATATTGAAATTAGGTTTGTTAATAACACTTCTAGGTGTTCAAGTGAAAAAGTCACACATCTGTCACTTTAAAGCAAAAGCTAGAAATGATGAAACTTAGCCAGGATGGCATATAAAATGCTGAGGTAGGGGCTGGGGTTGTAGTTCAGTGATAGAGCACTTGCCTAGCATACATGAGGCCCTGGGTTCAATTCTCAGCACCACATATAAATAAATAAAACAAAGGTCCATTGACAATTAAAAAAAAAAAGCTGAGGTAATCCAAAAGCTGGCCTTGTGAACCAAACAGTTAACTAAGTTGTGAATACGAAAGAAAAGATCATGGAGGAAATTAAAAGCGCTACTTCAGTGCATACACAAATGATAAGAAAACAAAACAGCCTTATTTCTGTGGTTTGGATAGAAGATCAAACTCACCACAACATTCCCTTAAGTTAAGGCCTAACCCCGAGCAAGGGCCCTAATTCTCTTCAGTTGTATAAAAGGCTAAGAGAGGCTAGGTGCAGTGGCACACGCTTGTAATCCCAGCAGTTTAGGAGGCTGAGACAGGAGAATCGTGAGTCCAAAGCCAACCTCAGCAACTGTGGAGGCACTAAGCAACTCAATGAGATCCTGTCTCTAAATAAATACAAAATAGGGCTGGGGATATGGCTCAGCGGTTGAATGCCCTGAGTTCAATCCCTGGCACCAAAAAAAAAAAAAAAAAAAAAAAAAAAAAAAAA
>NW_025999949.1:7976959-8119897 GCF_001458135.2 Marmota marmota marmota
TTTTTTTTTTTTTTTTTTTTTTTTTTAGTTTTTGGTATTAGGGATTGAACCCAGGGGTGCTTAACCACTGCTGAGCAACATTCTCAGCTCTTCTTAGGGCCTTCCTAAGTTACTGAGGCTGGCCTCACACTTGCAATCCTTCTGCCTCAGCCTTCAAAATTGCTGGAATTTCAGGCATGTATCACCAGGCCTGGCAACTCTATTTTTTGATTTTATCATATTTTTCTAAAATTTATGTTTTGGTGCCTTATAATTACACACAATCATAGGGTTCATTATGCCACATTTGTACATGCATATATCACAATATGATCAACCTCATGGACAGTGCCTTCCCTTTTCCTTCCTTCCTCCTTCCCTAATCTACTTGCTCTCCCTTCTATCATATTTGTACATGGACATCAAAAAATTTGTAGGCTTAATTCCCCAGTACTTTTGCATGCCCTCCTTCCTCCCTCCTTCCAATGTCCTTTCTCTACTCTATTGGTCTCCCTTTTTTCAATGGAACTTTAAATCCCAAAGTTGCCCAAGTGTGTGTGTGTGTGTGTGTGTGTGTGTGTAATAACACTAATAAACACATTAAGAAAAAATTAATAATTGCCATTCAATAGTCCATTTTACATAACATGAACTACATAGCAATGCTTTGGACAATGATGGACTTAGTTTTGTCATAGCCATCTTAGTTCATTTAAGTACATCTATGATGTCTGCACAAATGCAAAATTGCCTAATGACACATTTCTCAGAATGTGTCTCCATCATTAAGCAAGGCATGGCTATATTTACATAGTTTTAAAATTAAAAGAAACATATAGGTTTCCTTCAATTTATATATCTGTATTCCATCGAAGTTGGCAATAAAGTAGGTTTCTGAGATAACTAAATTATAAATTTGGACATAGTTTTCTAGAGGAGAATGGACAAAGTTTAATGACTGAAAATAAATAACTTTAGATAGTGGTCAAATTTAAGTGTTGGGTTTTATGTAGATAGAAGGGACTTCTCAATCTCTCATAGTAATTTAATTTCTTTCAACAAATTACAAGGTTCTTGTAAGTACCAGAGGGAATTAAAAAATGAATGAGAAACAGACTCTCAAAAACCAGTAGGGATTATAAGATAATACTAAAAATGTGTTAAGAGCAGTAAGACAGTGTGTATAGAGAGTGACAATAGAACACAACAGAACAGGGGTCAGGAAGAAAGGGCTCAATATCTTTTGATGCTTCTTAAAGGATTTTTAGAGGATTGCCTTGCATACATGAACTGCAGAAAGATAAGTTTCTGCAGAGCTGTTTTGAAAGCTTAGGGTGCATAAAATCATGTGTGGGGTGGGGTAGGTGGAGTCAATAGTGTTCTCTAGCAATTATTGCTACAATCACAATGCTTAGCAAAACACTCTAAAATGTAGTGACTTACAATAGGGACTTTATCTCTTTGTGCATGATTATGCAAATTACCTGGGGAGTCCTGCTGATCTGAGTGGGGCTCAGTTGAACTTGGTTGAGATGATTTGTGCATCTGGACTCTTCAGCAAAGCACTGGCAGGGGGAGGTTGGTAACCTCATTCTTGCTCCATGTGGTCTCAAAGCCTCCATTAGACCACCCTGGGCTTTTTCTCATGGCAGAGGTAGAATGCTGCTGATGGGTCCTTGAGACCCATGCTCAAAACTGGCACATAGTCATTGTTCCTGCGTCCTACTGGCTACAGCAAGTCCTAAGTCAGCCATTAGATTATTAGATGGTAAGGAAATAAACTCTACCTCTTTATAGGACAGGCTACCAAGTCAGATTGCAAGGAACATGGATATGTGGGGAAAAATAAAGTTATTTTTGCAAAGTATCTTCATTTTGATTAAAATACTGAATAGATGGAAGTGTGAGGTGACATGGACTGGAGTTGACCTGACCTTTATTTTAAGTTCAAGTAATAGTGAGGAAACACTGAAGGCTTCGAGGAGGGAAGAAACAGCATGTTGGGAAGCCTGGCTTGGGAAAGAATAAGCTTGCAAAGTTATGAGGAGAGCAGAGAGAAGCAGAAAATATTGTATTTTCTTCGAATTTTTAGGTAGAAATTGAGGAAGGTTTGAATCAATGTGGTGGCAATGGGAACAGAATCAAGAGTAAAGGAAACTTCTTTAAAGTAATTAACTGATAAGGCTACAATGGCATCAAGGTGTGAAGGGCACGTAGTATCTGCTGTATGCTTTTTCTCTTTGACCCTTTATGCCAGACTCAGATGTTCAACACTTGCCCTCTGAATCCACATCCAAATTTCTCAAGACATATTGTGTATCGTCACAGGATAATACACCATTTAGTAATTGGCAGGATACAATATCCTAGAGCAAGTATGTGGGACTCAGACCCTTTAACTGGGTATATGATTGTAATAGGGCTAAGCTTTCTATACCATTCCAAACCAGAAGTTTTTCAAAGATTGAGGCTTTAGTTTGCTAATTTTTTTTCAGTGACTCTTTATCTTCATAGATGTCAAATATAAATTTTGTAAAATGTGTATTTAAAATGAGATGAAATTGCACAAACTTTATTTCCAATTTTATTTAAAACAAATAATGTTGTGATCCATATGAAGAAATTTGCATAGAAACCACATCAATTTTATTGCAATAAAAGTTGAAAGACAAAATTTTAATACTAATTATCTTACTCTGAAATAATTAAATGCAAAGGATATACATGTGAAGATGCTATAAACATGTAGGCATTACACAACACACATAATGGAGTCATAAAACATTTTATACTGCTTTATTATAAATAATTGGAAACAATATTTCATTTTTCAAACGCAGACAACAGTAAATATCATGCTTTCTTTTTTTTCATTATTTCATTTTATTTTTGTAATATCGATTGGGAAAATAGTATTCTTTATCCAAAGATTGGTTTAAAAAATTTGTGGGAACACAAACAACAAAATGCTCATTTTATTTCACTTAAAATGAAGATAATAAAGAAGGTTTTGAGAGGGAGAGGCTTTACAATATTATCAAGAAGACACTGATAATAGAAAAACTGTGTAATACCTGCAAATGTCACTTGTAAGGCAAAAAGCGGTTGTTTGTATACAGATGCATAAATATAAAAAAAGATTTGATTGTAAACTTTTAAATTTTTTTCTTAAAAATGCAAATAGCTTTATTCTCCCAAATGGAGAAAAACCACTAAGGCATAATGGATCAAGTCTGAAATTTTGGCATGATAATCTTCTAGAAAACCTATTAATTTTCCAAGGAAGGAGATCCAATATCTACGTATTCATTCAATGTACTCATTTCACAATAGCTCATGTTTTGCAAATTTCGATGAAGAAAAGAAAAATACTGTAACCTTCAACACTTACAGGCAGAGAGCATTTCTTGAAAAAACACTTTAGTGACTTTAGTTGCCACAGACATCTGCCCTAAAATTCATTTACAATAGATTATCCCATAGGAATATTTTATTAAAGATATTTCTAGCACCTAGCAGTCATAATTTTCTATTAGGTGATTATAATTTTATTTTCTGTTTTTCCCTTACATGTGATATAGAGAGTTTTTGCCAATTTTCTCCATTAATATTAATAGTTTAAAATTGTCTAAAGAAATAGAACCTAAAGGAAAAAAAATGAGGAGTAATATATTTAATTAAGTAAAAATATATTTCTTTGAACACTTGTATTTATATGCATCAATTAAGGACAGTGTTGCATATTCCAGATTAAACAGGTATTAAGTTTAACATGGATATAAACATGCTATGTGCAATGATATTAATAATTGTGTTTTTTTAATTTTTGTAGATTTCAAAGTGTACCTTTAATAGAAACTGGAACAGGGTGAATTTAGTAAGCATGTTTCAGTTAATTAGCAAAAAAATTAAATTAGCTGAAAATAACAGGTTGACAATTAAAGATCTAAAAACACTTATAAAATAATTAAGTCACAGCCATGTATACACATGTAAGAAGATACTGTAAAATGAACTGCTCCAGTTTACTTGGTTTTATTTCAACTTAATACACTCCAAGTACTGCTTTCCCATATAATAGCAAAGGAAATATTAAATGCATGTTTGTTATTTTAAGAACAAGGTGATACATTTCATATTCTTTAATTTACTCATGTTATAAATATATTTATCAGTCCATCTATTTTTTAAGGTAAATGAAAACTGTAGCACATATGCTATGTCCACATTTGATTTTATCTCTTTTGAAAACTGTATTTTAAAACATCAGAGTAATGAATAGTGTTTCTACCGTACACTGTTATCTTCCATGCACTACAATTTATATGGCTTACAAAAATGGAATTTACAATTGAAGACAGGTTAACTCAGATCAACTAGTAAGTATGATATTGGAACTGTTATTCTGAAATCCATTAATATTGAACTCAGAGGACAATGCTGCTCCTTTTGAACTGTATCAAAATTATGCAACAGTATACACTTACTTATTTGTAGGTTTGCATAGAGATAATACCATTTTACAGATGTAATATTTATTTCCCAAAGGATTGTGGCAGGCCTTTTTCTATCTTCATGCATGTTCATTTTATTCATTTGCTCATGCTCTCTCTCTCTCTCTCTCTCTCTCTCTCTCTTTCTCTCTCTCTCTTTCTCCTCTTCTTCTCCTTCTTCTTGGTTTCACATGAAATAAGCCATATTTATCATCTGGTTATCATAGTTTCAAACTAAGATCCAGTAGTAGTTTGAAGCACAGCAAGCTGAGCAGTTCTTCTTCCCTTTTTAAAGCATGTCAGTGAGTAGCATTCTCTAGAGTCAAGCCACACAAACACAGTGACCCAAGTAGAGACTTTTGTGAACTCAAAAGGCTCCAAATCCACAGTCAAGAACCTTGATGACATCACCTAACTACCATCTGCTGCTGGAAGGGAGACAATATTGTTCATTTCAGAAACAGTCTCTCATCTGCTAGTTTCCCCAGATTTCTTTGTTGTTTTTATAATTACTTCTGGTATTACGCTTTCAGAAGTCCAAAGGTCGAATCATCATGGTTGTGGAACGTAAAGAGTAGCTGGGCCCTTTGAAGTAGTGCCACTTGATTCCATTCAGTTTTCCATGATTCTGTCCCGCCGTATAGAACATTCCATTTAGATTGGAGGGGCCACAAGCATCAAACCACCAGCCTGAAAAAGCAGTTAATAATGGAAGAGATAAAGAGAAGCAACAATTACAAATTGAACATTTGGAAATTACTGGCATTAACTGGTGGAGAACTTATTGAAATGTCATGATTATTTAAAAATAGGAGGCATTCAGGGTCTATCATCTTGGCAGTGGATTGTTTCCGACGACATTGGTTAAAGATGTATATGAACAATCTAAGAGAAGGATGCTCTTCTGAAAACCAGCTTTCAGTGTGACCCCCCCCCCCCCCCCCNCGCCCCCCCGCTTGGGAGTCACTTCCCACAGTAATTTTGGAAGTCTGAAGATACAATCTAAGTCAGACTTGGAAGAAAATGTGGAGTAAGTAAAAGGCATAGGCATTTTACCTCAAGCCTTCATTAAGAATACAACAATTATTAGTAAAACAAAATATGTTCTCCATTGACTTCTGATTTTGTCAAGAACTAGCTCTCAGCTCCTTCTAAAATTAAAACTGAATACTGTAAAATGCCTATGATGCTTAACTTGAATTTCAATTCATCCATCCTCTCAATAGTTTATAGCAACTGTGAAGTTCATCCATAGTATTCAGACAGTGCACGTATAGCAATATTTTGTCTATGATTGTTCAAGCTTTTCCTAAACTTAGCAAAAAGAAAAACAAACTTGATGGGTAGTATGGAAATCCTGTGCTTGCATAACTCTATAAGGATAACTAGATAACCCAAGTTTATGTTTTTAATGAAGTAAGGTCTAAGATGTTTAGATAAAGCATAGTACTTTTCTGTCTCCTGAAGCAACACTACTGAAATCTTTAGGGAGAGACTTATGCCAGAGACATTCTGGCATATTTGTATTCGGATACAGTTGACCTCTCTTTGATTACAGAGTTGTACCTAAGGGACTAATAGCTAAAGAAAGAGAAAACTGTACAGCTGATGTTGGACTGTAACATGAGCATCGTCTTGCAGAAACTTTAGAATAAAGTTAAATGAAGAAAAGCTAGTTCTCATTTTTCAATTTCGGAAGATGAATACAGCTGGGTTGTGTTTATAAAGTCACACTAGAGGCATAACAAGCTACAGTAATCACCGATTCATCCTGGGGCAAGCAGTCAAGTATGTCTCAATGGATTTTGAGAGACACTCTATGCAATGCTTTGTGCAAACATAAATGTTAATGCTGTCAAAACACAAGGGACAAGAAGGTACTTGTTGGGCAAAGAAGGAAGAACTGTAAAATCCTATCATTACTTCCTTAAGACTACCTCCTTAATTTCGATCAGTGCTCGTATTAAAAATATGCTTTTTGTAGTACAACAGACATTCTAATATTAGAGAATTTATTTACACAGAAGACTCTAGAGCACTAAAGTGAAACTCCAAAATTAAATCCAACTTATTGCTTCCATGTTTTAATTTACCTGCTCCTTTTCTGTGTCTTTCTTGAGACACTTTTTCATTGTATCAATGAATCTTTCCTACTCTTTCAAATACACATCATGATTTCATAAAGTGCATAATTTCATGCACTTACTTTATTAATGAGAATAATGAAGATTCAAAGAATGCTCTATTGTGTTGAGTCACATTAAAATATCCATGCTGAAAATGTGTGTCTCAGTTATTTGTTTTATACAAAGTTACAGGACTTCTAGAAAAGTGTGGATAGACAGCAGAAAAATAAAGAGCACAGGCTAAAGGATTATTCATAGGAAAGCTTTGGATGAGCTTAGAAAAGAGACAGGAAACTATAGGGACCTAGGAAGAAAATCAGATAAATTAATTTTGTGTTTCTTTTCTGAGCAAAGTGCAATAATGAATTTGTGGTGAGAATGACATTTTGGAGACACCAAAAGAAGGCCATTGTGGCTGGGTTAACAGTCAACAAGATAGTTGTTTGACAATAAGGGGGCTTGAAGAACAAATTAACCCAGTCTGTTCATCATCATAAAAGCAACGGAAAACCCTGGTTTATACACTGGTCCGTGTTACATTTTTCGTGCTACACCTAATTGAGTTTGCTTAGCACAGGACTGGCATGTAACTTCAGGGTTGTTGAGTGATTGACCAACCGATTCAACTTGGGGAACTGTTTAGTTTACTAAAAGGCTATATTTAATAGACACCCCAATATATAACCTCTGTGCTTATTGTATTCATCTTTTCTTTCTTTATTCATTCAAGTGTTACACAATACTCAACAGGACAGACATGGTCCCTGCCCTCAAGGAAATTACTTCCAACATGAGAAGCAGATGAAATAAATCTAAGTAAATAAATGAACTACAAATCATGACCAAAGAATGCCATGGAGAAAACAGGGAGCTGTGAAGGAGGATAAGATAGTGTTTCACATTCATGGGAGACCTGAAGGAAGGGAGGGAGGCAGCCATTTGAAGTCAGGGAAAGAATTTTCTAAGCAGAGTACAGCACATGCAAATGTCGTGTGGAAGAAAGACAACTTGGTGTGGTTAGAGACTAAAAGAGCATCACTATAACTGCTACATTAGGGAAGAGAGGAGACTTTCAGAAAATGAGGTGGAGAAATAGTCTTGATGGAAAGCTGAATAATGTTTGTGGAAAAAATTATAGTTTAGCCAGCCTGCTTATCTATCATCAGCTGAACAAGTAAAACATTCGCTAGGAATGGGAACCCATATTTAAACAGGGGAACCAAATCTGCCAGGCTAAATGTTTAATCAAGCAGCATGTAAAGTCCTCATTCTATATGGACTGTCAAAGCCATACGTGTCAGTGTGATGAAGGGGAGAAAACTGAACCTAGAAGCAATTCAACACAGACTAACCAGCCGTCAGACAAGGGGACAGGGGGAAATATGTTCCTGACTTCAAGGTATGCACTGTTTTTGTAGAAGACTAACTGTTTAAATAAATCAGATGATAGTTACTAAACAAAGAGATAAAGAACATGTTATAGAAATAAAGGGGCAGAAGGTCCTGACTGCTTTTGGGACTGTGAGATTCATTCATTTACCACCTGAGCTGGGTCTTGAGAGATGGTATGATTTCAGTAGACCAAAAGAATTTTCAAGTACTCTATGTACCCTAGAAAAGCAGAACAGAGTGTCAGCCAGCAGCTTAGTTTGGCCGGAGTGCCAATGGGTAAGGGGTTGGGAAAAAATAAACAGGAGGGAAAACATTATACTTTTTCTAAATTTTCTTGTGAAGAATTGAGGACCCGGAGAGATGAGAAGTTTGAAGACCTCAGCTTCAATGCTGACTTCATCAATTAACAAGCTGTTAATCAGTTAAACTGAGACCCTAGGAAATGATATCAACAACATGTGGTGTTTATTGAATGGTTTATATGTTTTAGGAACTGCATGGAGATATTTGCATGCATTCTTCTCATTTCATCTCCCAAACAGCTTTCTACATATGGCAAGTATATAATAACCACAAAAAGCTCAGAGAGTTTAAGGAAATTTCCAAAGTCCCATTCATAATATATGGATTCTAATGTCCAGTCAACCATTTTCACAGCTCAGTTAGGATCAAATAAAATGTCGTACTATGATATCCTGTAAAACTCTATCTGGTGTTGCTTAGGAAACAGAGTGGGGAGTTTTGAGGCAAGAACAAAAAGGACAAGATTGTTTGGCTCCACCATAATGATGGAATAATGATGACAAGGTCATCGGTGCTAACAAATTTTATTTGTTCGGTACAGTCTGTTAGAAAAATATGGAAACAATTCTGTTGCAAATGAGCACAGTTTACAGTGTTCACATTATAAAAACATTGCATTTAAAAACCTGACCGAGATTTTCTCCCAATGTTCTGTTTTGAATATATGAGCAATCAAAATTATTGACCTTGAAGTATTCAACTATCTCTTAAGACCAGTGGGTCATACACACTGTGATGTATCAGAGAGCAATTGATGATAATAAAGATGCCAAATTGAGATGACAGAAAATGAAATCAAAGGGCAAGTATTTCTCATGACCATTTCAATTCCATTATAAAATATTATAAACTACAAGTTAGCAAAAGTAGGTTACTTCTGTGCAGGTAAGTAGTCTCTGTTGTTTCTTTTTTTTTTTCTTCTCCTCGACATGCATTTTAAAAAAAAAAAAACTACATAAACAAATATTTTTGTAACAAAATATTGCAAATAGTTTTTCTACTTTCTACCTTTCTATGAAAAAATTAAGGATAGCAAGGTCTACTAAATATGAATCCTGGTAAGATGTGGTTAAAATATATTTATATAAGGCAAGGAAAAGTCTAGCATTATCCTGGTAACTTCTTGGTTTTCACAGGTCCTTAGTGTATAGGTAAGTTTGCATGAGATGAAGATATTCGGTTTGAACAGACTGAGGAACATGGCTGTGTTTGCAATTCCCCTCTGACCAGATACCAGATAGCTGAATTTATATGTGCTGTGCAATCTTGGAAAAATATTCACTTAGTACTTTGTTCTTTGTGTGCCTTGGAGTAACTAATAAGAAATATGCTAAAGAAGTTTCTAGGAAAGACACTTTCATTTCAAAAGAACTCAGTGATGCAAGAATGGGATGGAAGAAAGCAGCTTCCCTCTGCCTGCGGTTGGGACAACTGATAACATGTCTCAAATGTTTTCAAGTTGGCAAGGGCTGAGATGTACTTTGCCAAGCATTTTTGTCTATAACCTGTAACCTCATGTATATTTTAATAAGAAATCGGAGATGCATGTTTCTAATTCATTTACACTTAACTCATTAAAATTTAGTTTTGTAAAAACTATCCCAGCCTTCCCAGGCCTTTAAAAAATCACTTGAGTCTTTTATCTTTGAAGTAGAAAACTCACATTTTATCACTAATAAATGAAACTCTGCCCAGAAAATAGGAATTTGATTCTAAACTTTGTACTCAGGAAGTTCAAATTTATTTGAAAGTCAGGAAACCTAACTCTCAAAGTCTTCTGATCCTAAACAAAATGTCTCTCAACACTTCTTTTCTAAGGTAAAGAGTACACCGAAGTGAAAAGATATATCTTTTTCTTTCTTTCATTTATTTTTAGTGCATGTGTTCTGATCAGCAATATGTAAAGGAGCTTGCGGAGAGACTAAGAGTTCACTCTTTTCACTGAACTGAATTGATGGGTACCGCTGTTATCAGCGAGATCATAATGAAAAAGTCACTTTATGTGTGCACAGTTGGCCTCCCCTCAGCCAGTCTCAAGGAGCAGCTGTGCGGGTCTTGTAGGGCATGTGCAGGAGTCCAAGAACTTTCAGAGGTCTTCATTTTTTCTGCCATCCCATACTATACCCACTTTAGGCCAAGGACTTAGTGTTATTTATTTATTTATTGTTCCAAAAGATGAAAACTTGTTTATCCTGGCCAGTAATATTGAATATTGAATTCATATAAAACTTGTAGGTATTCTTTTATTGTTTTCCCCTTGCTCAGGCTTCAATTCTCACCATATCTAAGTGAGAAAATGCTCCTGGAAATATACTACAAACAGTAAAAAGAGTATTATTATTATTATTATTTGAATGCCATTCTGTACAAGGAGGCAGTAGAAAGAGTCACAGGGTGACAGCCTCTGGAGACTGAGTGCTGGCCATCAAACCCTACTTCTAACTGTAATTCAGTGACTATGGGTAAATAGCTCACCTTTCAGTATCTCAGTTTTTGTGAAAGGAGTTGTTCTGGTCCGTATTTATCCTATTTCAGAGGTTTTTGGAAACTGCATGTAAGTTATTCAATATAAACAATTTAAATTAATGCAAAACTGTTAAATAATATAAAAGCTGAAAAACTATTCACGGTACCACTCATTAAGTATAATACAAGCAAAATTAATTGTTTGGTTATTTTACATCCATTGTTAGTTATTAACCTTGGGTTGTAGCTTTCTGAGTAGGCATATTGATTCTAATTCACTTTTTCCTAAATTTATGAAAGGCGTTCTCTGATATTCTTTGCTAGCTTTCTAAGAACAGAAAAATGTACTGAGAAAATAGGAATATAATTCTAAATTTTATATGTAGGGAACTCAAATTTATTTAAACAGAATCCTAACACTCAAATTTTTATTATTCTGCTGTTTAATCTTCTGGGGTTTTGTGATTTTTTAAAAGTTGGTCCCAATTATTGATATACATCCTTTTGTTTCATGTTTGTACAGAGCAAGTATATGTTTATATACAGATATATGTGTATGTTTATATACAAGCATATGTATATGTCTATATATTTTAAACCTAAGTACAAGCAAGAGTGTCATTCATAATTTATTTTATGTATTCTCACCAGGATCATTTATGATTTTTCAGTGTCCATTCTGAGTCTCCGATAACATATTCAGTTAACTAACCAATAATACTGAGTACATACTGTGTGCCATACTCTCTGCCAGGTCCTGGGGAAGTAGTAGGGGACAGCACAAAGTCCCTGCATTCAAGGAACATGTATTTTTTTAGGAACAGATGTATATTCTTATACACTAAAAATACACCAAATTGAAATAAAAGTAATGCAATGTAGATTTTTTAAAATCAATCTTAAATTATTCATATGTATCTATTTAAAAATATTTATTTTTTAGTTATAGGTGGGCACAATATCTTTATTTTATTATTTTATATTTATGTGGTGCTGAGGATCAAACCCAGTGCCTCATGCATGCTAGGGGAGTGCTCTACCACTGAGCCACAACCACAGCCCTCATATGTATCTTTTATCTTGACAGTTTTTCTTAAAACCTAGAGAATAACATTTACCTCATGATGCTTTGCATGTCCTTTCCTGGTATGAAAAATGCTAAGATAATGTTCTTTTTCCAAAGATTTTGTCACTTCTTTGTCATCTACCAGTTGAAGAAGCTGCTAGTTTCTTTCATTGTCTTCATGAAGATTACAAAGCAGGCAATGCAAACATTTATCAATTCTCTTCCGTTAGCATCCGGTAATTTCTGGGGCACACTAAGAAATTTATGCGTATGGTTTTATCCCCCCCTTTAGGGATGAACTGAGAAATATCCTTTGTTAGCTTTAGAAAGTCTTGTCTGTCAGCTGAAATAGTTTATGTGTGGGAAAAGAGATAGGAGTTTCTGTCGCAACAGATTCTTTCTGCAGAAGGTTAGGTCACATTTTTACATAGCTTTTATATGATATACTAAATATGGAAATTGCACTAAAAGAAAACTAGAAAGGAAAGCTATGTAAAACAATACCTTGTTTGTTTTTTTGTTGTTAGCAACCTTTAGTGACTATTTTACAGCAGACTTTTAGATATATTCATTTCTGTAATTCCTTAATAATTAGATAATATAATTATAGTAATTGTAGTTCAACACTGGTAGCTTAAATAGTTGTTTAAAAATACTTATTTTGAAGAATCTTAATTTAGTGTCAAAGACCACATCTTCCTTGAATATAAGTTTACTTCAAAAATGATAATCTAGTCAATCTGTATACGGGGTAAAAATGGGAGTTCATAACCCACTTGAATCTAATGTATGAAATATGATATGTCAAGAGCTTTGTAATGTTCTGAACAACCAATAAAAAAATGAAAAAAAGTGATAATCTAGTAATGTTTCCATTTTTTCTAGTCTTGCAGTAAGAGGGATTTTTGCATATCTATCTTATATATAATAAATCAGCTGGGCATGGTGGTACATGCCTGTAATCCCAAAGGCTAAGGAGGCTGAGGCAGGAGGATTGTGAGTTCAAAGCTACCCTCAACTAAAGCAAGATGTTAAGCAACTCAGTGAGACCCTTATCTCTAAATAAAATACAAAATAGGGCAAGGGATGTGACTCAGTGGCCAAGTATCCTTGAGTTCAATTCCTAGAACTCGAAAAAATATATAAATTATTTATTATAATATATTTAAATAAGTAAATAAATCTATACAAATGAAAGCATTTCATTCACTGAATGAAATTACATTTCATTTTCTTAATGTTAAATAGTAGAAAAATTCAATCTCCTCCTTGATGTCTCCTGTAACCCATTGTTCATTCAGTAGCATATTGTTTAGTCTCCACGTGATGGAGAAATTTTTATTTTTTATTTTTTCGTTGATTTCCAATTTCATTCCATTATGATCTGATAAAATGCATGGTAGTATCTCTACTTTTTTTGTATTTGCTAATAGTTTCTCTGTGGCATATTATATGGTCGATTTTAGGGAAGGATCATGTCCTACTGAGAAGAAAGTATATCCACTTGATGCAGGTTGAAATATTCTATATATGTCAGTTAAGTCTAAGTTATTGATTGTACTATTGAGTTCTATAGTTTCTTTATTCAACTTTTGCTTGGAAGATTTATCCAGTGGTGAGAGAGGTGTGTTAAAGTCACCCAAGATTATTGTGTTGTGGTCAATTAGACTCTTGAACTTGAGAAGAATTTGTTTGATGAACATAGCTGCACCATTGTTTGGGGCATATATATTTATTATTGTTATGTCTTGTTGGTGTATGGTTCCCTTGAGCAGTATGTAATGTCCATCTTTATCCTTTTTGATTAACTTTGGCTTGAAGTCTACTTTATTTGCTACGAGGCTGGAAACCCCTGCTTGCTTCCGCAGTCAAAAATAAACAAATAAATAAATAAATGGTAGAAAAAAACTGTTAAATTTTTGGTGAAATTGATTATTTTCTTTGGATTGGGAGTGAGGTGCACAATAGGAACTCTCCTGAGGGACTTAAAGAAATATTTACTACAATTACCTTATAAATCTGTTTCTCCCACTACAGAAATATACAGATTTTCAGTAGCATCCTTTATAAAGGGGGAAATTTAAGGAGAAACTTTACGAATTTTCCTGAGGTCAACAGTAATCACATAATACAGACATTTCTGGCTTATAAATATATGCTGACAAATCACCTCTGTTTAATGGTTAGTTAGGAGGTCATTTCCATAGAAAATGTGTGTGGCGATTTTGACCTTGAAATATATGCTCTAGTACAATAAGAAATGTGTAATGAGACATAAAAGTTTTTCAATATTTAAATTGGATAGAGAAATTGCTGGCTTGCTGGTAAGGTGGGGATAAGTACGAACACTTCTGGGAAAAAGGGTGTAAAACATTGTGGTATCTATTTCTATTGATGCAAACGTCAGATGCTTTCTCAGCCCACTGTGTCTCCTTTCAACCAACAATGTTGAGTAATATGGATTACCACCTAGGCACTAAAAATAATATCACTCGTTCCCCCACCAACAGTGTCAATGAGTGTATGGAATGATAGAATTCAGAAACAGACCAAAAACTTGGGAGCTATTTTTACTAGACTCACAATTACAGGAAAGTGTATAAATAAACTCTGTCAAATAAATAGCTCTCTATTTTGTCCATCACTACAAAGGCACAACTCTTCCTACTACTTATTCCAGCTTTGGACCCCCTCAACTCTCCACCTAAACTCTCTTCCCTCTTCCCCAAATAATTCTACCACATGGTATATTTTATCGACAGAACTTGTTAAGATTAGAAATTGAGTCATCTATTATTAACTCTTTGGTTGACAATCTCTCTCAATGAAGATTAGCTCTAATCTGTCCTGTTCTTTCATCTAATAGTAGCTGATCTCCTTAATAGAGCTTATTAAAAAATACATCATATTGGTAGGAAAAAGACTTTGGGATGTTAGAAAAGAAGAAGACACAAAGATTAAGATGGTCCACCTTGTGTCTAGCTGAAATACCATCTGCTTTTAAGTAAGCCTATCTTCTATTTTTCACTCTTTTTAACAGATAAAGGTAACAATGATACCATGTGCTCCAACTAAACTCCCTCCTCTACTGAAAAAAAAATTATGTAAGATAGTGCAAAATAAACCTATTATACCCTCAGTTCCTTTTTAAAGGAAAATATACAAATAAAGAAGATAGAAGGAAACTTTGATGATGACAAGTCATTGAGTTATTGGTCTCAAACAGTTTGAAGTCTATGGCTTAAAAGAGACTATTTTAATAAAGAAAGGAATAGTCATTAGACAATGAGAATGGTTGTAAGGGAAAATCTGACAGTGGATAAATAATGGTGGCAGGGAGTAGCAGCTAACTAAGACATAAGTTCCAGGCAACACTCCAGGTACTTGGACTGTCACTGACATTCATCCTTATGTTTTCCAGTTCTCAGCTATCTAAATTCCACATTTTAGCTTTTCAGAGTGAATGGTTTTGCAAGACCTGGAATCTTTCAGAAGGATATTTGATAGGGTAATGGCATTTATTACAAAAACACATTTACTTAGACTATTCCAGCCCAAGCAATAAGTGGAATTTTTTTTCTCCCCAATATATGTGTTTATTGGTGGCTAAGAAGCAGGTCCAAGAATGATTATGGATGAAAGAACATGACAAAGTTCTATCATGTGAAGCAGAAATAAAAATCATAAATCTAAGCAATGAAGTGTTCTCGACAACCAAGAGGTGCATACTCCTCTTTGTTTTGCTCCATATTTTCATTATTATGACAGGAATATGAACGTACTGGAATGTTCTTCTAAGAACACACATTTGAAAGATTTTACTGTTGGTCTTTCATGTAACTTTATTTATTTGGAAGAAAAAATTATCTGTAAAAATAGAGTGGTGAAAATGAAGTGTATTTCAATATTAAAATGGGCAGGAAAATGGAAAATCCAAGTCCTTTTGTCTTTGTATAAAGCTGCTGAAAATTTCGTTTATGGGATCAGGAAGGTAATGAAAAGAAATGTTTCTTTGGAGAAAATGTTCAAGACCTGTGGGTACTATTTAAAACAAATTTCCTAGATTTGCAATAACTGTATTTTATGGGGGGGTCACAAAGACATATAAGAAATTTTTAAATATTTGATGAGGTTGAATATGATCTCCAAATGACATACCTGAAGCTTAAGTAGAAGGATGTGATAGAAGCAGAATCATAATGGCTTATCTTTGATAATATGGAGGCTGGTTTCATAATGAAAAGATTTCAACATAGGTGGAAGGGATGGAGGTCAATAATCTATGATTTGGTTGTGGTAGTAATGAAGGGGTTGGAGATAGAGAGGAAGATGGGAAGATTATTCTAAAATCTTCCTTCCACAGCTTTCCATGTTCTATTATCTGATGAGTGAAAATTTTAATCTAATGGTTCAAATCATTAGATTTAAAATTTGAAAGTTATTTTGAGAGTTACAGATAGTTACTCATTCACTCATGCACCATATTTACTCTTGAGTTCCTATATATCTATCACATCCTCTGCACAGATGTTAAGGATAGAAGTTGAAACAGGATTGACTTTCATATTCCTTTGTACAAAGTAGAGATGAAAATTTCCTTGCTGGTCTCAAAGTTGGATTGGAGTTTAAGGAAGATAGAACAACATTTGCAATGACATATAATAATATGCAACTAAAAGAGCAGAAAGATAGTGTTTGGGGAGGAAAATAGCAGATTTCAACTTTTATCCTCATTAGGATGAAAATGTTTTGTTCTACAAAGATACAAAAAGAGTATCAGAATAGTAGAGGGTGGCATTGCTTGCTTTCCATTAAGAGACGGAAGGAACACCAAAATTGTGAGAAAAGAAACAATAAAACAGGGTTTTCCTTTTTAGTATTATTTGGTACCAATCCCTTGCCAGAGCTTACACCATTTGTGAGCAACATCACTTGCCAATGGGTTTTAGATTAGTGTTTCTTAGAATGTAATCAGCCATATATCAACTTCACAGATTTTTCTATATCCATTTATACCTAGAACTAATATTTAACTAATACTTTTTGTTGAAATCAATGATCTATTAATTATGCAATATCATGAATGTACTTTAAAATGCAAAATTTATAGCATCCCTTTAAAAAGAAATCAGTAGTAACACTTGCTTTAGTACATGCTAGATATAAAATATAATAAAATTAAAACAAAATAGCATTATTTGATTCTAGGTAGGTGCCATTGCCTACCCAAGGCTCTGAGAAGAAGGGCAAGGCTCTGGTCTTTCTTGGATAAGACGACTGTTTAGTAAGTGCTAGAGAAATGTCACAGACATTCTAGCACCAAATTGAGAATTTGTCTTTGGCACAATCAGAAGACTGAAAAAATATTGAAAAGGTACAAAAAGGATTAACTTTCTTACTTAAAGAAAAAATATTATTTCATAGTATACCCTATACTAGCTAAAATATGTTGTAAATACATTAAAATATGTTGTAAATACATTACAAAATATGTTGTAAAATATGTTTTCCACATAATGGAAAACCTTGGTATAGCTGGTCTGAATCTTCTAACTTCGGGTTTAATTATGATTCCATTTTTGTTGTTGTTGTTTTATTTCAACAAAATATTCAATGAACTCTAATACACAATTGTTCAGCATTTGGTAAGAGGCAATTATTCTATATGCTGTATTGCTAAATTGTTGTTCTTTTCAGTATAGGTATCATGAAGACTCTTTGGAAGGTAGAATAGCTGAGATTTCGAGAAGCTAAAGAATATATTGAGAACAAAGCTCAGCATACTCCCACTACAGATATTGTAAGAGGAAGCAAACCTCTAAATATGCTAGCAATGTCTTGCACAAGAATCCAGGATAAATTAGAAGGCAGAACAAGGGACTTGCTGTTAAGTTTTCTGACCAGAAGATCATACCCTTTCTCATTGATAAGAAACCTCAAACCTCAGACCAGCGAAACACAGCTTAGAGCATGGCCCCATAGGACTCACCTCCTGTTAGCATGAGGGCACATTTGCACATACAGTTGTCGTTATCAGCATCTTTAGTACTGAAATCAGCACCGTGCAAGATCAGGCTGCTCTGTTTTCCTGCTGTCCCAGTGTGACCCTTTAAATATAACCTGAAGTTAAAAAAAAAGAGAGAGAGAAAAGAAAGATCAGCCATTCTACAGGATAACAGAGCCCAAAAGAGTGAGTGACTCATTCTGTTATAACTTTTTCATTATTTTCTTCCTTCTTTGAAATCAACCCTTCCAATAAATCACTCTCTAAACCAAAAAAAAAAACAAAAGAAAAGATAAAGAAGGAAGGGAAGAAAAGGAAGAGAGGAAAGAGGAAAGAGGACACCACACGCGCGCGCACACACACACACACACACACACACACTACATGCAGAGAAAGAGGGAGAAGTGGGAAAGATTTCAAATTACAAATAGGTAAAATTCTCTATGGCTTGGGTACTTGTGTTTATTTCATTATGCACACAAAAACTCATATGGTTCTCTGATCATTGAGAATTCATGAAAAGAGCATGTATTTAGTTTAATTTTATTATTATAGGTCTCATTTAAAAAAAAAAAACTTTGAGAGTGTCAATAAGCATGTCATTCCATTAATCTCTAGTATCACTCTTATGCTAAAGAGTAGTTAAGTCTCATTGATAAAAGACTTGTTCTGGCTAGGCACTCTGCTAAATGATTTTCAGCTGTTAATTTAATTTTTATAGGTTTTTTGGGGGGAGGGCAGAAAGACACCATATTTTTGTATTTGGAGGAATGGTATAAACTAAACTAAAGAACATCAGTAGATGTTTTGATACAACTTATAGAAAAGGTAAATGCAGTCCCAATCTATATGCAATGCTTGGTGACCAGGGAAGTCACTCCAGGCTTGAGGAGAAGTTGGCCTAAGGCTGGGTTCTCCTTATCACTATCTCCTAGGGTGTACTTATCAAAGGGATATTCTGCCATGCCAGACCAGGACCTCCATCTTACTTAAGATGGACACGGTGGCCCAATTCTTTGATGGATTTCATCTGCTCATTCAGGTCATGCACCTCCATGATGTCACAGGTGTTTCAGTGGCCAGTTTGTCCAGGTCCAGAAGTAACTGACTGAGATTCTCCAGTGTAAGGTACCCTCCACTGCCTCCAACCTGCTCTCCAAGTTCTGAGGGCCTGGTCCTTTTATATCCTGAAGGAAGACCTGGCCAGTCCCTCAATCCTGCGACTCCCTCGGCTTCTCAGCATATTCCCTTTCCTCCCGAGACTGATGAAGAAAACATTTGGTGCAGATCTTCAAAGCCACATGTAGTAGGACAAGGCCAGGTACAGGTAGAAGGTGGAGAGCTCCAGGTTATCAGGCAGTGGTTTGGGAGTCTTGGAACATGGTGGGAGTCCCTGGTCCTGGTGGCCAGGGAGATGTACAAAACTGGGTGAGGGGCCCTTGGGGTGCTTGGAGGTGATGGCTGGGATGGGAGAGGTTAGCAGTGTATGAGACTAATACAGGTTCCTTCTGAGCACAAGTGAACCAGGATACCACAGGATACAGCCAGGAATGTGTCACTAGCATGCCCATTTTGCAAGGGTGTAGCGAGGCTAAGCCAGCTGAATGGGATTCAGTTGTACTTGATTGTAGACCCAAGCTCTTTATTCAACCTCTGTACAACTGTTTGCTGAGCTCATACCATATACCCTACATTATTCTAAGCATTTAAGACACATCAGCAAACAAACAAAAACAAAATAATTCATGCCTTTGAGAGATTTGTATTCTAGTTGTATCCCTAACTTAACTTCAAGATCCCGACTGATAATCTTAAATGTGGCATTCTCTGGGAAACTTATTCTCTAGAAATATTTCTTATATAAAATTAGTAGTAACATCAGTGGCCCTAGAACAGTTGTACGCATGGCAGATCACCTGATCTTTGATATAAGTGTGTATTCACTAGGCCCGTAACTTGTGTTTTCAATGAGCATCTCGGATTGCACTTTGCAGAATAAGGATTACATTTTGAAGCATGTTGTCCTACAACTTGAACTAAAGGACAAATCATTGTAGTTACCTCATGCAGGTTTTTGTTTGATGTCTGCTCATTTCCTGTTGATGCGACATGCTGTTTCTTGCCCTGAGCCATGTAGTATTTTGAGCAAATTTGAATTTGTACTTGTCCTCCAATGACTTCTCAGAGTTCAGAGAAACTAAGCTGCAGCTGTCAGCATTGACTGTTTGATACAGTCTTTTCTGTGTAAGACTATCCCCTCTCTAACCCTGCATAAACTGCTCTTCTGTACCAACACAGGGTTCTCACCAAAATCATGTAGCAATACTCCCTTCAAGTCCATGTCCATCTCTACTTCTGTGCCTGAGTCTTTTTTAAGAATCTTATCTGTCTGCAGCTAATATGTGATTAATATTACTATATGAGTAAGAAACTTCTAGGATGTAGGCCATCTCTGACCAAGGGATTACATTATTATTAAACAAGCATAATAAATATTGATTACTGCTTGGAGATGTATATTTATTTGATTTGTGTTTGCATGCAGTTATATGTCCCATTATTCTGTGATGTTAGGTATTTTTTTTATTTTTTTAATGGTTGTTCAAAACATTACAAAGCTCTTGACATATCATATTTCATACATTAGATTCAAGTGCGTTATGAACTCCCATTTTTACCCCAAATACAGATTGCAGAATCACATCGGTTACACATCCACATTTTTACATAATGCCCTATTAGTAACTGTTGTATTCTGCTATCTTTCCTATCCTCTACTATCCCCCCTCCCCTCCCCTCCCATCTTCTCTCTCTACCCCATCTACTGTAATTCATTTCTCTCCTTGTTTATTTTCCTATTCCCCTCACAACCTCTTATATGAAATTTTGTATAACAATGAGGGTCTCCTTCCATTTCCATGCAATTTCCCTTTTCTCTCCCTTTCCCTCCCACCTCATGTCTCTGTTTAATGTTAATCTTTTCCTCCTGCTCTTCCTCCCTGCTCTGTTCTTAGTTGCTCTCATTATATCAAAGAAGACATTTGACGTTTGTTTTTTAGGGATTGGCTAGCTTCACTTAGCATAATCTGCTCTAATGCCATCCATTTCCCTGCAAATTCCATGATTTTGTCATTTTTTAGTGCAGAGTAATACTCCATTGTGTATAAATGCCACATTTTTTTTATCCATTCATCTATTGATGGGCATCTGGGTTGGTTCCACAGTCTAGCTATTGTGAATTGTGCTGCTATGAACATCGATGTGGCAGTATCCCTGTAGTACGCTCTTTTAAGGTCTTCAGTGAATAGTCCGAGAAGGGCAATAGCTGGGTCAAATGGTGGTTCCATTCCCAGCTTTCCCAGGAATCTCCATATTGCTTTCCAAATTGGCCGCACCAATTTGCAGTCCNCTCTTTTGTTAGGTTGATTCCCAAATATTTTATTTTATTTTTTTTGAGGATATTGTGAATGGGGTGTTTTACCTCATTTCCGTTTCAGAAGTTTTGTTGCTGATATACAGAACTGCCTTTGATTTATGCGTGTTGATTTTATATCCTGCCACTTTCCTGAATTCATTTATTAGTTCTAGTAGTTTCTTTGTAGACCTTTTTGGGTCTTCTAGGTATAGAATCATGTCTTCCACAAATAGTGATAATTTAAGTTCTTCTTTTCCTATTTTTATGCCTTTAATTTCTTTCGTCTGTCTAACAAAAATATTTAGTGCTTTTGTACACTAAGTATTTTTGTGCATTTGTACAAAGTATTTTATAAACATTCTGCAGGGATTTCTGAGTCTGAGGAAAATACATAATTTCCCAGTCAGGTTTTGTTGGTGTCAATGATTAATAGAACAGTAGTACAAATTACAGTAACAGTAGTACAAATAACTTCCAATGCTGAATTATCACATAAAGGTTTCTATTGTAAAACTCTAAGAGGTAAGCTAAAAATCACAGATTGTGCGTGTGTGTGTGTGTGTGTGTGCATGCGCATGTAAGTTTACACATTTCAGCTTCCACAGAGGTGGACTTCATTGGAGGAAAGTAAGCTCCAGGTCACCATTAAGATTCCTGGAGAAGGTTACCTGGATGAAATTTCTACTTTCCAGATATGGTCTGAAGTTAAATTTGTTCACTTTATCTTAGAGTTCCTCAGCCCCTCAGACACACACACACTTGTAAAATCACCAATGACTTTTGTCAGGTCACCATTTGCAGCCAAAGTATGAGTACCTTAGGGACCCAGTGCCTGATCTCCTTAGACTTTTACACACAAAGCCAAATTATAACCAGAAAGTTGCTTATTTGGTGAATACAGAGTTACAGTCACAGGACTCTGAATGAATCCAAAATTAAGTAGCTGAGTCTCTGGTGACCTGAAATCTCCTGCTGCCCTCGGACTGGCTGAATTTAGTGCTCAGGTGTTCTTCCAAGAACCCTGTTGACCCCAGCTGTGCCTTTGGCTCCCTGTGGTTTGTGGTGGACTTCCTTCCTTATTAAATCACTACCATTTCCCCTGCAGAGGTGTAAGCTTACTAATAATAAGGGCAGACTTTATAGGAAAGAGTAATGTAGTGTAGCACCTTTTGCAGGTAATTCAGCAAAGGTAGTTCCATTGATTCTAATTGGATGGCTAGCACATGCTGGATATATTTTATATTTTTATCCTTTCTCATGACGTTTACAGCATGAGTATCATAATTTATAATTGTTCCTTTGTGTAACCAAGGCAATACAAATATGCAATTTCATAAATTTGAGAAGCAAAGCAAAGCAAAGAAAATCACAGAAGTGGAATTACTGCAGGATCTACAGTAATTCTATTTTTATTTTTATTTTTTGAGGAGCCTCCATACGACTTTTCAAAATGGGTATACTAATTGACATTGACACCACCAGTATACAAGGTTTCCTTCAAATCAGTATGCCAAAGAGATATCTGTACTCTCATGTTAATTTCAGAATTATTCATAATAACCAAGATATGGAAGCAACCTAAGTATCCTTCAGTTTTTGAATGGACAAAGAAAAGGTGATGTATAGACACAATAGAATAATACACAGCCTTCTAAAAGGAAGCAAACTCTGTACTTTGCAACAAGTTTGATCTAATTGTAGGTCATTATAATAAGTAAAATAAATTGGTGCAGAAGGACAAATATTATTATGAACTCACATGTGGACTCTACAAAAGTTAATTTTATTTATAGAAACAAAAGTGGAAAGGTGCCTACTAAAAATTTGGGGAAGGAAATAAGATAGGATAAAGGAAGATGTTCATCAAAAGATACAAAGTTTCAACTAGACTGATGAAATATGTTTCGGTAATCTATACACTAAAGATCACTAAGATTTTAATGAACTTACACTGAATGTTGACCACAATTATTAATAATGTATAACTCAAAATAGCCAAAAGAGTAGATTATTTTAAACATTCTCAACACACACATACAACAGTTGGTGGAGTAATGGATATATTAATTAATTTGATTTTGAATCTTTACATAATCTATACATAGATCAAAACATCACATTGTACCCCATAAATATGCACAATTAGTATTTCTCAGTTAATAAAATAAATATAAGGAAAACAACAAAAATAAAAAGGAAAGCGTTAATCGGGGGGAATAAATCAACCCAAAAATCTTATCAAGTATAACTATACTTGACATATATATTTTTAGTCTTTTCCTTAATTTTCCTCTTCAAACATAATGTTATTTCTTTTAAGTATATGTACAATGCTTAAACACATTCTTCCAAAAATTTTCAGCACTGTGAATACAATTGTACTCACAGCCCCACCTTATCTCTCTCTAGGGGTAATCACTAATATCAGTTTTGTTCCCTTCAGTCATTTGCCCTCTTGGATAAAAACAAATTGAAATAGAATTCTACTTTACATTATATTTTACAGATTATTTTCCTATGCAATTGAGTGACTTTTTTTTCAGGTTATCAACTATTCTCCAAAATCATTTGGAAGCTGTCATATGAATATAGCATCAATTGTCGTATTTTTAAGAGTGACTTCATGCATCTCTAAGTACATATGCTGGTGTATACGTCAAGTTTGACAATAAAACCTACCACATATGAGTCTTATCGATGCTGTGTATTAGGATACGTGAGCAAAGAGATCTTTGTCCATATCCATTTGATTAAGAGTTGAAGGTAAGTCTTCTTGTCCTCCCAGTTCCTGTGGGTGACTACAGAAGTCTTTCAACTTGTCTCCCTGCCTGGGGTCTCACTCTTTCTTCTTCTCACCCCTAAAATCCATGCTTCATGTGGCTCCGTGCTCCTCATCATTCCTCTGCTCCTGTTAAAATCCCTCAGTTGCTCCCTGAACACTCAAAGGCTAGAGTCTAAATTCTTTACGGTGGTTTAGAAGGCCTTGGTTGTCTAGGCCTTTTCTAATGTCTACTTAAACCCACATCCTCACCAATTGCATCTCTTATTTCCTGCATACAGGAATAGTGCCCTAGCCTTACCCAAGCATTTCCTCCCTCAAAGTGACAAATACTTTTCACATTTGCATGTCTGTCTTCTTTTCCTGGTGGGACCTTGTTGGTTTTGAATAGTTGCTGAACTCCTATTCAGCCTTTAAGATTCATTTCACCTATAGCCTCAAAGAGCATCACAGTTTATCTTTTCACTTATGTATCCCATAATAAATTGTGAGCTCCTTGAGGTATAAACTGTGTCTTACCATCTTTGAATCACCAAAATCTACAACAGTGCCAGAAATGAAGAACCCAATACTCATTAAATAAATGAATGATGGGTTTGCTCAGTAATTAATTTTCAGTAGGATCATTATAGCAAATAAAAATAACTCAAATATCAATAACCCTTATAACCAAAAAATATCTAACCCATGTTTTCAGAAAGAAAGTTTTACATCTCTTTCAGCTGATTACTCAAGATTAGTAGTTAGGTTTCTACTTCCTTGCCCAATACATACATCTGTGTGTAGACATGTATACATGTGTGTGCATCCTAAAATACTCCTCCCTACTCTCCTTCCAATTGTTTTTGTTCTCATTTTCTCATAAACTTGGGAATATAAAAACATGCTTGATATATTATACATATAGAATTAAGAAGAAAAGGCTATGTCTTCTCTTTAGTTCTCACATTTTATCAAATGTTTTATTTGTATTGTGTGCATACCCAGCTGACACAAGGAAACAAATTCAAAATCAAACCATAGGAAAGATAAATGCTTCAGTTAAAGTCATTTTGAGAAAGAAAAGGGAAAAGTCTGATTAGACGTGAAAATACTTCCCAAAGGTCCTGTTCAGATCACAAATCACTGAATCAAGAAGCAGAGGTAGAGAAGACGCCCAAGGTGTGTAACATAAACACAGGGACCTACTGGTTGGAATGAATTGAAAGTAGAAGACACTGATGATATCTTAAGGAATAGTGACTATTTCACTGTGCAAGACTGAGGAGAGTTAGTAACTTAGTTAAAGTAGCATCTCTCCTTAGCATGTCACAGAATAGTGTCTTATGTTCTTCTAAAGAAGACACACACACCCTGGGTAGTCATTCTCTTGCACTGGGAGATAGAGATGGAATTTCATAAAATTAATTTCTCCTCAACACTATTTTAAGAAATGTATGAGTGAGGAAAACCATAAAGATTCTGGGAGAAACTATAGTCAAGGAGAGGCCCTCTGTGCAGGGAAGGGGCTGTTCTTTCTTGACATTTATCTGGCCAGTGCAGAGTCACAACTACTGACCCAAAGCCAACACCTTTAGCTAGCTATTTGATAAAGCACACTAAGGGCTGGTTGCTCATTAATGCCATGTATTTTTTGTAAGTAGATAAGAAAACTTCTTTGAAGTTCACAAAAATGTTTCTTTTTAATAGTGGTTCTGGCTGGTTTCTTAAATCATCATATATAACTATTTATGGCTTTCTCCATCTAGTTTATTGTGGTTCCAAATGGACCTTCACTTTCCAAAAGAAAGTCAATACACAGAAGGGCCCAGACTGGCTCTGCATCCGACTATAGTGAAAACGGACTTGAAGTGTGAATCATTAGAGTGAATACTTCCTCCAAAATAACAGCTTGGGAATCCTGCACATTTATTTCTGCATTCAGCCAGTGTAGATATGGCCAGCATGAAGGATGATATGTTAGGCAATTAAACAAAATGTTCCTCTAGAGCAAAACATTTGGCTTAGAGACAAAAACAAGGAAGCTGTGGGGTAAGAACTCAATAACAAAAACAAAGACACAAGTATACTCCAAGAATACAATTAGAAGTGACCGAAAGGCAGCTGGGGCAGAATCATGGCATTAATCCTCTTCAATGTGTTTTTTTCCTAATTGACACACATAAAAAAACCTGAGTGCTTTTGGGCCAATGACTATAAAGAATGTCAGTATTTTGATTTTTTAAATTAGTATCTGATGGAAAATGAGCCAGATGGATGCCTAGTGAAATTGGTCACGGTTTTCTAGTCATCCTGATGAAAGATGTAGTCACTCTTTTCCTTCTCCTTCAGAAATGTCCATAACTAAGTCACTAACTCATATTTCCTAATGAATGTCGGACCAGAGTGCCTTCTATTATGGAAGGACAGGCTTCAATATATTCTGTCATATAAAAGTTTCTAGAACATTCTTTTCTTTAAAATAGGGAGCCCAATCTCAGGAATCCAGTTTTCATTAATTTTGTCTATCTAAGGGACTGCCCCTTTCTCTGCATTTTTATATTTCTACTGTATTAAGGGAAGCAAGAGTCTCTTTCACTGTCTAAGGCAGGGGAGTTGTATGTATGACAATTTGAAGTGTAGCCTCGACTCTTAATAGTAGACACAATCTCAGATATTTGAACTTCAAGGTCTTAGGTACTCAGGAGCCCAGTAGATTTTTATTTTGGCTCTGAGTTCTCTTCTCCCTGCCACCATATGCAACTACTTTGTCTTCCTCACAATTACTTGAAGAAAATGCAAAACGACCCCCATGGTTCTCTTTCAGAACCTGGTAGCAATGACTCAGTCTGACAGAGTTTCAGGACATTGACTCCTGTGGCTGCTCCAGGACTGTCTCTGCTTTAAGCACCCTCCCCCACCACACCCCACGGAAAGGGCCTCAGGGCACCATCAGCAAAGGGGGCTGTCAGAGCTTGTCTGTTAGTGTGGAGTTTAAATGACACAGGTGGCGTCTTTTGCTGAAAACAGAGATGGCATCTCTCTTGTCAATTACAGAGAGCAAACAGTGTTTGTCTTACTGTACACTTGAGGGAGAAAAGGCATTTGGCATGATGAAGACACCATTGGGAGGTAGTCAAATGCTTAGAATTGTAGAGAAAAAGGTACAGTAAAAGTCCAGCAGATTCTAAACTATTCAAGTTTTTCAGGAGAGGAGATTCACCTGGAAGCTGTGGAGGGTGTAAACTTTTAGAAAAGGATGAGAAGCACTTTTGCGACAAGTAATTGTGAAATTCAGAACACAGCTAAATTTTGAGGATATCTAACATCAAGAAAAGAAAGAAAAGAGATTCCATCAGTTTTTTGAAGGTGTTGGGAGCACCAAGTAAAAAGCAGACAAAGCACTTACTTAGAGATACTAACAACCTAAGATAGTATATTTTCATTTCCTTTTTTTCATCATTAGTATTTGAGGCTAAAATTCATTAATTTTTACAAAAAATATATTTTGAAAATACAGAGTTCAAATAATTGAATTGATCACAGTGGAAATTACTAATACTGGAAGCCTTGAGATAAAGGGAAGAATATGAATTCATTATTATTACTAGCACAGTAAAATTTTATCTAGCTAAATAATATTTCTATTTTTTCACAATAACATGTACAAGGTGACATTTTATCTTCTCATGCATTATTATCCAAGGATATCCTGTGCTTATAAATAACCTGAGATTTACTGAGCCATCCTTTCTCCCTGTCTCCCTGCTTCTTTTGGGGCACATCTCATTTTGTCTACTCTAGTATTAGAATGTCCTTATAATAATGCAACTGTCCAATCTTCCCCACCAGACTGTAACCTCCTGACAGAATTATTCATGTCCTAGTCATTTTCATAAACTTTATATGCTATACATGCAGCAAGTGTTCTATAAATGTTTATTGAATCAATTATGAACTAAGAGTACAAATAATTTAAGAGATGGTTTGTATGTAGAAACATTTTAACACTAACAATGCAATTATCTTTTAGAATTCAAGTCCCACTGGTATTACTTTTCCTGATTTGAGATTTGTCCAATGTGAATGAATTGTTGTCTGTTCTAGTCATATTGGGGCTCTGCTATATTCATTATTAGCTTGCAGCTTCCAATAGACAAAAGCTTGATAAAAACAACTCATAAGTACTGGAGTCCAAATGAGAAATGAGACCATCATGTTTTAAAAAGGAACCTATAACTATAGAAGTGTCTATTCTGTTGGATAACTTCCTCTGCAGCCCAGTCATTCCATCTTGGAATCTGTTTCAAAAGTTTTATGTTCTTTGTTGGAGGATAGAAGTTTTGTGTTTCAATGTTGAATCTGGTACTGTCATCTCTAGTGGAGGAGGCTAAACTCAGCATACCATACACTTTTTCATGTATTGGAGATATATTCTGCAACTCAGCTATCTACAATTAAGTAGAATTATTTACCTGTTCTCAAGAGCCTATCAATGGATATGTTAGAAATGATAAGAAAATACAAGAAGCAAAGTCAGTGTACTTGAAAAAGTACAAGAATACAAGTCCAAGACAAACTGTTGCATGGCAATCATCCACATGCATCATTATAAATCTACAAGGAAAAGCAAAAGCTAAAACAGGAATTGATAAGGCATAGTTTGACTAAGAATTAAAGATATGATAGGGATATGAAAACTAAAGATCCAGCAGATAAAGGTGTTTCAGTACAAAATAAGTATGAATGAAAGAAATAATTGACAATAAAGTCATTGACTAAAGTTCTTGATCCTTTCCTTCATCTAGCTCACACACACCAAGTAAATAAATAAACCATTAACTTACAAAGGGCAGCAGGTGCCATGTACACCTATATCTGGAATGATAATAGGACATAATAAAGCTTGAAGCTCAGTCCTCTGAGTTTGCAATCTAGCTCTTATCCTTTCTAATTCTCATTTGCCTCATCTGTAAAATGCCTCTAACAACAGTAATGTCCCCTTGTATTATTATGGATATTATATGAGATAATACATATAAGTCTTTAAAAAGACTGCTGCATGTAGGCAGAGTAAGTACTTGAATATTAATTAAAAAATCAAACAACTGAAATTTCCCTCATCAATAAGGGAAATGTGGCTCAGTACACATGAGTCATATGTGTGACTGAGTCTGAATTAAACAAGTATAAACTAATGACCTTAATAGTGTACTGACAGTAATGGAAATGAAGAGATATAGACACAGCTAACCAAGGCCTGCAGATAGGCAACATGCTGAAGAAATTAAAGATGAAAACCACCAATTTCCTCAAATCCATAAGGTGCCATATCATTTGAAATTTCTCATTTTATACAGAATAAACAAAATATTAAATTCAAGGAACAAGAAGCAAAGAGTTGCTTGTTTGCTGACTACCTAGTTCAAATATTTATTCCTTAATAAACTAAAATTCCAATCTTTTGAGAACACTACCTTGGTATGTGTCTCTTGCTAGGAGGGAGCTCTGCTGGCTGAATACAGCACAGCACGTGTATTTTCTTTGTTTACTCTTATCTGATATTAGGAAAAAATCCCTAGAAAGACTACCCAGGACAACCTACCCTTTAATTCTCAGGTCTATTTCCTGCAAACTTTCTTTATCACATTAAATCTTCCTCGATTATTTCTACTTTTTCTCATAGGGAATTGGGTTATTGAGAAATCATCAGCATTTCAGCACATGTGCCTTCCCATTATGCTGTCTTATTTTGTAAGCCTCCGATGCCCTGAGGTAGTATACTACTTATCTTTAAATACATGCAGCAGATGTGAAAGTGTGAAAAAAATGTTTGTGATAATGATGATCCTGGATCCACACTGTGATTAGAAAGATAAATTTCCAGAGTTAGAGAAAACCTCAGCCCAACTAATGAGAAGCTTTGGAAAATCCAGTTTCATTTATTCTCTGTCTCTAATATGATTCTTTTAGGTAATTTTCACTCTCCATGTATAAATTGTACACTGATTTTTCATCTAACTTTTGATGACATACATTTTCAATGTCTCTCCCTTCACTTACAAACTTTAACCAAATGAGTTTATTAACAATTCAGGTTTCCTTAAATTCTTGATACAGCTGCAAGTGACTCCTGTTTCAAAATGACAGCAAAATACAGTTCTCAGTATTTTTCAATGCAGACATGATGCTTGCATGTGTTCAAAACTCATGATAAATTCTTCCCCCAAGGAAAATAGTGAGCCCAAGCACTGGTTGTCTTTGCACAATCCGGAGAGAACACACTCATTGTATATATTGAAATATTTTTTTTTCATGAGATTTGTGCCAATGGAGCTACATTTTCCAAAGTTCAGAAATACACAGTATAGCAATTATTTCTTTTCAGTTCAAAACAAAATAGGCTCCAGCCCCCCTCCCTTTTCTAAGAATACATAAAAAATTGAATGCTAAGATGAATGATGTGGCAAAAAGACCCTGGTAAAGAACACAGGCAGTCCCTTAAACATTTCAATTCCCCTGGGGTAATATGTGACTGATAGCATCAGCTCTGAGTCGGTGGCTCACTGGATGGATTCTCCTCTAGTGCTTCAAAGAGCAAGCCAACAACTATTGCAGAGATTTCAATTGGTTTTCTTCTTCTACCAAAAATTAAGTCAGGATCTTGGAAAATATGTAATTGAAATTGGCACTTTTCAGTACAAACAAGTTCAAGGGAGATAGATTTGTTCTAATTTTTATTTCTGTTTAAAGGAGCTTTCTTTCCAGCCTCCCCTGGGGAAGACGGAGAGGAAAGGTTGCTTAGAATGCTAAAAATCATTGACAGATATTATCTGAGGTTTTTTTTTTTTTTTTTTTTTTTTTTTTTGCAAAGAGAAAACACTTTCCCTTGTATTTGGACAATGTGTTACAATGAGGTCAGTAAATAAGACTCCAGGGTGCCTAAGTAGATTCCTAAGTTGACCAAAATCATCAGGGTGCTTATTTCTCTTCACAATTAGTATGAGATCCAACTCCTCACCATGGATTAGGGCCCTGTTAACTGTAACACAATGAACCCCTGCTTACCAAGACATCTGCTGCTCTCTACAGAGGGCAGGCTCCCTCCCACTTCTGTTTTTATCCACATCCCTTGTTCTGGCTGGAAATCAAAGCCCCTTCCTCCTCTGCCACCATCTTTCCTGCTTGCCTCATAAATACTTGGTGCTACTTCACAAATCACAGGGGCTTCCCCTCTATGGAGCCTTTCTTGATTCCCTTCATTCTCCTCTGATAGGCCTCAACCATCCTTCACCCCAATAGGATTGATCAACTTTCTTTAGTACCCAACTATACCCTAATTTCAAGGGTTCTTACTACAGACTGTGAGTGTAGAGCTGAATCACACATAAATGTAAGCAAAATTTTGTGTCTCTTCATTATTTGGGGGAGCAGGTCCACAGTGACATTGAATTTTTTTTAAGACTATGATTCCTTGATCAAAGAACACAGAAAACAAAAGAAATCAAGCAGACATGCTAAAACACACTGCAGCTGAAATGTTTAAGTCAACTTCTAGGTTTGCTTCCTTCTCCTTAATGAGTAGCCTCCAAGAGTAGCAAGTATTTAGTGTTACTAAAATACTATTTCTGCATCAGCATCATCTTGATGTACTCAGGAGACTGAGATACCTAGGTCGTATCCTAGTATAAGGGGATAGATAGATGAGGATGGTGGGAACACGAGGTTAAGAGAATAATTGTATAAAATGAGCCCATTCAACTGACCTTCCCATATGCTTTCTTTGCAAAAAAAAAAAAAATCTGCTTGTAGTCCTACCTGGTCTGAAGGGTCAGCATTTGTCACATTCCTCAGCAAACTGAGGCAGTGGGGGAAAGTCAAGCAGTCAGTGTAGGTAATGAATAAGGATGATGGCTGGTTATCAAATAGAGAACAATTGGTTGTTAACAGCTAACCTAGGGGTTTGGGATTGAGCTTCCTGGCACGATGGGTTTCTAGATAACCCCCTGTGCCCCTGTTCCTTCCTGCCCTTAGGCATATACATGAAGAAGAAAGAGAAGGTAAGGGGTTCTGGGATCTATAAAAGAGCAAGACACACCCACACCCTTGACACCCAGCTCTGCCAGCCCCTTCTCTTCCAAGAAGTCTGCTGCCTCTTACTTAAATAAAACTTGCTTTCTACGCTTGCCTCAGCATTTTTCAGGTGTTTAATCTTCAACACCAGAGAAGAAGGACCCGTTCCTGACCTCCAAGACCATTATCACCAAGATAAGGATCTCTAGATGTGGAATTTAAAAATATTTATTTCAAACAAGCATCCTAGCTGACTGTATCACAGTCAAGTTTAGAAATCAGTGATAGAGTGCCAGGAAAATACTGGCCGCATAATAAATATTTGGCAGTTGGCTGGCTAGATATATGAATGAATGCAGGCTCAGATTTCAAATGAATGAGATAGAACATCTTTTAAGAGAGTGATTTAATAAAGTTACATGCTCAGTTAAAAGAGCAATGAACAAGGTATGCTGTGTATCTATTTTATGAATAATTTAATTTGCCTGGCATCATGCAATACAGAAATCCTTACATATCACTTGAAAGTAAAGATAAAAGAAACAGAAACACCAGGAGTCAAATAGACCAGGAAGTGAATCTCATTCCAGCAACAGTCCCAGAAACTAAAGAAAATAGTACTTTATTATCATATGCCCTCATCCTATACCATAAACCTAAGAGAGCAGAAACTTTGACTAACTTGTTCGTCTCTGAATTTCTGGCATCCAGATTAATGAATTCAATATTCGAATCTAATTTATGGAATGTACAAAAAAATATTTCTCATTGATGTGCTTTTCTATGTTTAGTAGAAGTGCTTCCTTGGCAGGCACATGCCATACATTGTGAAGTCCCTGTCCTTCTAAAAGTGACAGACTAATAACAGGAAACAGCCAATTATCACCACGTAGTGTGATAAGGACAGGACAAAGATATATATAGAGAACACAGGGGTAGCTCCTAGAAGGGCTCCTTCCCCACTCTAAAATGAAGAGCTCTACAGATTGAGCTGTAACTTCCAGGATAAAGAAAGTTGATTCAGGCAAAGAGATTAAGCTCTTGAAGGACAGGGGCTCAGTGCTGTGGGATGTGTTCTGCACATTGTCCCCACCCATATTTAATAAATAGTGTTTTCAGAATATTGAGGGGGAAATCAATGTAAGAAAAGACCATTTCAGAGGGGCCGCTGCAGAGCCCATCGCTCCTTACTAGTCCTAAGTCTTCCACGTGTTGCTGGTCATTTGGCCTCCTTCGCTCTTAGCCTCATGATTGATTCGTCTTTGCCCCCTTCCACCTTTGCTTAAGCAACTCCTAATTACTTGCCATTTGTCTAAGGCATGCTATGTCTCACTTCTCAGCCTCCACATGTGCTATTCCTTCTTCTCTTCTACCTGCAACTTTGAACTATTCCCCAGCTAATTCCAACCTGCCTAAAACTTATGTCAACTTAACTTACTCCATGTGAGTCTTTCCAACCTACCCAAATTGATCAATGCTCCTTATTCATACTCATCTTCAGTATATGCTGTGTTTGTGGCCTTGAGATGGTTTGCTGGCTATCTACTATCCATTCCCTACCCTGTCTCTCCCACACATATATATGTACTCATGTGAATGCTCAGCTGCACCACTGTGGTGATGGATAGCACTAGGGGACTCTAGAGCAGTGGCTCATAGGGCATCTCTTCCACTATTTCCTGGAACAGGTGTCTTTCCAATATTGGTTTTTGTAACAGCTGGTTTTTGCAACATGGGTCTACCTGCAACTTTCCAGGGTGGCAGTTATCTGAGCCTTAAAATTATTTATTCTGTAGCAGAAATCCTCTGGGAATCCTTAGACTTAACAAACAGCACTGGGACACTTGTTTTTGTTGGCCTGGGAAAATCCAAGACTCTACAGACTGATATTAATCTTCATTAAAAGTAAGAGATTTTTCTGACACTTAGAAGACCTGAGGAAAGTGACTTTGTAAGACTCTGCCTTCTCCAAGCCTCTGAAGACCTTAGAAAGTGTTTTGTTTTGTTTCCTCATAAATACTTCATCTCAGTCAGGAGGTGTAAAGTATAAATTTTGTTTACTAAAGTAATTCCTCCTAGGCTTTAGGAAGTAACCACATCGAAAATAAATAAAAGTATACACCTACCAAATTGATTGTAAATTCAAATTGTAAATTTGTAAATTCAAATAAAACTGTGTAAAAGTTTGAGTTTGAAAACCTATGCCAGAGATTTTAAGAATTTTGAAGCTGCTGGAACGTCTTCATACATATTTTTACTATGTTCATTCTATAACTGCTAAAAAAAAAAAAAAGTCCTGCATTTCAATATATCTGCTACTGGTTTCAGCCAGGACCATGTAGCCCGGAGGATCAGAGAAATGAGAAACATTTTACTAAAATAAATGAAACAACTTTTCCAATACCTACAAAAATGCAGGGCTCCAATTTACATTAGGAGGCTTAAGAGAATTTTTCTCAGTCCACATGAAATTGTTTTGTCCTTGAAATACACACAGGACAACAGAGTACTTCAATTTTTTTTTTTTAAATGGTTGCGAAATTGGAAAGAACTTTAGCCTCACCTCCTCATTTTACTCCTGAGGATCTAAGGCTTGGAAAAGTGAAGCAATTTGTCCCAGGTCATGCAGAAAAGCAACTACAAACCTAAGTCTATTTGTGTCTCTGAATTCCCAGTACAATGTTTTATACATTGCATCAAATTACTTCCCAATAAAGATGTAGGCTAAAAAATAAACATGGTGTAAAATTATACTAAATAGCCAAATTATTTTCAAATAGTTTTTTTTTTCACAATTTTTGTCCAAATAGTCTATTCACATTCTCATGTGGAATCTTCCAGAAAAAGGCTTTCTGATAGCTATCAATTAGTCAGTTATAACCTAGAAGTATCATTATACCCAACAAATGGTATGCTAATAATAAAATGTAAATATCCACAAATGTGTACTATCAACATTATAGCCAGATTACTCATTATAACAGGGGTATTATGAATTGTTGCTTTTGTCATTCAGACTTAATTAATTCAAATTTTTTATTGGTTAAAGGACATACTCATTCTTCTGTAATATAGGATCTACTAATTAACACTTACAAATATTACAAAAAATTGTGCCCAAGATTTAAGAAAAACCACATATACTTTCTAATGAAATATATTCATTAAAACTATGCTTTTATTACATTAAGTTTAGAGAATTTTTACTTAGCTTGTTTCTTTATTAAAAATAATATAATTTGGGGTTGGGGTTGTGGCTCAGTGGTAGCGTGCTCGCATAGCATGCGTGAGGCACTGGGTCCAATTCTCAGCACCACATAAAAATAAAGACAATAAAGTCCATCAACAACTAAAAAAATATGTAAAATATATAATTAATTTTATTTCTGATTGGCAAGTTGTGTTTTTAGTTATAATAATGTAATGCAATCATTTTTAAACTGTGCTCTGCTGTGCTTGTCCCTAGTAAGAGAAGGATCAGAGTGACAGACAAGTTCCCACAAATACTTCAAAACTGATCAGCTTTATGTACTTTATACATTATAATCATTTATAAGGTTTTTTGTTTGTTTGTTTTTTGAGAAGAGTACATATTCCATTGGGTAAACAGAACGCAAACCTTGACAAATGAAGTAAAATTAGCTCAGTCAATCAAGGAACAATTGGTCTTTTATGACTTTGGATGTAAGAGAATAGGAAGTTATACAATATCACTTACATTCTTGTCAAAAATATTTAATTTGAATTTAATCAGGTAGAAACCATCAGATAAATCTAGAAAGAAAAATTCTGAGAAAAACTGGAGTCTTTAAAAATATTATTTTTATGAACTTATGACTAACTAATCACTTAATTAATAATGACTGACTAATTAATGTTAACATTTGGTTCATTTGGGGATTTATGGTAGCTTGGTCTAGCTCAAGATGACAAAAGAAGATCACAAATTTAATGAGTTAACCTGGCTTAGAAACTTGAATCCAAATAAATAGATGAATAACTACCAAGCAACAAAAGAAGTTTGTTTCAATATAGAATATATCATTAGAATCTTTAATGAATCAATAATAGATTTATAGGTTGTGATAAAACTGTGTTTAAAATCTAAACAGTTTTTATATTGGTAGGGCATTTAAGCTTAATAAATACAAAGCATGTTTGTATACTCCATCTAATTACAGGATATTGTTCCTACTTAAAGATAATAAAACTGAGGTATACAAGTATTGGTGATTCTTCCAAGATATGGGGCAGATTGTGCTACTGTCAACCTCGTTAATCTGGGAACTTCTTTCCCAAATTCCCTTGCCTTCATAGCTATGTATTAGATGGGGCCGCAAAGTGGACTTCATATGAGATTTGGGAAGGGAAGAAGTGGCCCAACTCTAGGGACATCATCAGATAGAGCTGCCTGGCAGTCCCCACACTATCCTCTCTTCCATTTAGCATCCAGCTTGGCTTCCTGATGATGGCAATAGCTCCAGACACACCACAAGATGCTTGTCTGCACAAGCATGGGGAATGCTCTACACCAACACAATAGCTCTTCACAGAGTACCCCTTTCATGGTCCCATTTTGGTGACTGAATGTGCTTGGTAACTCAGACTTCCCTGGGAGTCACCATGGTCCCCGTTTCTGAGAAAGCATGACAGTCACAGCCATGTTGATCTTACAGATGATAAAGTCAGTTTTCTTCACAGCCTCCCATCTCTGATTCTTATGCCAGAACTTTTTTCCAGTAGCCATAACATCTCTTCAACCCCACAATTACTCTGTTACTTTCCAGTTGTATTTGTTGTGGTGCTGGTGATTATGTATTTGTTTTAACTCTGTTTTAGGACAAGCAAAGTTTTTATTAGAAGTAAAAGGTTGCTTTAATCCCTGAATTGATAAAACTCTCAAGTATTTATTAGAGACATAAAAAAATTAATAATTTATTAAAGAATTCAAAATCCATAAAAAATAGAAAAGAAATGCACACCTAAAGGTGATTTTGTTCAAAAAAATAATTTTGGGGCTATACAAATAATTACAAATATTTTAATTCCTGGGGACAGAAAATTGAGAGTCAGAGACATGAGTTAATGAGTCTATAGACACTGAAATTATTAAATAAAAAAAATGAGCTTAGAAGAAACATATATTATATGTTAGAATATGTGCTTTGAAATTTAATTTAATTCCCCAAACTAGCTATTGGATTTCCCTTTGTGGGGGAATGGCCATATGTATGGTGGGTCGTTATGAGACCAAAATTAAAATTCTAACTGTCCATCATATTAGCAACTGTGACTTTGTGCAAAATACTATGTTTCAAGTTTCTTGAAAACAAGACATCTGGTATATGTAGTACATAGGCACCCTATATTAGTTATCAACTCTTAATAATTTAGCTAATAGGTATATGTCTTGAATTATGATAAAGATGATTTCTATACTCTAGAAGCTTAGAACACACAGAGAGAAAGTTACTTAATAAACACTTGTTAATGACATCATAGTGTGTGGATCCCAGATCCTTATCCATAGAGTGTTACGGAACAATGGGAGCATAAAATCTAAACTGGCTGGAGAGTAAGGGTGATGTACTTCTCTGGAAACTCAGTATAGGGACCTTTTAGAGGGGAGTGCTCTTAGGATCTGTGGCAGAGCAAAAGAGACAAGACTGAACAAAGGGAAAATAGTACTCACACACAATCACAGGGAGTAAAGACCTCAGCTAATCTCAAGTGGAACTGTAGACGTTTACCAGTCATTCAAAATTGTCCCCAATTGAGGCAAGAAGGGTTTTACATTTCTGTATTCATCTCTCCTTAGATGAAATCTATTGGCAGAAAGGAGGGGTTTCCGTGGGTGATGTGATTCTTCTCAGCCATAACCAATACCTAGAGAGGGGACCCCAGCTGGAAGCTGTCCATCAACAGCATTCCTGGGAGGTGGGAGAAGGAGTGCTTTGGCTCTGAAGGGGGCAGTGGGTTGACACATCACAGCCTCTGCCATAGTAGGTATCAAAGAAAAGTTCCTGGCATAAGAGAGAATCTGTAAGTTTTAAGACATATCTTTATGATAAAGTTGGATTTATGTATGTAGGGCAAGGAGATAGTCTAAACAAAGGCATGAAGTGCTTAGGGAAATTGCAAGTTGCAAGTTACTAGAACATAATCATAATGAAGAGGAAATCTAGTAGATAAAGTTGGAGGATGTATATGGCAGCAATAGCAGGAGAAGTAGGTAGTAGCCAGATCATGAAGAGTCTTAGTGGCAGACTTTAACTTGCAGATATTTGAATGTTATCCAAATCTATGATGGAGATGAAGAATCATGTCTGATTGTTGGAAAAAATCACCCAAGCAACAGTGTGGAAGAAATGTTGAAGAATATCAAGACTAGAGGCAGAAAGGCTCCATAATGGTTTGGGTGTTAGATGACGAGGCTCTGGATAATGCTACCTCTCCAGGGGAGGTATTTAATAACTTCACATTGATTGTGTGCTATTTCACATGATATGTTTATCATGACACTCTTACATTATTATTTTTTCTCCTTTACATTCTCTTGGGTTCTATAAATTTTATTTTCTATCTGAGAAAATCATTTGAAGTTTCCTCAGAGGATAAAAGGAAAACATGTGTATCACACACACATTTGTAAGCCTATCTATCCATTCACAATCCTTACTCATAATATGTTAAGAGCATGAGAAAAGTTTTTCTTTTTGAATTTGGTCTGTTTATTATGACTACAATTGATAGAAATTTCAAGATAGAATATTTTTAAACAAGAAAACTTGAGAAGTTTCTAAGTTTAATTCAAAAGAAGAAAATTCTGGAAAATGGAAAAAATATAAAAAAAAAATTGGCATGCATTCCATAGTTTTGAATTAAAGTTGAAATTTAGTTGAATTTGAGGTAAGTGGATCAAAACCTTAGTTTCCTTTTGTGTGTGTGTGTGTGTGTGTGTGTGTGTGGTACTGGGGTTTTACTCAGAGTCTCATGCATTCTGAGCAAGCACTCTACCATTGAACTACACTCCCAGTCCTTTTTATTTTTTATTTTGAGACAGGGTACCATTAAGTTACCCAGGCTGGCCTCCAACTTGCAATCCTACTGATTCAGCCTTCCTGGTAGCTGGGATTATAGGCATGTACCTCCAGTGCCACATCTTTAAAATGGGTCTAATAATACCTATGTCAAAAAGTCACTATGAGGATTAATTAACTAAAGTGTCAAAATCATTTTGCTAAATGATTTTAGCAAATAATTTATCACAAAGGAAGGGGTATCAGTTCAGAACAAAGAGAGAGGAATGGAAGAAGAGTACCTCCAAGCAAGGATGAATGGCTGGAGTTGCAACTTGGGGCCACAGGTGGTGCCACTGACCCTGGAGAAGCAGTGGTGGCCTAGGGAGGGAGAAAATCTCCAGGTGTTAGCTTTCCATTTTAAGCTTACCCTCCCTTTCTTTGAAAGAGTGAATGACAGCATTCTATAGTATGTTTCCTTTAACCCTCCACCAGAAAAAGCATTATATTTTAATGAGTTCTGATTTCTCATTTGATACCAGTGTGAATCCTGGGCTTAATTGCATGAGAAAGTAATGGTTGCAGATCTGCCATCTGTGAGGTCACTACAACAGCATGACAGCAGAAACTATGCTGCACTAGGCAGGAAGCAAAAGTCTTTTTCATTCCTTGGGAAAAGTGTTGTCTATTTTCTGGACTTCAGCTTTCTTTCCCCCCAAAACAGAGATTGGGAAATAAATTGTTAAGTAACTTTTTAGCTTTATAATCCTGATTCTCAAGGTTCGCAAATTTCTTAAGAAAGGTAAGTGAAAATCCCAGAGTGTGTACCTCACTCTACCTGGGAAGACTTCCTTTCTGGTCATAGATCCATATCATATGGGTGAGGAAATGGAATCATAGATGCTGAGAGAATGAGAAAATGCTCAGGAGGGCAGCAGGGGCCAGAGGAGGGGGGACTCCAAGAGGAGGCCAGTGTTCCTTCCTCATGCAGATGGCAAAATAGCATTCACACCACACATCCAATCCCTACAACAGATGCCAGTTCTCCTCCTAAACCTTCCTAGACACTCCTTGTTCCCCTAACACTATCCCAGCCACACATGCATGTATGCACACATACATAGCTCCCCCCACTAACCTCCCACCACCACCTATAGAGAATTGAGAGACATTCTGGAAATGAACCAAAGCAAATTCTTCAGGAGCCTAGAAAAAGACCAAACTAATTATTTGCAAGTCCTATTGTCAAGCTGTATGACATTAGCCAAGTTTCACTTAGTTTCAAGTTTCAGGTCAAAACATTTACATAAGAGTACCCCTGATGTTTTACAGTGGTTTTTCTTGTTATAAAACTCTCAAAATATTGACCTCCTTGGAAACATTTCTTCTTCCACCCCATTGCATTTTATAAATGTCTCATCTTTGGTTTCTCAAATTGCTATTAAGTAGACCCTTGCTCTCCCATGGGACTGTCCACCCTTTAGATCTATTTCTCACCCTCTGTTGTGGTGACATCATCACTATTTATTAAGAAAATTATTATTATGTCTCCAGGGATCCAATTCTACATGTAATCTATTGAAAGAAAATGAATTGAGCCATGAAAGAGATGAAGATTTAAATTCCTAAAGAATATTATGTCTTAAAAAGACAAGAAATAGAAACAGTCCCATTACAAGGAGATAGCTATGCTGGTTGGCAAAAAGCACAAAGATTTGGTTGCTACCATTGCAATTTGCTTGAAGAAATGTGCCATCCTTTTAATGTATACAATCATGATTCCAAGACACACAGGGTGTAGTCACAATACTGAGTTAAATTTCCCCAGTACCAATAATTAAAAAAAAAAAATCATTGTATTTCCGATTTACTAATTATAAAATTGAGGCACACACAATGGAGGACATTTCAAGTATCACATTAATGGATAGCAATATAAGAGCACCTAAAATATTCTCCTTGTTCTCCAGGAATAGCAGTCAGGTGTTTATGACTACTTAGCAATACAGTTTGACTGTGAGGTCTGTATGACTAGAGACCACCAAATGCCCAGTGCCTAATAGAATTCTTGGAACTTAGAAATACCACAATAAGGAATAAATTTATACATCATGTTGCTTTCATAACCATAGTTTTAATTAATTTTTCTAGCATGAAAGGTGCTAATTGAAAATCAATTCAGAAACATCTAAAATTAAGTGTATAGTTTGGCTATTTTTATATCCCAGTGATGCATTCTGTATATGTATGTTATTATTTGGATTTATTTTCACCCTTTTATTATTATTTACAAACAAAAAAGTACCTTTTAGTTATGTCTCATCTCCTCTTTTATAATCACTCAAAAATATTTAAATTGTTCTCTTGTCACCTTCAAGATAGTTAGAAAAATAATAATTTAAGGAAGATAAAGAAAGCAGAACAACAACAACAAAAAAACGCTTTGGTAGAGGGAAGAAATTAATTATTTCAAGCCACTGAGTTGTAGTCACTTCTGTTATGAATCTTACATGTATGAACCAGTACACTTCATAGCAATAACTAAAACAACACCAACAACCATATTATACTTCAGATTTATTTCATCATTCACTAGAATTCAAGCCAATGTTAAAGGTAGTCAGTCTATGAAAAGTAAGATGTAAGAAGTCTTTAGTGTTTTGATTTGGTTTTTTTTTTTTTTTTCATTTTGAAAGATGATTTTCATCATTTTCTTTCAGGCTTCTTCACGAATATTCCTAAATGGCTAGATCAAAGGTAGTCAAGTACTACGCTGAATGAAACAAGACTTACCTGTAGTTTTGCTTTTCGTTTCCTATGTGGAATCTGTCATACTGTGAGTAAGCTCGGTTCCCTTCCCAGTCCATTAACTCAATCCTTAGCGTGTACTGCCTCTGACTGGTTATGGCAAAAATAAACTCATTTCCCAGCCAATATTCACCAGAGGGATTTCCAAAACCCTGGGAAAGAAGATGGACATGAACTTGTTACTCCAGAGGGAAACTTTTCATGTTTAGCCTGTTTTCTAAGTAACAATTAAAAAAAAATACTATCTTTTAAAGTCAAGATATTTCTTTCAGAATTTTACACACTGATTTTTTCTAATATTGATTTACTTTAATAGTCTTCTGTTATACGTGCTTCCATTTGAGGCTTATGTCTAATTCTCATTATAGGAAAATCTGTGTTCATCAAATATATATATGGATAAAGTATTTTTGGATTAAATGAATTTGATCAATAGGTTTTACCAGAAAACCCTCCTCGATTCCATTTGCTTTCAAATATGTTTCTAAAATTCTGGTTATTCTTTTGAATATAATTTGAGTACTATCAGAGTAGTGTTTTTTCATTGAGGACTATCAGGGTAGAATCAGACAAGTTATTTAATAATACTGTTTTGTGTCTATTCAGGAGTCCAATTATATACCTATACTTTATGGATTATTAGACCTCTGATTTGAGGAGTTTTGCATTCTTATTTTTTAATATTATTAAGAAAATCTGTAAGCCTGCAACCATAATCATTCACATTGCTCCACTGGCATGAATGTAGGTTTGGAAGGCTGACTGGTAAGAGCTGAGTAAGTACACATGGCTGACCATTGTGCCTCTTAATCTCAATATGGCTCTGTTCTTCTCTTTGGGGCAATCCCAGTCATGGCTGTTAAGTACTCAAAATAGTTTCTCTGTGGGAGGAAAGAGAAGTGGTCCCCAAATGTGAGCCAACTCTAAGTGTTGGAGATGTTGGTGACAGGGAAATAAAGAACCCTAAGGAGCTGCTGGCATTCTAGATTTGGGATATTCAGAATTGTCTAAGAAAGTATTGCCTAATAATACTTGAAGATCAGTTCAATTCTTGGCCTACATATTTGTTTTACTGACACAGATGGGAGATCCATATAGGGAGCTAGGGAGACAAATATTATAGCACTTTACATTCACACTCAAAGAAGTAATCTTAAATGTGTGTGTGTGTGTGTGTGTGTGTGTGTGTGTGAACAATATGGTTGAGTCTCAGCTGCCCCACTGAATTATCACCATTGGAGTTCTGGTTAAAAACAAAAATACCTAGCTCTCCATTGAATCAAATATCTGAGAACAAGACACATGAATCTGCATCTGAATCAAGTCCTTAATTTGTCATGCACGCATTTAAAAGAAATTCAGTAATGACAGGACACACTCCCAATGTTTCACAAAGAAACAAATTCTGGTTAGCTGAGGTATTTATTAATAAATGTCTAATCCATGAGGAAAGTGCTAAAATAATTATGGCAGTTCTTGTTTTCTCAGTATAGATGACAGAATTTAGAAAACTTTTTCTTCCTTTCACACTTAATGTTTATCAGTTTTATAGAGTCTAATTACAAGAGAAGTTTTCATAATGGCTTTCTCCTTTAACAAAACTAAGCAACGAATCAATGTTCTCCATTCCTCTTTGTGCTGGTGCCCAGAGTGGACTCAAATTGCATTAACTACACGGGACACTGCTGCCTCTGCCAATGGAATTGCTGGCCAAAAGCCGTGGTGTTTGGTACCATAACCATTTTTTGCCAGTTCTGTTATTATGGTGGTGATGTTTATAATGTGTTATGCAAATGGGTTAAATATTAGTGGGGAAAGAGGGTTTTTATAAAATCTAATTTAAATATGTAGACTTGCTCAATAAAAACAAATCATTCAAATCTTTTTGAATTAAGTGCTGCTGAGAACCTGATAAGACTGCGAATAATGGAATTTTAGAGGACTTTAAATTTTATATTACTCTGCATATGTCTTTAAGTACTGTTCTATTTTACAGAAATGAAACCAGACATTGGGTATATTCTCTTATGAGAAAGTTTTATAGAGAAACCATTGACCCCAAATCACACACTTTGGTCTTACATTTTAAAAAGTGGGTAAATGAACAAATATTTTTATATTTAAAGTTAAAATGACATGTGTTATATATGTATGCACACTTTTAAAATATTTCCCCAGTTTAACTTAGTTTCTTGATTAATTGAACATCCTTGACTCAAATTGTACTGAAGATCATCTACCTTTAGCTCAAAGCAAAATTACAGGATTCATTGCATTTATTCCAGTGGCTGGAATAACTTGCTTCTCTGCTCCTAAGATACTCAAGTCACACTTTGCAAAAGTTCCATAGTGGCAGGAAATACTAGAGCAATTTTGAACATGCTAAGAATTTTATATATTCTTAAGGCAGCTGGTGCTACATACCAAGGAAAAGAGCAAAGCTTACCTTTTCCAATGCACAACCAGAACAAAAAGTTACAGGGGGCTGCAAGTCAAAGAATTAACACTTTCTTTATTGCAGCATTCCCTGGGAAGAAAAAGAAGACCACTGGGGTTTTCTTTGCATTTCTTCTCAGCTCAGACATGCCAGAACTCTCCCTATGGCCACTTGATGATTCCCTTTTCTGTGTAGTCATTGAAAAGGGATTCAGCAATTATACTAGATGTGAATAAAGAGGCTGGGAATGATGAAGTGTTAAGTTTTAGGTCACATATTTCCATGCTGTTGAAAGCCTTGTGTGAATAAAACTCTCCAGCTTCCCCAGGGAAAAGTGCAGTGATCTCGGATGAGCTTCAGAAATGAACAAGCATTAAAGTCCTTCCTACAAAAGCTGGTCCCTGTCTCAGCATGCAGGACTGTGTATCCCCCCGAGTGGAGGGACATAACCACTTTCTAAACAGTTTGCTTTTTCTTCTTTCAGAAAGAAGCAACTGAAAAGAAAGTGGTGGGATTGACCTCTAGAAACCAAAATTGAATTTCATGCACTTTCCCAAAAAACTGTCCAAATGAGCAAAATATTTGACTGCCATGAATCAAAATGGCCGTTAGATGATGTAGGGAGGAACCCTTCTGATAGCCAAATGCAGTGAAGCAGAAACAGCTGTTACATCATAAAGATGAAAAATATGCAAAAGAAGGGGAAATGGGAATGGGTTCCCACATTACTAAGCTGTCTATTGGATAGTTTATCAGGCACAACCGCCCATCTGATGTGTAGGAACAAAGGCTTGGTTTAAATTAAATAACCTCCATTTCCTATCTCTCCTCGAATTCAAAGCCTTTCTCTGAGACATATTTACTAAGGGATTTTCTGCTTTATTTCGAAGCCTCAGTTTTCTTATCTGCAAAACAGTAATCTAGAGCATTCCACATACAACATTGTAAGAATGCAATATGCCTAAGGCACCTGACTGAGTGCTGATACAGGAAAACCACATAACAAAAGTCTAAAGGTGTTGCTGTTGTTATAGTTAGAAGACATATCACAAGACTTAGTCATTTTGTTTGGTTGCCTTTCTTCCATGACACTATGTGCTCTTTGAGAGTAAGCAGACTTCTTTCTATTCCATGTAAGAAAGGGAACAAAACATTCCAGGGTCTTGTCTTTGCTGAAAATTAACAAGGGGAATATTGAGATAATTATTTAAAAGGCTTTTAGACACTGGAGACTAATGTATTGTTGATTATTTGTGTATACAAAAAATACTATAATTTTAATCCAAGAAATTAATTACCAAATGAAAAATTAAAGCCCACTGACTATAACTGGGATTAAACTGGTACAAATGAAAGTATAGACCTCCTCAATTTTGCTTCTCAATTCTAAAAGAGGACCTTTCCCCTTCAACTCTCCCTTGGTCCTATTATTTTAATCGCTCTTTCTCCATGTTCCACATGTTTAAAATCTACAAAACAGGCAATTTTAAGGTCTTATACTTGTGCTAATAAATGATTAGTTCTGATAGTTGCTTTCAACTAGAGGCGCATATCTTAAAAAGCTGTGGAGTAGCCAGGGTTGGTGGCACACTCCTGAAATTCCAGATGCTCAAGGGAGTTGAGGCAAGTTGGAGGCCAGCCTCTACAACTAAGCAAGACCCTGTCACAAAACAACAAATAAAAAGGGCTGGGGCTGTAGCTCACGGGCAAAGTGCCACTGGGTTAAATTGAAAGAGAGAGAGAGAGCGAGAAAGAGAGAAGAAGGAAGAAAGGAAGGAAAGAAGGAGGGAAGGAAGGAAAGGAGGAAGGGAAGGAGGAAGGAACAAAGAGTGAGCTGTGGAGCTTTTGAAAAATAGAGATGACTTAGTTTCTCCATGGAGATTGAATTTAGAATGTCTGAAGTGGGCTTGGGGATTTGGATATTTAAAAGGATTCACCGGTGAGTCTGCTATGAACCAAAGGTGGAGAACCATATAAATATAAGGTGGAATTACTATTCAGATGCAAATTAGATTATACTTATCAGACAAAATTATCAGAGTAGGGCAGGCATAAAATCCCTCCATATCAGGAAGCAAGTTTTGGTTATATAAGCAGGACTGTCTGAAACAAAAAACAAATCCATGCCTAAATTACTGAAATCACTGATGCACATCTCAAAGTACAGGTTTATACACTATTGCATATAACAGTTTACCACAGGTTCGTATTTCAGCTCAAATATCCTGCAACATCCATAAAAATAAAAACTGAAGCTTTACAAAATACTGTGCTGATGTTAAAAATAGCAGTAAATAAATAAATGTTAGTTATAAAAATAGATTTTCTTCTTTTTCTTGAGTAAAATCCAAGGATGCTATGTCATATAGTTTCATGAAACTATTATGTTTAGTTGTGTCAGTTACAATCATATAAAAGATTCTGATAACACAATTCAGATCCATTGCTGATCAATTTCATTTCTCCTCTGGGAGTTTAATAAAAGGGCAAAATATACTAGAATTTAACAATAATAATAATAATAATAATACTTACTTTAAAATGGCCTTAAGAGGCACATTTTATTTAAAAAAAAATCATGTAGGTGAAAGATCAACATTCATTAGTTTTTGACAAAACCTGCAGAAATGTTCAATTTTGGCTTGTGCTTTTTCCAAGTTAATAAAATTATTGTCTCTGATACTTTATTTGTTTTGTCTCATAATGATCACAGGAAGTGTTGACTTTTTATAGAAGAAACAAAATTGAAACCAGACAGGGTTTCAATAAGTCCACCTCAGACATACCAAATCCAAATCTCCATGGGGAAACTAAATCACCTCTGTTTTTAAAGAGCTCCACAACTATTTCTGATATGCACTCCTAGTGAAAGCAATGATAAGAACTCTTAATTTATCATAATGGGTACAAGTCCTATGAGTTTCAACTTTTTTCATATAAATGATTAAAGAAAATAGGCCTGAAAAGTGGCTTTCCAAAGGTGCAGTAATACACAATTAGAGTCATTTAAAAGCATCTACACTAATTGCTGAGACTTCCAGCTCAAGAAAGAGCAGAAGAACTGTTTATTTCATAATTTTTAAATTCTTGAGCATTTTTCTCTTTTTATTTTGAAGATGTTTAAAATGCGGTTAAAAATGTGTGTTTATTTTCTTTCCAGAAATAAAGAACTCCCAGAAGGTATGATGCTCAGAATTAAATGTTTGTGTCAAAGGAAGCTTTGTTGCGGGGCGGGGGAGGGTTTGAATACAAAGCAAGTTTGTCTCCAGGGCATTAGCCACTGCTTACTATAAAGTTAGGTCACTTAGGGTACTATTTGGGGTTCCAAGCTTCAGTGGGCTTTATATGCAAAAGCATTGCTGTAAGTGTTATTACTGGAGGCTGCTAAATGGTGCCCTTGTGACTTGAAGGAGCTAATATCAGTCCCTAAATGTCTCCAATAAAAGCCCATTCCTGACTTCTCCCTTAGCAAACATCTTTACAAATCTATAAACCAGATTTGGTGCATCTCCTCCTAAAAAAAGGTTAAGTGAAAACAAAACTCGGGTAAAAGACTTTTTTGTAGGATTAAAGCCAATGCCCAGAACCAAATAAATTGCAAACCTCTTATGCTGAGAGAAGTTTAAAGATAGCAATATATAATACATATTTGTAATTTCATGGGTTGATAACTGTAACACACAATTCCACAAACCTTGTGGGGCAAGAGACAACCCACAGATATCAACCAGAGAGAAGGGAAGGAGAGAAGTAAGGCAGAAAGGGCGGGATGAAATATTATAGCTACACTCAGTGTCCAAGGAAGTGTAGCTTCCCGACACACACACAGTACAGGGGGAAGACTGAAGAGGAGCGGGTGCAGGCCAGGAAGTCTTTGTTTTCCCCCAAGGATGTGCACCCCAAGCTGAAGAAATGGACTGCAGGTTCACTTGATCTTGATGCAGGGAATAGAAATAGGTGTGATTGACAAGAATTGACATTAAGGAGACCATATCCATTTGTGGTAGAATTGTGTTATTTTGTCTTTAGGTTTTTAAAAAAAAAGGCTCTGAAGAAAACAGATGAAACACTTTTTACCATGTGTTTTGATGAATATTACCAACTTGTGACATAAGATGAATTATTTTAATTTTTTAAAAAAGTCTTCAGATTCATTTTTGCCAGAATGTTTTACAATTTTGGAGCTGATTATATTTCCTGACCATGAAAAATTGACATTGAGGTGATAAATATTTCAAGTTTGAATAAAGCATAATAATCTTTCATATTCAGAAAAGGGATAAGGACAAACTGCATAAAAACTATGATTAAAGAATAATCCCAGTCTTGCTCCAATAACAAAAAAGAATTGCTTAAAAGTAGATTCATTTGTTTGGTAAATACTTACAAGACATGAATCGATTCCATATTTAACAAGTCAGTATCTCTTACTTAATGTGCCTGGCTTGCCAAGGCAGCAGATGTTTACAGCTAATAATTCACCATTTTGGAAAATCACAATGATGACAACTTTATGTTCATTTTCCATTATCATTAATTTTAATAATAATGCATTTCAGATTTGCTTGATCCTATATCAATTGTTCAACTTCTTGGATAACTTCTTCACATCCCATTTTAGTGGTGAAAATTTTCATGAGTTAAAGTAGTTAACAAAATAATACTTTGGGCAAAATTAACAAATGTTTTGAAGACTTTGATGTTTTAATCTTGAATAATAATAATAATAACAGCTAGTGTTTATTAAAAATTCAGTGTGCCCAAGTGCTTTACTAATATGATTACTAATCTCCACAGCATCCCTGAAAGACTCCTAATGTATAATCGTTGTCCCATTTTAATGAATGAGAGAGCTAATGTATGTGTATGAGATTTGCCTAAACTCAACCCACTTAGAAATAGTGGGGTAAAGAATAAACCTACTAATACATGCATATTTCAAGTCCATTTTTAGAACTTAGGTCTAATTCCCACCCCCGTATGTTTATAGAATCATGTAAATAGAAAAAGGTTTTAGAATCTAGCCTGACTACCATTCCAATTCTCCATAACCAAACTGAAAAACGAGGATCTATCTCCTACTTGGGTGCTTACACTGATGAGGGAGGGGACTTGCCCCTGAATAGAAAGTCCATTTATTGTTAGAAAGAATTTAGCACTAGAGAGTTTTGCTTTTACTTAGTCAAATTTTGCTTTTATGTTATATTCCCCATTCATTATAGAACTCCCCTTAAAGTATTGTAGAAATGTGGAATTTAGTTCAGTAATTTTTTGGGGGGTGGAGCTTGGTGTCCTGTGTTTCTCTAAGCTCCCAGATGATGCTAATGCTGCTGGTCCCTAGTATACATTTTGTGTAGGAGGCTCCGGTACTACATGCTTCCATCCAGTTAGTTAATTAGGTAGCTATCAGACAGGACTATGCCTAATTCTTTTCAAATATTTCTTCAGGTTAAACAATCCAAACCATTCACTTGCTCCATACATGATTTCCAGATTCTTCACATATTGATTGTAATTCTTAGGATTGTCCACTTAAAAACCTCCAGAATTGAAAACATCTTAGAGTAAATTCTGCATTTTTTGTGCCCTATAACCTGCTACTAATGTAGAGTAAGTACACTAATCTTTGTTTTTCAGCAGCCAACAATACAAAAAAACTTTGAGTCACACCAGTCTCTCCATGGAATTCTGTCTTGTTGGTCTCAGCCTACCTTTCTATCTTGAGTCTATGATTCATTAAAGACATTGGATTTCAACTTCATATCCCTCCAAATTGTTAATTAAACTGCATGCTAAGAGTTTAGCTGAGTATTTCATAAAAATCTGCTATATAAAGTGACAGCCCTAGAGAGCACCATTCATGAACTAAAACCCCTTTGTTTGATGATATTAAACCAACTATGAACCTACTAATTGGTGAACTATAATTTCAACCAACCACAGGTTTGACACTGTCTACAAGGTACTTAGATGGAACTTTTCTAGTATAGAACTTCCGTCACATTTTTTTTCACCTTCAGAGAGAAAAATTTGTCAAGAGTTCGAAACAAAGTTATTCATAAATGTTACACATAAAATAATGAGAATTCACTCATTAAGGGAAATCCTCATCTTTTACTGTGATTTGACATTCTGTCAGCAGGTTTTAATAGTCAATATTTTAGGCACTGAATATGAGATTATTGGATTATGGATTAATTAAATCATCTGCTATGTTACCTTGAAAAGGTTGGTCTCTCTAATCTGTTTCCTCTTAAAATAGGGATAGTATTAAATAATCAGTTTGATATAAAAATTAGATAAGACCAGCACATACTAAGGATTGAAAACATCAGCTACAAGAATGTTGGCAATGACTATTGAGAGGACAGTGGTATGGCTGCTCTTATTTTAGAGGCACCAATGAACAAAGTCTTTCCTTTCTTACCTTTGTGTTCTCCTCTCATCTTGAATCTGTCTGGGCCCATGGTCAACTTTGACCAATAGAAAGCAGTGGAGATGTCTCTGTGCCATTTCTATGAAAAATTGCGCTCTATATGTGTAATATGAATTGTAATGCATTCTGTTGTCATATATAACAAATTAAAAATTTAAAAAGAGACTAAAAGTATCTCCTGTTCGTGGGGATGCCAACTGTGACAGGAAGGGCCTGATAACCCTGGGTACTCAGAGAAGTCCAGAGGAGCCACATGAAAGCTCTCGTGGAGGAACTCATTCAACAGCAGCAACACCTTGCCAGCCCCGAGTGAGGCCATTACTAATACCTGCCTGGCAGGACACCCATCCTGCCTGATCTGAGTTCTGGCTTCCCCCACCCTCATTCAAATAGGAATGGATCCAGACAATCCACAGCAGTTCATGAAATAATTATAGTAATACATTTCTCTTTCTGATGCACACATGGAAATCATTTACTCAAAATGAGTTATGAGTGTTTTGTGTCTAATGAAAATAATGTCCTTAATGTAAGCATCATTTTAATTCTTAAATTAACTTGAAAGCATCTAAAAATGCAAAGGTTCATCATATAATCTGATGAAGATAACTTTGTGAAAAAAACATCAAACACCACCATAAATTCTCCCATCTTACCATTTTATATTCTTTCCAGCCTCTTTGGAAATCTAGACTTCCATCTTCACGATGCTGTATGACAGTCCAACCTCCCCCATTCACATCCATGTTGCAAAATACCTGGCAGAAGAAGGGAAAAGAAAGGCAGGGGGGAAATATGTTTATTTTAAAGGAGGATGTATCTGACATATTTCAAAATGAAAATAGGTCTAAAGACCTGCAAGAAAAAGAACTACATTGGGAAAATATTAATTCAGACATATTGCTTATTTCTTCCCATAATTCATATTTGAGTTACTTCTGATCAAATTCTATCAATGATGCATCAATTCCTTGTAAAAATTTAGATCAGCTAGCTGAAAATTCAGTCTCAGAGTATAAAAATTAAAAATCAACATCTTAAATGGAAATAGGCACTTGTATAAGTTTAAATTTTTAAAATGCTACTAAAGTTTCTAAAACTAGGCCATTTTATGTTTAAAGCATAACTCACATTTTTTCAATATTTTAGTATTGGTAATATAAGATTAAAGGTTTGGGTAATATAATTTTTAAAAAGTTTATGTATATATATATAAATATTTCATTATTTCATATTTTATTTCATAACTGCTAGATATTTACATACTATGATAATTATTCTTGATGGCTACATACTACATGAGGGGCAAAATTTGGTCCTCAGCACATGGAGAACACATTATTTGCTTAAGTTTTAGTCATGAACAATAAGAGGAGAACATGACATACTGTATTCCTTCTGACTGTGACAAGCATTTCTTTCCCATGTGGAAAAGTTATCCAAATCTTTCAAAGACTTAGGCTTATTTCAATTATTCTAAATGTAATAGCATTTATTTAAACAACTGATTCATTTTCCCTAGAGTCCACCCTAGAAGGGAAATGCATCTGTGATGGGATGATCTTTGGAGAGCAATCACTGGAATTGTTGTAGCATGGATGTGGCAGTTGATTATTCAAGGGCTGGGCTATGGGGAACACCATTCTGCAGCAACTGAATAGTAAAGCATTTTGAAGGTTGGCTGACGGTGTGGATATGATACAGCCACAGCAGGCAGGCGGTGGAGACATAGGACTAAGCTCTGATTAAAGGAAAAACCTCAATGTTTTCCCTGTGGCATTACATTTGGAGCACAAATGGCCAAAGGGTATGAAAGCAATGGAAACAACTGTCATTCAAAGGGCAAACTACTCATGTACTTCCTCAGAGTGAAAGGAACGGAGACACACATGCCTATGCGAACATATGAAACAAGACAACCGCCTCTCCTGAGGGCTCCCTTCTAACTTGACAACAGCCAGCGACCCTGTATGTCATTCCTCGGAACTGATTCCCCTCCAAGATTATAAATTTTAAATTGCCCTCCCTTTCCCAGCGTTACAGCTACTGACCCTTCTCCATCTGCTCTTTGTCCTTAACCTCTAATTAGTTTCTCATCTTCCTTAATTCTAATTTATTCATTCACTTACTTTTTCACTCAGCAAGTGTTCTTGGGCATTGGTTTGACATTACAACTGAGGATATTATGATGAATAAAATATGTCTCATCAACTCAAAACACTGCAAAGTTGCAATAGTGACTGATCCTATAGGATTAAGAGACACTGAAATTCATAACTTTTAACTCCAGTGACCTAAAGAATAATAGTGACAATGATCTAAATGAGAGATTTATAAAAAGAGCTAACATGTGAGAGAAGAAAATGATGATGATTTGGGATATTTAGTGTTTTAGGTAGCTATCCAAAAAGTAGTGTTAATTGACAAGTTAGAGATGTTCTACTGAAACATCTGGAGATAAGACAAAGGATAAATTTTACCGAGAATAAGGAGATAAAAAGAAGTCATTAACAATGGTGTTTTTGTTAAGTGCCAGGTAACTTAAGCACTTTATATGCATTAATCTCACAAAAACTCTAAGAAGAAGGTATGATTATCATTTCCATTTTATTTGTGAAAAAAGTGAGAGTATTTCAGAAACTTACCAATGGTTATACTTAACCATTAGTACTGGGTCCAAGATTTGAATTGAATTTAGGATTTGAACCCTATGTTTACCTAATTCAAAATTGTTGGGAGTAATGTACTTAAAATCAGCAGTTGGTCACATGAAAATAGATACATAATTTAAAGAGCTTAAACAAAAAGGATTTAGAGATATGAGGATGGGAAAGGGAGGAGGGTCTATGAGTGGACTTTGGTGAATAACTGGTGGAGATTAAATACATCAGTAACTTAGAGATGGATAGGTATTCGCTGTCATTTGCTGCCATTCTCAGGGCCTATAGTATTGCCTAGCCAAAGGTGGTATTCAAAGAATATTTGATGAACAAATAGAGATATAATAAAAATAAAATAAGAGGGCTGGGGTTGTAGCTCAGTGGTAGAGCACTTGCCTCGCATATATGAGGCCCTGGGTTTGATCCTCAGCACCACATAAAATAAATAAATAAAGATATTGTGTCCATCCACAACTAAAAAATATTTAAAAAAATAAAATAAGAAAACTTGCAAACAAAACTGGGTATATATGCTGAGTTTGGGATGTGATAATCAAATATTTGAGAGAAATCAAGATAACTAAAAATTAAGAAAATATATATGTAAATTTGAAATGAAGAAGCCATTAGTGATCTTGATCTGAGAGATTGCAGGACTGCTATGAGCATAAAATCAGATGGCACAGCTTAAAAGGGGGCATAGGTGGTAATTCAGCAGGTGAAACTTTCCTGATGACATTTAAATCAGAACAAAGGAAAATTAAAATGTCAAGGACACATTTTGCTAAGGAAAACAAATTTCACTCATTTCTCAATTAAATTTTACCCTGCTGTCATTGGTAATCCCAAATTTTCTCCTTCCTTCCTTCCTTTCTTTCCCTCACCCTTCTTCTTTCTGTCAGAAGAAAAGAGTATATATAGAAAAAAAACTATGCTGTCTAGTTTTTAATGGCTGTTAAGTGTTATAAAAATTCTATGGCTTTGTTTTACAATCACTCACAAATTTTTAGAAAAGACAACATTCCTTTTAAGAAGGTACCCAGCTACTTGGAAATGTTAAGAAGTGCTGAGATTGCATCTTAGATAGAGACCCAGAGAGAGACAGAGCTTCATGGGGAGGTAGAAATTACCCAGGCAGATTACAGGTTTGGAAGCTGAGATTCTGAAAGGTCAAGGGATTTGACATATGTCACAATTCTTATCAAGACTCCATGGCAGCAATGATAACAGTCGAACAGTCTCCATTTGTTGAATTTGGGTATAAGAGAGCAGAATGACACATTGCTCAGGGGCACAGACTTGAGTGCTGGATTGTGTAGATTCAGATTCCCACATCTGCTCTCTTACATCTTTTGTGAGGATTAAATGAGCCAATGTGCATAGAGTTTTTAGAGTATTATTTTGCAAGCAATAGGCATTGCCATTGTTCTTATCTCTTACATGCATTTTATTTTTATTTATTTATTTGGTACTGGAGATTGAATCCAGCACTTTTCCACTGAGCCACTTTTCCAGCCCTTTTTAATATTTTTTATTTAGAGACAAGGTCTCCCCAAGTTTCTTAGTGCTTTGCTAAATTGCTGATACTGGCTTTGAACTCAAGATCCTCCTGCCTCAGCCTCCCAAGCTATTGGGATTACAGGTGTGCACAAATAGCACCCGGCTCTTACATGCATTTTACAGATAACATGTATTTATATTATATAATATCACTGTGTATATAATATTTAATATATTACAATATGGTTATTATATAGAACATTGCATATGATTTATATTATTAACTTGCTATGAATAATATGGAATATAGAAAATTCAAAATATGCAGAAGTTCAATAAAATTCCCTACAGTTATATTCACTGGCTTCTAGTTAACAGTATTGGCATCACTAATCTTTGATCATGGTATTTTTCAGTCTTTAAGAAGTTGGATTCACTCTTTAAAAAAAAGCAGTTATTTTGTCAATAGTCAGAATAAAAATTAAAATCCTATGCCTAACAGATGAAACAAGTTCCAGAAAATAGAAGATCAGTTTCAGAAAGATTTGAAACATGAAAGGACCTGAAAAGTTCACTTGCCAGCACTCTGTGGTCAGTGCTATCTGGCGGTTCTTCCTGTGGACAAGGCCCACTACATTTACTATGCCTGTTGCATGTATTGATCATATGACTTGGGCTTACTTCTATCCAAGAAAAGATTGAACTGGCTCCTATCCCAGGCAAGGTCAAAGCTCTGGAGCATTAAACACCTTTTAACATAATACAGCGGTCTAAACCCAAACAAAAAGGGGAAATTTGATTCACATACTTTTTATGCTTTTATGTTTCATACAAGTTGGAATGATTAGCTTTGTGGACATTAATTATTTTTCCATAACCTTAAATCAAAAAGTCTTAACACATTTGTTACAGTCCTTTTCCAAGAATTAGGGGAATTATGAGTTCAGAGCAAATTTTTAATATTTTACAATAAGTGTTATGATTTAATGGTTTATTTTTTTGGATGAAACTAAGATGGCTATAGGGCATTTGGTTTTAGAAAATTATGAAATGAAAGAGAAAATCCTGTTTCCTAGTACCATGCATTGAAGGGAATTCAGAGAAGGAAATAACCACAAGCCATTAATACTATCAAAGCAAAAAAGAAAGAAGTAAAAGATGGAATTCTCATTTTTCTATCTTCTTGAAAAATTAAATCACCCTAGGAAACCACATGACATTTGAAAAGACAACACTTTTCAAGCTTTTGCAAACATTTCTGTTTTAGCACGGAACAATGTCAGGCAAAACAAAGACTAACAATTCTGTTAAATTTGCAACTATTACACTGCTTAAAAGATAAATAACTTATTTTAAAAGATCTTATCAATTGTCTAAAATAGCCCAATTTTATTGATTATTTCATATTCCATAGTATATGTATTTGGGGTTATTTTTATAGGCTTGTTTTGAATTTCTTGAAATTTTAAAGGCATTAAAATGATCAAAACTATTGCTAAGCATATCCAAGTGTAGCACCAAACTTTTTATCTATAATTCCCAGTCTATTAAGAAGGGTAAAAGTCCAAAAAACAAGGTTTTCTTTTAGTGATTTTTACATGTTTAAGAAAACATCATTGATTTTATATCAGATAGAAGAAGAAAGTAAAATTACAGGATAGTGGGGAGTGAGGTAGATTATACTAAGAACATGAATCAATTTACTCACTTTCTAATAATAAACCCTTGCCTATGTCACTTGGAAGTAAGTTCATGTTCAAAATTATGAATTGTGCAACTTCAGTCATCACTAATATAATCACCCTGCTTAAGCCTTTAGTTAAGATGGTGCAATATGGAGTCAGAGTCCTTTGTTTCAAAGCCAGTTTTCAACATTTACCAATTATGTCATTTGGGCAAACTATTTGTCTAAAATAGAGGTAATGGGGACACTCATTTCATATGATTTTTGAAAAGAATAAATGAGTGAGCGCAAATGAAAGAAAAGCAGTCAGATCAGGAGCTGGCAAGCCGTTAATGCTCTGTACATTTGAACCAATGCATTAACCAGCTTCTGAATTTCTTTGAGGAAATTCATACAATATGTGTTCTTACCAGGGTCACACTAAGTGATCATAATAAGGGATTTAAGTCAAAATGTGTTACTTATTAAAAATAAATGTAGTTACATCAGTCTGAACAATAGAGCAGTATTACCGCTTGTGAGAGAATCCACGATCATAAAGGGGAGGGAATAAAGTAAGAAAGGAAGCACCTAAGTTCAGAGTCTCTCTCCCCCTAGCTCAGTCACCCCTGTTCTTGTCACACTCTGCTACCATTTGTTTTATTTCCAATAAAAACAAACCCAATCATAACTAAACCTACTGATAGTCCTGACCAAGTCATGTAAGAACGTCTTTCCTTTGAGAAGCCATTTTTAGAGCAGTTTCTACGGTGCTAAAATTTGCCTCTCACGGATATACTGATATTCCTGTGAACTTGCTCAAGTTACAATTTTTTCATAAGCTCACAACTCAGAAATTTCATCCAAAAGTGACTTGACATTGTGGATTTAATGTTTTACCTTTTTTTTTTTTTTTTTCAAATTTAGGGGCTGGGTGGTAGAAAACATCTCTACCATGCAAGGAGCACTGGGTTTGTTCCCCCACGTAAATAGATTTCTCAAATATTTTATTTATCCAAGAACAATTCTGAAGCTCCATTTTATGTAAAATACACTATTTGGGGGAAGCATAAGTTTAAATCATGCTGTCTCCATGTAAACAACTGAGAAGCAGCCACTGAACCAGTAAAGTGGATCCTAAGCCTGCTCTTTTATAAATATGGAAATTCTCCTAGATTGTGAGTTAGAAAAGGATATTTTCCTATCCTAACAAGAGCAGTGGTTCTGCATATAGTCTGTGCATCGTTTGCATCTCAAAATATTTTGAACTAGAGTTGAGCTATGCTTACATATGAACTGAATTTTATGAATTAAATTGCTTCTCTCCATCCGCAAGGGCCACCTGGTATTACTGGTGATGTAGGGAAAAATTCTAGAAGTCTGAAAGTTCTCAATCTGAAAAGCCTGAAAATTCTGTTTCTGTTTTGATACATACCACAGGATCTTCAAAAATCTAAAAGGAGAGTCACTTAATATTTTTAGTTAATGACATTTTTGTTTTTATTTCAAGCTATAAGCTCCGGTTCGACTGATAATAAATTAGGGGTTTTTTGAGATTTAAGGCAGTTCTGTAGATAAATCAAGAGTATATTCATTTTTGCTTCCCTCTCCTACCCCAGGACAGTTTCTTAAACACTTTCCTATATGTTATGTGTATTCTCTCTGTGTGTATGTGTGTGTGTGTGTGAGTGTGTTTGTGATTTCAAGCATAGGTTGACCTTAGTATACCCAAACTTTCCTTCTTATTCTAGTCTCCTCACTCTCAGACTTACCATTTTATGTTCACAGTTTTTGTCTTGTTTTAAACCGTGAGCATTTGAGAGAAATGAAATCTTGCACAGAACAGGTGAAACAAAACTTGTCCGGTAGGTAACTGAGGGGGCAATATATGGAACTGTGCGTGCCACCTTTCCTGCCTCCTGTACTTATTCACACCCATCCTTTTCCCACTTGTAGAAAAACCCTCAAAGTCACTTTTGGAAAGAAAATGTTGTCCCAGAAAAGAGGAAAAATTTTTTGAGCCAACCTAATATATTAGAACTTTGGGAATCTGGAGAGAGATAATAGCAGTAAAAAGAGAAACAGAGTTTGACCTGAATTATCAACCAGACTCTGTCTCAGCAATGACACGACATCTGGCAAACTAGTCTCAAAGATTCACGTATCTTGTTTATCAAAGGAAACCAACTATCAGAAAGACAAAGTTATATTTGCTTACTGTATACTACAGAAAAGTGTTGACATTATCATCAGCATTCATTCATTCATTCATTCATTCATTCATTCATCCTGGCACATACTTATTGAGGACTTACTATAAGCAGAAACCATGCTAGTTTCCAGAAAATCAAAAATTAAAAGACATAGTCCCTTTGGGGCTGGGGATGTGGCTCAAGCAGTAGTGCGCTCACCTGGCATGCGTATGGCCCAGGTTCGATCCTCAGCACCACATACAAACAAAGATGTTGTGTCCGCCAAAAACTAAAAAATAAATATTAAAATTCTCCCTTCTCTCTCTCTCTCTCTCTCTCTCTCTCTCTCTTTAAAAAAAAAAAAAAAGACACAGTCCCTGCCTCATAGAACTTGTAGTGAGAAAGTCCTGCAAGTCTGCTTGGGGAATCAAGGAAGGCCTTCCAGAAACATTTGCACAGTACCCAGAAGAAAGGAGACTGTGACAGGTAATTTAGAGGGGAGGAAAGTTTGTCTGTGCTGCAAGAGTAGGCAATCTGCTTTGGACCTTGGGTGTCTAGCTAAAGCTTTTTCACATTGAGAGCTCTGCTCTCACCTCTAATCCCACTTTATTTGGCTGCCTCACCACGATGCTCCCCATATTCCCTGCTTCAGAAAAACCATCTGCATCACAACTCTTCCACAGTATTTTACAGCTATCTGTGTAAATATCTCTTATCACTACTACACTGGAAACTGTTTATTCCAAACTGATGTCTTTGGATAGTGACTGACAAATAAATGGCATCCACTTAATAGTACTGAATGAAGGCATGGATATTTTAATAAGAAAATAACAGGGGTGGTACAGAAAAGAGAGGTGACAGCAGGAAGATACTGCTTGCTTACTTTAATGTTTACTTTGGGGCTTGTTCAACATAAGGAGAAGTCTGTTCTCCAACCTGCTCTTTTATGTAAATATGAAAAGCAAAGCCTTTCAAAATTATGAGTTAAGACAGGGTACGATTATCCCACTTTAATAGGAGCAGTAATCTGTAAATAGCTTGCACCCTGCTATATACCCTGCTCCCCCACACCCCTCATGGAGGATGGGAACCCTCTAAGTTCTCGGGGCTTTGGAATATGGCTGCTTTTCCTCATGCACTCAAGATAGGTGTGACTTCAACATTTGATCTGTGCAAGACAAAATTTCTGAGCAATGAGACATCCCATGAATAGCAATGAATAAAGGGAATGCTAATGTGAAAAAGGAATAAACAATACAAGGTTTAGAGTACATCTGTACAATAGGGTTTTGTCCCCTGTGGGCCTGGGAAACAAAGTTATCTTTGGGAGAAATGAGCTCACACACACACACTTTTTGTTTTTCCATTTAACAAGCTCACAAATCAATCTGATTATCATCCAGCAATTCAACTAGGATCATCCCATAAACAAACACTTCTGGTTTTACCTTTTTGGGTTCTGGCATATTATTAATATAAATAGTGTAGATTCCACTTTTATTAAAACCAGCTTGATATACATCTGCACAGTCTCTAAATGGTTTTTCTTCCTCTCTTTTTCCTCCTTTTAGCAAAACTGCAAAAAAAAAAAAGATTGCAATATATGAATAAGAATATCAGTACCTTTAACACCCACATGTACTTCAAGAGTAGCTACACATGACTTCATTCTCTCGACATAAATGTCAATATTGCATTTACCAAAAACCAAACATAAAGACAATATCAGATTTTTACAGGTGATTTACAAAATTAAAAAATGGAAAAAAAAGTTACAAGGCAATTTCTAACTGCATATTTATAGTTTACTTGGGCTGGGGATGTGGCTCAAGTGGTAAGGCGCTCGCCTGGCATTCGTGGAGCGCTGGGTTTGATCCTCAGCACCACATAAAAATAAAAATAAAGATGTTGTGTCCACTGAAAACTAAAAAATAAATATTAAAAAATTCTCTCTAATTTCTTAATTTTGGTTTTTCTATATATCTTTTCCAAAACATCAATTCAAAGGACAAATAAACTAGTCGTGTAATACCTCTAACTGGTAGCAATTTATGTCAATGTTTCCTGAAAAATTTCTAAAACATTCTTATCTACATTTCATAGGAAAATTTTATTCATTTATTTTTGTGTGTGTGATTCTATGGACCAAACCCAGAGCCTCACACTTGTTAGGCATATGCTATACCACTGAGCTATATGCCCAGTCCTGGGAAAGTTCAGAAAGATGCCAAAACATTTTTTGGAGATGTAAGAGATGAAGAAAAATTCAAGCATCAAAATGTAGCATTGCAGTTTAAAACACTAAAAGAAGGTAGCACCTTTCTTTTGTGGCTTTATAGTGATAAATTCCTATAAATTTTACAAAAACCAAAACACAAAGTAACTCTCAAAATAATTAGATTTGGGAAGTAGAAAAGAGTTTATGATCCAATTTAACTACCTTGAAAGAAAATATAATAGCACTTTGTATTTTGTTTAATGCCCTGAAGCTAAATTATCAGGTTAATGATATATGATTGATAGAATGAATAAGACTTTGAAATTAAGTTTTAAAGGGGAAATAATCACCAATAGTCAAGTGAAGACAGGAAATTTAGTCAGCATGCTAGACAAGCTTGTACCACTGAGCTACATTCCCAACCCTCTTTTTAATTTATTTTGAAACCGGGTCTTACTAAGTTGCACAGACTTGCCTCAAACTTGTGATCCTCCTGCCTCAGTCTCCTGAGTACCTGGGATTACAGATGTGGGGATACCATGCTCAATTTACCTAACTTTAAAACTTATTAAGAATATTTTGCAGTATCACTGCTAACATTTTCTGTTGCTTAATAAGAATCTGTCTTCAATTAGTTTATTTTACAATGGTCTTTTATAATAAAAATGGCAAAACTAAACTATGAATTAATGCTTTTAAATTGATTTTTAAATACTGAGAAAATCTAAAATAATAACCTGACTTAAATTTTACTTGCATAATGTTTGTTAATTTCTAGGTAACAATGAGTCTAATTTTTGTGGAAAGAATTACTATCTCAGTGTGAATGTTTCAATTTTTCAAACATACTAAATTATTTTTCAAGAAAATGAAACATTCATATCAGATATTCTGCCACAACAAAAAATGTAAAAATGTATTAAAGCATTTAATGACATTATACTTTTCTATATAGCTCATATCTGTACTGTTTTGCCTGAATGTATTAACAATTAGAGCTGTATATTATTACAATTGCAATATCAACACAGAATCAAGTAAACTAAAAGATTATAGGTTCATATCACAGTGAAGAAGTATTGCATAGAATATAGGAAAATATCAATTAAAATGTATATATACACGCTTAAAAACCATCTTTATGGCACTGGGCCTATTAATCAATTATATAAAGGTATTGTTTTCAAAGTGTCAATGTAGTTCAATAGTGTTCACTTACTTCAACTTTATGGACCATTATTTTTTAAAAACAAAACCTTCCTAAAAGCTAAATACTTTTCTCATGTTATAAATTAAAATAAATAAATAAATAGTCCAATTAAATGCCTAAAATAGGGATGTAAAGAAATACCAACTAAAATTTATGATTCTTTGAAAGTATGAAAAAAACAGGAAGATGTGGTCAACAGAACCCACTGGTAAACCCACTTTTCTTTTGGGGGCGAGAGATGGAGAATCATTTATCTAAGGAGAAAATGCTTCGCTTGTTGAATATACCACTTCCTGCCCTCCCATATGTGGTGGTTCAGGAGAATACACTCCCTTTCTCCTCTCAGCCTCCTCCCCCTCCCTTTCTTTTCCACTTCAGGAAGATGTGAGTGGAGGGGCTGTTGTGTGGGAAGAAGGAAGCTATTTCACATATGCTTTCAATGATAGAAAAGAAGGGGGAAAGCTGGTCAGTATCTTGTTTTTGTGGAAACTTGCTCTATGTGTTCTAAATCATATCTATACCTGGGAAACTGGTTTGAAGATTCTAACATCAAAGGTCCAACTAGTACTATGGTTATATTGTGAATTTTTGTTATTGCGATGGTAATATATATGACACAAAGATTTCATTTCATTAAAATTTAAGTCATTATTTTTTAAAAAAATGAAATATATTTTTCAGAAGACATAGATACATTCTTTCCAAAATGATTAGACTGCTTGCTTTTAATTACTTATTAATTAGCCACCATTATGCTTGAAAGTTTGATTCAGGCTACAATTATAGCCCTGAATCATTTAAAAAATCAACTTAAAAGCTTCTCCACAGCTTACCTTTGCTACTTTTAGAATATACTATGATTTAAAGAAGATGCCCTATATAAGGGTAGGTTGACCTCCAGGGTTTGTATTTATTGATTTATTTTAATCTATAAAGTGTGATAGTTATGTGAACTACAAACAGAGTGAGTGAAACATTTAAAATGGTGATTTTCATTGTTGACATGATAATGATAATAACACTGTTCATGGCAACCTTGAAACAGGAGCAGAGCATGGAAGGCCAGTCAATTCAGTCTATGGAGTGCTGGGAGCTGCTGCCTTCCACCCTCAAGTTCAGACTTTGTATCTAATGAACCCAGGGCAAGACTGGTTGTATGTAAAATCGTACCTACCTGGCCTGTCCTCATCAAACATGATTAATTAACTTACATCATTCACTAAATATTCAGATTATACCATTGTTATTCCAGCCTAAAAGAAACAGGCAATTTAACCAGATAAACTTCACCTTAATAGTTAAGATTTTTAAACATTTAAGATAAAATGATGTATGATGCATATACCAGCCTGATGGCTGTAACTTTTTTGAGGCCTATATCATTGACTATAGGAGCACTCTGAAGCTCAAGGTCATGTGTAGATATTGTAAAACATTTTAAAACACAGTCACAAAGATGAATTTGCTGAACTTTGCCAGGATCAGCACTAATTTTTAAAAATTTTTAGAAGGTCTTGAGATTCAATTAGATGGAAAAGATAGCCAGAGTAATGTGTGATAGATGATAAGAGAGGGACAGAATCCCTGATGGAAGAGTATACCAAGTACCAACTAGACAGAGCTGGGGCAGTCAGAGACCTGACAGAAGTCTTCATCTAACTCTCAAAGTGGCTGGAACTTTTAATAAAATAGAATGAATTTAAAAATTGGTCTTTACACCTAAAGTTCCCCCTTTGACCACAAACTCATCTTTTCCTCTCTTATTCTTTAATCCCTAATGAGTATGTCTTTCCTCTACTAGATCCTGGCCATTCTATCAACCCTTTCTTAGCCTCCCCTTTCTTTCTTCCTAGCCACTAGCTTTCACTCAGACATCTGCGAATGTTTCAGGTGGCTTTCACTTCAGTCCCTATCGACTGTCCTTCTACCCATTCATCCTTGCATGGGCAAATCCTGGCCTGCAGACAGGTGAGATTTCATTCACTTTCTTACCCCCATTCTAGATTGCAAGCACTAGGTCATTTCTAGTAGATTTCTATCATATTTCCTACAAGTGCCTTTAAAATTTTCCACTTTTTAAAAGATGAAATCCCACTCCAGTCTCCTGTCACTTTTTATATGATGTTTAGGATTTACCATGAGGATCGGGGCTATGTCTCCTCTACTCCCTCTACACTGTAGAAGTCATCTTTGTATTTATTCCACGTCTTTTGTGTTGGTCCCTCCTGTTCCCTTCTCTATGTCTCTAATTGTGCTTTCTCCTTTATCTTTATGGCTTTCTCTTCTCCTCACCCACTATGCACATGTTTAGTAGGATTCCATTTTTGGATCTTTATTCCTTATAAATAAATTCATATTGCAAACTATCTAACATGGCTTCAAACTTCCAGAGAGAATTCTAAGATACATAAGCATTTTGAACTCTGCATTTGCCTCTCTCGAACTCATGATCCCTATTTCTACCATCTGTCAGGCAGTCCCTACTACCACCACGGCTTTCATTCATTTTGTCACCTAATCTTTCCTTCCGAACCCTGTGTTGTCTCTCTCTCACTGACCCTGCTTCCTCTCCTGGGTGTCATCAGTTAAAAATTAATGTAAGTGTAAATATAAGATAATTAGACTGTGGCATTTTTATTGGTCTTCTTCGTCATGTTCCTCTTAATTAATTAATTCCACAAATATTGATTGACCATCTGCTATAAATAAGACTTCCTAGGCAACAGAGATAGAGACATAAGAAAATACAATCCTACCCTTAATGTGATCACAGCTGGATGGGAGTAAGATTATGTGAGTAGATCTTTCATGGCAGGGGCAGACTCAACTCAAGCCAGTTTAAGCAAAAAGAAAATGTATTGAATCATGTCATTGAACAATCCAGGGTAGAACTCTAGGTGAGGCATGATCAGGTTTCAAACAATGTGATCAGGATTTGGCTTCTGTATCTTTGCTCTGACTCACATCTGTTGGCTATCTACCTGGTCACAAGACAGCTGGAGAAATCTTCTAGGACTATGATGTTACCAGTTTAAAGGTATTACCAAAAAAAAAAAAAAAAATGGGATGATGACAATAACTGTCTTAGAAGTATGTGTCAAGTGCCCTAGGCACATGCAAGAAGAACATACTCCATCTGCCAAGTGGACTCATGGAAGGCTGCTTGGAAGAGATAAAAAATACAAAATGTAGAAAGCTTATCTGAGCTAAATTCTGAGAGTCTGGTATGTCAGTTCAAAGACTTCCCTCATACCAATATCAGAAAATAAATCTAGAAGTCTTCAGAAGAATCATCATTCATTCTTTTCATGTAGCCTTATCTGTACATCCAATCTTTGTCATTCAAAGGGAAAGAATAGGGACATAAGCAGGTGCATGTCTGTCTTTCACCAGCCAACATTTAGTCAATGAGCAACCTGAGACTCCAATGCCAGCAGCTGTTCCCTATATCTTGCTCTTCCCTGCATTTCACCAGTTTCAATCCAGATGGTACATCTTCCACCAGACTGACTTCAGGGAAGGACCATAAAAGCTGAGGCAGAGGGTCACTTCAATTCAGATGAACCCTCCAGAGAAAACTTCCTGGAATGTGGAATTGGTAATTCTGAGTCTCAGTAACCTTAGCAGAGAACATAAATAGCAATTAGCCTTGCTACCAGAGACAATGTAAAACACCAAAGCCTTTCTTCCTAACCATTTCCCAACAAGTTGCTGTGAGAAATCAATTATTCAAACATTCTTTTTAAACTCTAAATGTGGCTAATGATTCATATCTTTCCAGTATTTAGCAAACGTTAGAATACATGTGGATCAAGTTGTTTATTCAAGGGTAATCCTTGGGAAATTTTTTGAGCTGCCATCATTAGGCAGATCATAGCATTAGAAATTGACCCTAAATCTGTGATTTCAACAGGTCACTGAAGTTCACTGAGCATATGGCTGAGTACAAACCATAAATCTGACAAGGTGAAAAGAAGCAAATATTTGATTGAAAAGATTCTATATACTTTAGCCAGGTGTGTGGGCATTTTATAGGCCATTTTGGAGACATTCCCTAGAATCCTAATTTAAAAGGACTTTTAAAAGTGAAAGAAGGTAATACATTCCATTTCACAGATATGGAAAAATGAACAGATTTCCAGATAGCACAAGTTTCAATATCCAGTGGGCAGATATGAGGGAGACTTAGCAATGACTTTAAAAAATATATACAAAAATATATTTAGATTATATATTTAAATATATAAGATATAAATTATATGTGTATGATATGATTATGTATAAATATATTTATAAATATATACTTATGTATAATTATATAGAGAGAAATATATTGAGCTTATATATTCATAAAAGCTTAAAAACTAAAAATTACATATTTGACATCTTTTCTCACATAAAACACATGAGTGCAAACCTAGATATCTGAGTGGATACCTTAGCATGATATTCTTAGCTTACAAAGAAGGCAACTGCATATGGTTTTACATATAAATAGCTATGCTACAATATAACAAGCATGTGAATTATTATTCTTAAATACTCTTAACTAATTTGAAGTCTTTGGTTCTGTAGCTAAAAGCTTCTCCTTTTTAAATACTGCACTCTCTTTCCCCCATAGTCCTTCCAACTCTGGCATAAGGGAACACTTGAACACAATTTACTTCCTGCATTATTATTTTAATTACAATGTTTTGGAAACTGAGCTATATCTTACTCCTATTTAAATTCTTTGTAAGTTTATATTTTATAGATAATTTATAAAATCTATCATCTTCTTGGTCAAATATAATAATCATGATCATAATAAAATAAACTAATATTCATTGAATATTTACTATGTGCTAAACTCTGAATTTTGTATGCCAAGTATGTTGTACATGCTTCATTAATCCTCATAAATATCTTATGAAGTGAAATATTTATTTATATTTTATATAAAAGGAAACTAAAGCCCAGAGATGCTATCTAACTTCACCACACTCCGATTATAAAGATGAGAATCTTAATGACTTTTTTTTTTTTTTTGAGAGAGAGAGAGAGAGAGAATTTTAGTGTTTATTTTTTAGTTTTTGGTGGACACAACATCTTTGTTTGTATGTGGTGCTGAGGATCGAACCCGGGCCGCACGCATGCCAGGCGGGCGCGCTACCGCTTGAGCCACATCCCCAGCCCCTTAATGACTTTTTAATCAGCCTCTGGAGTAAAGCCAAACCCAAACAGAACTCCAGAGAGTCTTCTGTCACGGATTCCTCAACAATACTTTTCTGGAGTGACAAAGTCACACCCAGAGTCCTGGGTGGTTCAGCAACAGGCCTTAATTCTGAATGGGTTCTGAAGATTGTTGTGGAAGCAGGATATATAGGAAAATGACAGGAGGCAGAAATGACAAGAGGAAAAACGTTGGCATGAAGATAAAAGAGCCACAGGCAGAGGAATCATCTAGGAGATGGGAACCCCCAGGAGAGATGTGAGTCTGTGCCTGCCCACAACTTCAAATGCTAGCTATCAGAGGACTAGGAAGGAAAAGGTCCCTGGTCTGGGGGTGCAGCTCAGTGGTGGAGAACATGTCCAGCATGTTCAAGGGCCTTAGCTCAATCTCCATCAGAGAGAGAGAGAGAGAGAGAGAGAGAGAGAGAGAGAGAGAGAGAGAGGGAAATGAAGGAAGGAGGGAAGGAAGGAAGAAAAAAGAAAGAGAAAGGAAAAGAATGAATGAAGAGGTTCCTGAGCACTCTGACTGCTCATATTAATCCACATTGGATTTCCTATGTCCATGCCTAAAAGTCACACTGACTTAGGACTAATTCCCATTAATTTAAGGTATGCTTCCCATAAGCCCTGCTACTTGGTTTCTGACCCTATGGACTGTTGTTAGAAGCTGTAAATTTAGAAGAAGAGTAATGGGGAGGTGAAAGTGGGCATGTGTGTGTATGTTTGTGTAACTATGTGTGTGATTATGTTCATCTTCTAATATCAGGCATGAAGACAACAAAAAATTGATAATGGAAAGCTTGTGTGTGTGTGTGTGTGTGTGTGTGTGTGAGAGAGAGAGAGAAAGAGAGTGTAAACTTTAAAAAATAGGCCAAACTAAGAAATAATAGTTTAGGCATTGTATAAGATAGACAAATTATACTCTTTCCCCAAAGATACCAGGGTGTTATGATAGGAACTAATTCAGAGACATGATAATAAATTGAATTATTACACAAAGTCATAATTGTATTTAATTTTCTCTTCTGAAAAGATGAGGAAAAAACAATGAAAATATTAATCATCACAATATGATTGAGGTTTCCTAAAATTTTGCTAGTACAGTAATATATCTCTATTACATGTGGAATGTATTATCCATGATATATAATGAATTGTAGTTATATGAAATTTAATAATATTGAGATACATTTATAAGATACATAAACTGTTAAATCTAAGTGGACATGCAAACCATTCTATACTATTGCGGGATCTCTAATTTTGTGGTACTTTTTTGTTTTTTTGCAGAAGAGTAAAATGTCATGTAATTCTACATGTTTCTACTAGAGCTTGATGAGTATATCTAAAGAAGCTTTCTAAGACTCCTCTGATGTGAAATGACTTGTGTATAATTTAATGCATATTCAATATCTATGACTGCTTAAAACAACCAAGAAAAAACAAAAAAAATATAAATGGAATCACACTAAACTTTGTTTAATCAAGCAATCACTCATTTTTCACGATACTCATGTTATGGTTTGGATGTGAGGTGTCCCCCCAAAAGCTCGTGTGTAAGACAATGCAAGAAGGTTCAGAGGAGAAATGGTTGGGTTGTAAGAGTCTTAACCCAATCAGTGATTTAACCCCCTAATAGGGATTAACTGAGTGGTAACTGAAGTGGTAGGTTGTAGCTGGAGGAGGTGGGAATTGGGGTGTGGCTTTGGGTATATATTTGTATCTGGTGAGTGAACTCTCTCTCTCTGCTTTCTGATCATGATATGAGCTGATTCCTTCTGCCGCACTCTCCCACCATGATGTTCAGCCTCATCTCCAGCCCTGAGGAATGGAGCTGTTCTTCTGTGGATTAAGACCTCTGAAACTGTGAGCCCTTGAATAAACTTTTCCTCCTTTACAGTTGTGCTGGTTGGGTCTTTAAGTCAGAGCAGAAAAAAAACCAAAACTGTCTAAAACAATTTATTTCTATGTTTTCTCTTTGGGCACCCTGTTGGGAAGTTGTGAATACTGCATGACCCTTGCACTGATTCAGAAAGTCACTTCATGAACAAAAATATTTCAGGTGTCTCATGTGTGTTAATTTTCCATGTAATGTTTTCAGCCTGACTAAAATGTATTGATTTTGCACAAAAGACTTCTCCTGCATGTGGAAGAGTTTAAAGGGTATATTTTTGTGCCTTATTATGAGGGGACAAATAAGTGATTTTAGTTAAAGCTATGGAAAATGTAATGAAAGTCCTTGGTCAATGTTGTAGGCATAGAAAGTAGCTGCCAGATGCTTTTGAAAACTGACATACACAGAAGTTTTCATTGGAAGTTTTAAGTAAAGGAGGGTTTATTGTTACCACAAATATGTCACTTTGATTCTTATACTTGTGGTGTAATATACTTGAAGAACAGTATTTGACTACCAGTTGGGTATCTATCTGGGATTCTACAGATCATGGGGCTTCCTGAGGCAGTAGTAGGGCACAAAACCAAGAGAAGGTATGGAAAGATTGATAGGGATCATGAAGTGTGGGGGTTTGTCTAGGACACGAGACAAACCCTAAGGCATCTGGTATGGTATGTTAAGCCACTGGGTAGTAGAGCTAGGACTAGAACTCAGAGAGTCTGAATCCTGTTCCTTCCTAAACGCCACCTCCTGCACTCTGAAGGCATCCATCATAGCTGCTCCAAGACATGGTGAGGAAACCTTCATAGTCGAAGTCCTAGCTCCAGGGAGATAGTCTGGAGGGTGAGTTACAATTGAGACTAGCTTTATGTGTATATATGTGTGTCTGTGTGAACAACAGCACTAAACAACTGGCCGACCCTCCCTCTGCAACTCAATCTCTACATAAAACTAAACCCAAAGTTCAAACTCATTGTCCTAAAAGAACTCATCCTGATTATGAAACCAGAATGTTCACAAATAAAAAGTATTGTGACTTTATGCAAAGATATGATACATACACAAATAAGAAGGGTTTGATTGAACAGATATTACATTTAATAACTTGAGTTTTTTTGTAAACCCATTAAAGGGGAGGATCTTCCTTGAGAGGTTCCGTATTGATATGACTGTATCTCTGGGATGGTCCCACTTGGAATATCAAAATCCTAGCCAGTGATAGGGTGAGATTCAAAATTAGTTAAAATATTGGTGTTCTTGAGTTATAAATAAATTATGATTTTGCATAGAAAGCTGAAAATGTCCTGCATTACTAGTTTCATTTATTTATTTTTGCAGTGCTGAGGAGGGAACCCTGGGCCTAGTTCATGTTCCACAAGTACTCTGCACTGAGCTGCATCCCCAGTCCCTTCTACCACTAGTTACAAATGTTCTTTAAACTGACTTTCAGTAAAATACTATACTAAAAATAAATATTATTTATATACATTTGAAACCAGATATACAGTTGTAGCATTTCTCAAATTTTACTTATTTTTTTACCCTTAAAATATAAGAAATTTCACTCCATAGTTCATGAGATACATACATTAAACAAACTTTTGTTTTCTTATTGTCTCTGAAAATAATCATGGGTGTCATTTGGTTCCATGTAAATACTGCAACTTATCTGTAACCAATGCCAGCTGTTCCCTTTTGTCCTTAGATTTAGAAAATATCTACAGAATTTGACTTGAGTGTGGATGAATCCAGGAAATGACTTAGCTAAATTTTTATTCAAACTATTTGTGTTTCTTTTCTTTAGCTAGCCAGGCTATGAAATCACAAGAAAAAGAATGGAGTTTGCTCTTGGTAATCAAAGAAACACTCTTTTTTGTGGTCTTTTTGGTAACTTCCAGGCTCAGCTGGAACCAGGAGATATCCATCTGCAGATGGTTCAACTGGTTTCTGAAGTTGAAACTCCAATTCTAAATGAGAATTAACCACAAATTTCCAAATCGTTTCTAAAAGATGTGGTTTAGAAATAGTTCATGGGAGAGGTCAAGGACTGTATTATTTTTTATTTTGTTATCATTAGTTGAGCTATCTACTCTTCACACAATTTTTTTTACAGAAATTAAGAGTTTTCAAAAGGCAGATATCATGCTCCATCAAAAAGGAGAAATATACTATTTCCAAAAATAAACAGTCCCTTTTCACTTAAGCTAACATTGGGTTTTATGAAAGGAAGTGCTAGATAGTGTGTAGTTCATTTTAAGGAAATTGTAAATGTTTGACATAGAATTTTCTGTCAAGATAAAGCATTTCCCTCATTAAATGGGAACATGTACTCGCTGTGGTGTTCAGCGGATGACTTCCTGTATTTTTCTTTCTTTTTCTACCTAATGTTAAATTATGCATTTACAAGTGGTTGGAAAAAAAACAAGCCTTTTCCTTGGTCAATGAAAACGATATTTCCCATTTTTATCAATGTTGATGTGAGTGACATTCAAGGAGTTTTAATTTCCTCCCATCGTTTCTGATGTTTGTAAAGTCATTCTTAACTCGAGGGACCTGAAGCTCAACCTATCTCATTCCTTGACTGAATAATTCACTTCTCGAACTCAATAGACACTGCACAGGAGGTAAATTCCTTTCAGATGGTAGAATTATTCTGAGAACAGAGCCAAATGACTCCTTGGCACTGGGAAGAAAGCAAATGTTTCATTTCCCCTCTGAAGAGGACAGAAAATAATGATCAAATGTCCCATACCACTGCAATCAGCCTCTGGGAAAGACCTTCAGCCCAAATAATGTAGATCACTTAAAAATCTTTACTATTAGTCATTATGTCGTTCAGATGATGTAAAGGAATTTTGGAAATGAACTTCACAGAGGATTCTATGAGCTGAAATTTGAATATCTTAGTAGGGAAATAAGTACATAAACATGGACGTGTCTCTTGATATTTATTGTTAAGTTTCCTTTACTCCTGTCCCTCTCCCCTGTGTACCGGCCTACCTAAACCTGTTACTGTCCTGTTACATCCAAGTGTTTTGAATCTGGGAGTATCATGGTTTCTGTTTTCACTTCCTCTTACTCATTTTAGTCTTCATCCTATGCATTTGAGTCATATAGTTGAGTCTTGCTATTAAAGATCACATCCCAGTTACAAAATTCACTTGCTGCTGAAAAGAATACTTTTCACTTGATTTCCTACCACACTGCTCACTCCTGTTTCCCCCCAATTCAGTTTTCTTCTCTCTCTCTCTCTCTCCCTCTCTCTGTCTTATTCTGTCCCATAAATAACTCCAAAATTTCTGTTCTGATTTGATTTTACTCCGTATCATTTTATAAAATGGACTTTAAATTCTTTGAAATGACACAAATTTGTGCCTGTGTCTTGCATTATGGGTGTGAGATAAGTGGGAAGGAAATGTCCTACAAATTGTGCTAAATTCTCCAATGGATTTATGACCAATCCATATGGTTAGGAGTCATTATTTTATTGCAGCTTCAATGATTTTATCACTTGCTTCTTCTGAGAACACACCAATCAGATTTCTCTTCTGAACTCCAGGTTCCTATTCCTCTGGCCTCCAAGGCTCCTCAGTCCATAGACAAAAAACTAAACTCCTTCTCTTTCCTGCTTAGTCCCACCTATCCATACTGTTGCCCAATTTTTGAAAAGTCATCAGCACCTTCTCAGTTACTTAACCTTGAAATTTGGAAGTTGTATTTAATCCTACTTCTAGAAAGTCATTGTTTATTGTGAATTATAATTATTTCAGTTTTAAATCTCCCTCACTTACTTTCCATTTGCCTCTGTTTGATTCTGGCCTTATTTCTCTCCTAAGGAATCCCTTTGAGAACCTAATGGAAATCAACTTTACCTTCTCTTTCCAATGTAATACAGTATATAACGTACAGACTCCAGATTGTACATTTGGACCCAGAGTCTCAGCCCACTCACTCACTAACAGTTTGTTATTTAGAAATGTTTTGCCAATAGGTGCTTAGTTTCTTTATATTTCATAGGAAGTTAGTATCTATCTTAAATGAATTTAATATTTGCACATGACTCAGAAGACTGGATTGTGCTAAGATTTTTTTCCTAATGAAATAGTGGCAAAAACATCTATCCAGTCTCCCTGCTTTCAAAAGATTTTCAATTTTCCAGTTCATTCTTCCTACATTGTGAGGAGGGTGATTTTTCTAAAATGCATATGTTATCGCCATCCTCATATATTGACTCTTCATTGCTTTAGGAGAAAACAAAAATGCTTCCTCCTCGATGTTCCTTAGTTTCTCTCTCTATTCTCATCTTTTCCCCTGCCCTTGATTCTGAGACTTAACCTGTGCATCTACTTATACGACTCCCACCCCATGCTCTCAGGATTCCTGGAAAATATACATGGTATGTGGCCTCCCTGGAGTGTCCTTCTTCATTTTAAAGGATTGGCTATCATCTCCCCATTAAAGCCAACCTGCCTATGCTGGATCGACTTTTTTCCAGCTTTACAACTTTTAGCAAATTCTCTAGAAGATATGATGGTTCTGGGCGTGGTAGCTCCCTCATGCTGCTGAGTGAGGACTAAGTTCATCCAGGTAAAATTCAAGTACTACTAGAGTCATACTAAACATTCAATAAAATCCTCAAGAAGACTGAATGGAATCTGGATTCTGCAGTCATTTCTGTGTCCTTCCTGTAATTTTAATACCCTTTAGTTTACTTTGCTGCTGCAGTAACCCCCAGGCTCACCTCCAACAATGAATTCTGAAATATAATTGGTCATTTACCAGTTTCTCTCCTATCAGACTCCAAGTTCCTTAAAGTCACAGACTGAAATACTTCTTTCTTTCTTCCTTTCTTCCTTTCTTTTTCTTTTTTTCCCCCCTTCCCATTGGTCTGACCGATATCTGGCACACTATAGTCACTTAGCAAATATTTGTTAAATGAAAATGGATAAACATCCTTATCCCCCAGAAGAGAATCTGAAACAGAACAGTTGTTGTAGAACTATTTTTTGAATGAATGGATAAATTTATGAATCACACTTTGGTATAGCAGGAATGTGCTCCAAGCTGATTAGGACAATGAGATATTCGGTCTGTGTCATTTTATGATGGAGCCTAAACACTGTTTTCTTTTTAATTTTTGCTTTTTCTTCTTCCTTTTTTTTGTGCATACTTCATTGGGAATTAAATTCTCAGTCACACAATATGATGTTCGCCTGTGTGTGTTCAATGTATGTGATGATGTTTTAATCACCAGTGAACATAGATGACTAGTGACTCTTCTGACAGTCACAGTACTCCCCCAAAGAATTCCAAACCTTGTTTCCATGCCATTATCAATGTAACCTATTCAATTCCAGCAATAACTGTGAATTGCCAAAAGCATGAAGCAATCAGCTAAGCTTTGACACTGTGATAACACTGAGGATCATATTTCTTCAGTGGGTAATGTTTCTAAGAATAAATGCGACCAAGTGTTTGCAGACTAAAGTCTGACAAAAATAAATGTGTCACCCGGAAGCTGCACAAAATGGATACATTCAGTTAAAAATGACTATTTGCCTAAGACATCACTGTTGCCTGTTTGGAACATGCACAGTCAAGTTTGATAAATTATTTCAGAAAATGTGTTCATCAGGTGTACTTAGCTTAAGTGCATTGCATGGCATCAGATATTTTAATAGAAAATGTCCTGTGGAACTACACAAAGTTACTCTCTATGTGCAATATATATTTATTATATTCCTAGACCAAAATGTTTGGGGAAAGGTACATTTTAAGCCCAAACTTACTTCCTCGGAATTTCTTTATCTTGTACTTTTTATAAGCACTTTAGAAGGCATGAAAATGAAATTTAAAAAACTATATTTTGAGTATTTACTATGAACAGGTACAGATGTTATTTCTTAATTTTTATTAATGTTTTAAAATTATTTGTAAAATAGGTATTTTTGTTAATTAAGTACTTTATTTGTTCAGGTGTTTTATTTTTTTCTTTTTTGGACAAATAATAACTATATGTATTTATTAAGTAAAATGTGATGTTTTTATACATGTTCCCATTGTGTAATGACCAAATCATGCTTATTAACATATGCATCATACCATAACCGTCATTTCTTTGTGATCAGATAATTAAAATTCATTAATTTTTAGCAATTTTGAGCTATACAATTGATAGGTGAAGGTGATATATATATATGGTCTATCACAACCTCATCAAGTAAATATGAGGATCACATTTTAGAAATAAGAAAACTGAGGGTAAAAGAAGCTTCTTGGATGACTGTCAATAGCTAAACCCTTTAGGGCATTCTATTCACACATTGTCCGCAAAAAATGTTTTGCTTATAGGAAGAATTAATGAGTGTTAATCGAATCTTGTCCCTTGGAGGAGAAAGAAGGCATTAAGGTTTAATGAGTCAACTGTGTCTTCAACACTTGGCCATTTGTTTTTATATTGAACATCTCATTTAGTTATCATGGTGAAATAAACATAATTATCTTGACTTTATAAAGACTGAGATAGCTTTATAAAGGTTAAATTAATTGTCATTAATAGAAAACTCACTAAAGTTATTCTCTTGTGTTGTATGAATTATATGCAGGGGTCTCTCTGCAAATGATTGGGTTAAATTTAAACACGAAGTCTTTTAGTTTCAATTAAAATATTTGGCTTTTGGTCTTTTGGACTATGACACAACTTGTGATATTTTTAGAAAATCTTTTAAATGTACATTTTAGAAATTTTGGTGTGTTTGTGATGGTATATTGATTTTGGACTATTTGCATACAAACAAACTTAAAAGTAAATTATTTACATATAATCATCCTTGGATAAATAACAAATATATAAATAAATAGCATTTGGGGCATACAAGAGAGACTTGATAAAATCAAAGTTCTCTTTAGTAACTGATATTTAAACTGCTATTTATGCTATTAGCCATTTTAAATTTTAAATTCACAGTAAGGGAAGACTATGGCTACAGTAAAAATAAGGATCCTCACATAATTGACATCTTGATATAAACCTTATTGAGAGCAAACTTCCCAGTTTTGTGTCTCTTGTGAGTCCTAAAGTAAGTATTTAGTTAGAATACTTAACTGAGATTAAAGGGAACAAAAGATTAACAAGAAACAAATAAAACCTATGGCTCTGAGAGCACAGAACTCATTGGAAAATCAGGCAATACTCTTACATGAGAGTCTAGCCCTGAAGCTAAAGAAGGATTTGCTTTACGATTGCATATTAAAAGGAAAAGCTACGGCAGGAGGTCTAGAATAGTAAAGAGTTTCAGTCTGTGTTATTATTATTACTCTTTTTTGTATGTGCTAAATCATAGAGTACACACAGTTACTTTTCTCACATCCTGATTGGATGAGAAGGGTAACCACTATCACATTGCCATCATAATTGTTCAATAAATGAGCCGAACTAGTGCTTGGTTGCTTGACGTTACACCCGAACTCCAAACCTAGGCAGAAATTTTGATTTTAACATCACACTCCCTGCCTCTAAAAGCTTAAAGACATATTTATTAGACAATACTCAAAAAAAGAAGTTAGATTATGATAAGTAGGCAGACATATGAGCTCTGTGAGAATCACCAGAGCTTGACATCTCTAAAATTGTTAAAAAAAAAAAAAAAACAAAACAAAAAAACACTACCCAACTCCATGTGCTTTAAGTCTTGGAATGATAAGAAAAATGTGTTTTCAATTTTTCCCCAAATGTATTCATCTCAATATGAGAGTAGATATGTCTCATATTAATGCTTAATTTCTAAATACTCATGAGCTCTATTAAAATTCTCTGGCAGAGTCCTACCATGCTTTCCTTCCAGTGGGCTTCAACTCATGGTTTTGGCAGGCTCTGACTGATTAGCAGGTTTTTCCCTTCCCAATCACATTACTGAGCACACCCAAATGGAGCTCTGGGGACTCACTGTTTAAAAAAAAAAAATGTTACTTTACAAAGTATATTAAAGGCTTGTTTAGACTATCTAAAGGAGATATAACTCAAGGTAATGGAGTGTAACAGAGAAATGTGAAATGTCATTAAAACACGATCACTTAATACAGAGTTATCTTCTATATTCATATCTATACATGAAAGTTTGAAGTCGAGCTAATTCTTCATGTCACTCAAGTTCATGATTAAATTAAAGGAACCCCCACATGTATACATTGCATATGATTGAGCCAGCATAGGATGGTTGCATAAGCCACAGCTCAATGACTCTAGTAACTTGCAGAAGTTACTGGAACTTTCACTCATCACCATTTATGATTCCATTTTCACTCAGAGAAAGGCTGGCTAGAGAGCAGCACTACAGAAGGTGACCTCAAGCCCCATGCTTTAAAGATCCACACTGGTCTTGGGAAAGAGGTTCTGCTATCTATGGACAGATGTGCACCAGAGGCACTCATTCAAAATTGGTGGGTAGACAGGTGAAGAGATGGATGTACTCTAAAGAGAGAGAAGTCTGCAGATATTTCCAATGGCTACATGGCTCCAGATATTAGTGAGATAAAAAAATTTATAATTTCTACCATCACAAAGATGTACTAGAAAAAAATATGCCTGCCACCTCAGTTAAATCTTCCCTGTATAAAACTAAGGACAAGTGATCTTAAAAAAAATACTTTTAATAACAATCATATTTTCTCATTCATTTTAATTTTGGGCACAGTCCCTGATTTCCTTTCCTTTGAAAGCACCATTTTCACCATTTTCCTCCACTAATTTCCTCATCTCTCTCTCCAAAATGTAAGCAATATGAATTTTCAAAAGATCTTTCCTCTTTAAAAATCCACTATATTGACAAAATCATCAGCTGGTAGTTCCCCGGTGGTTCAAAGATACTAACTTTAAAATTGGGACATTCCTGAAACTCTTCCCAGCCATCTGAAGTAATCTTTAGCTTTGGCTAATTTCTATCCGACATGATTAAGTGTCTAACATCATAATATCAAATTTTTATCCATGACAGTGCAATAGATTATCTAAGGTTAAAAAAAGATGAAAAACAAAAGAAGTTAGAAAACTCTTCTAGAAAAAAATATTGTGGATTCACAAATTTGAATTTAGGAATATTTCTCTGAAATTAAGAACACAACAAACTGTCAAAAAAAAGCTCACATATATTTAAAAAAAAAAAAAAAAAAGTTCACCTGCTGTTTGCTGTTTTCACCCAGCAATCAACGCCTTAGAGAGAAGATTGTTATCTAATAACTATTTGCTCATATAAAATAAGGTATTTACAAAACCAAAGCAAGGAAGAAATTCTTACCACCTTCTTTAGTGCAGAGGCTGACGAGGTTGTGGACCGTGTCCATCAGCTCCAGCTGCTGCTTCTGCAGAACACTGTTGTTGGTGGTAGCTCTGTTCAGCTGTCTCTCCAGCTCCTGGATTATGTATGTCTGACGAGTAACCAGACCTTGAAGGTTCTCTTTCTCTTCCTTTAAGGTGTCCAACTCCTCCTTATGTTTTCCCTCCATTTCTAAGATTTTATGTTCTAATAAACTACAAGGAAGTGAAAGTTATTTTTTTAAATACTATACAAAAATAAACAGTAATTTAACTAGTTCCTGAATTTAAGATTAGAAAATTTAACTAGATATTTCACCATGAAAGTTATTTTTTTAAAAGAGGCTCAAGAATCTATAGAGTTTAAAATAGGAATTGTACATATGATATGTCAAATAAAGAATTATTAAGAATGCCAGATATTGTCAAAGTAATATTTGCTTCCTAAGTCTAATTAATTTCCTGGGGTAGATCTCGTATAACTAGGGTTGCTGATTTAGACTCAGACAATTATAGCCTAGATAAATTATAATATAGCTTTCATTTAGGTAATGGTCTAATAGAAACAGGTAAGATGGTTCAGAAAAAAAAATATGAACAAAACATAGAATGTATTTTTTCATTTACTTTTTTTCATTTGTTTGAGATTTTGAAACTTTCACATTGATTGAAATTAAATTTAATTTAAACTGATTAAATTTCACAGTAGTTTTTGTCAGGTGAGGAAAGAGTGTATTTGATGTAGAGTCTATAGGACCAGAAAGTTAGCTATCTGAGGTCAGAAATCCTTGGTATTTTTGATACCAGATCATGTTAACTACTAATTTCCTTTATTTCCAATCCGAGTTTTCAGGTGAGGCTTAATGACATCACTATGTAAATCAGGAGAGGAAGATTTCTTTAGACCCCTCAGCGTCTTACAAAAGGACTTGAGATGCTTTGTTCAATGTGATGTGATCTTTAACTGAGAACCTTCCTCCTCTCAGAGCTCTTTTAATGATCCTCTCCTAGTATATTGCACATGAAAGTGACAGAGAATGTAGAAGCCCTCTTGGATCCTAGAAACTGACTTGAGATAAAAAGCATTTAAGCATTTACTTTTTATAGAGTATTCAATATACTTTATTCCTCGGGAGAAAGGATTATTTGATTTTCTCAGTTCTGTTTGCAGAGGGTTCAACCAGTCCTTGGTTTACAAGGTGTTATTCAAATGCAGCATACCAAAATGGGCACTTAATACTCTGAGCAATAGTCATTTCCTTAAGTTTCATAAAGAAGACACTAGGGAGTATTTTAAGTTTAATACTTAAATGGTACAATGGAGTGTGTTTGAAGAGTCAAACTTTCCAACTCTGTACTAGGGGGCAAGCTGTAATATCTGGTTATCTTTTATATACATGGAGAAATCATGGCAAGATGTGCTCTTGGATATTAAGATCTTTGCTAAAAAGAAAAGAAAAAGAAAAAACTCTTTAGAGAAGAACGTGCCAAAAAAGTTGCTTGTGAAGCTGAGCCTAAGATCCTACCTTACACCACTTTCCAAATAATGTGTCTAGTTCACACTTGCAGCATTCACATGGAGACCTATCAGGGGTTGCTCTTGGTGTTTTATGCAAGATCAGAAAAGGCAAGCTTCTCTTCTGAGTTGCCTTCATTCTACTGGACACCAGCAGAGAAAGGAGCCCTGCCCTTTGCTGACCTTACAGCAAACCCAAATTGGACAGATCTTGGCTGTAGTTGATTGAGGAAAATGTGATGGTCACTTTTATTTTAGAAAACCTTTTTTTGGAAATGAAAAACTTCAGCAAGGAAATCAGAGTAAGATGAAAAACAGGATCTCTAAGGGGTAGTTATGACTCATCCTTTAGTAGTTCCTTCTGTGCCAGTAACTCAGTGCTGTTAGAGATATTTGTAGTAAAAAGAAAGGAAAGAAAAAAACAACTTCTCTATTATCTCTATTGGTTAACAATGTCACCCGACCTACTGTTAAAGTGTTGAGTGAGCTTGTGGATGGCAAAGGAGGTTTTCTCTGTTGTCTGTTGAATGTGGGCTTTCCCCTCTGAGAATTAACCACAACTGATGCCTCAGCTCATTCTCAGTTTGTTTTTTAATTACCTTTGTTTCTATTACTGGAGTAATAATCAGATGCAAAATTATCATATCTAGTGTCACTAACTTATTTTAAAAAATTGTCTTTTAAATTCACAGGAGTTAAAGTATCCTATCAGAAAACCCGGGCACTCATTAAAATGATGATCATGTATAGCTCAAAATTTGAAAGTCTTATAAAGTCTTATAAAACTGGATAAAAGTTCTGAATTAACATTGTTATCTGAAATATGATGATCCCTGGCTTCCAGTTTTCCTAATCAGTAGGTAATATATCCTCTTTTATATACATCTTATGTTTCTTAGTTGCTGTGTCAATAGTTATATAAAATATAAAATGATGCTATTCCAGGTCTAAGTATTTTTGGCGAGGAAACCTCAAATTAAAAAAAAAAAAAAAAGAAACACAAACTATAAGAAGCTTCTTGTTCAGACATAAAATATTTTCTTATATTTTTGCATTAATACCTATTTTTTCTTTTTTTTTTTTTAAGAGAGAGTGAGTGAGGGAGAGAGAGAATTTTAATATTTATTTTTTGGTTTTCGGCGGACACAACATCTTCATTTGTATGTGGTGCTGAGGATCGAACCCGGGCCGCACGCATGCCAGGCGAGTGCGCTACCGCTTGAGCCACATCCCCAGCCCCATTAATACCTATTTTTGATGTATGCCTTCTGTAAGAAGGCATGTACTTAGAGACAGCTGCTATCTGAGATGCCAATAAAGGAGGTAGGTTTTTTTTGCTTGTTTTGTTTTATTTTTTAAACTCCCCGAAGATAATCTCTCCATCTAGTTATTTTGGGAACTTGTCTTTCACAATATTTGAACCTTCCCATCTTTCCCATGTATAAAATCAAAATTGTTTTTCATTTTTTGTTTTATTTTTTAACTTTAATTTGGAAAGACCTGAAAATTAAAAGCTGATCAAAGAAGTCCTGTTATCAAAGGAAGCAGTTCTGGAAACTGACTTGTGGAAGAAAAGACTTGCATTAGCACAATGGAAAGTACACTAATTTTCATAATTTACTAAAGAAACTTCAATGTACCATGATTATCAGGTATCAAAGGACATCCACAAAGCCTGATACCTTAGAAGAGATATTCATGTAAGGTGAAGAAGGGATTGTCACAGAAACAAGAAGCTGCTCTGTAGCATGGATATCTCACAGGATATGGAAACCCAGGTTATATGATGACAACCACAAGCACATTGGACACATGTCACATGTATTTTTTAAAATAATCACAGACTGGCACATTGTTTCCCAAATGGCAGGTCCTACCAGGTAATTTTCTCTTCTAGTAATTTTCCCATGTCCTTTCTTCATTTGAAACTTTTTAACGACCCTTAACGGTCTCTGACTTTATTCATTAATCTTTTATGTTAATAATAATTTCCTAGACTTCTTCAGGGAGACTCCTGGCTTCTTGACCCTTCCATTTCCTTTGAGGACTTTCATCCCACTCATCTTCTTTTCATGCCTGGCTTCCAAGACACTCTTCTCTCCTCTTTGATTCTTCTCATCCATTGGTTATTATCTACTTTGGAAGTCAGCCCTTCCTCCTCACCACTTCCAAAAAGGTTTGAATCCAAAATTTACTTGCCAGAAAATTTTAACTATCTCTAGTTATCATCACATGTTTGTAATATACCATTATAGTTGTGTAGTATTTAAAAAAACCTTATGTACTTTGATTCTTAAAGCAATAGAGTGATACAGACTAAGTAAATCTTACAAGCCCTAGTATATAGGTAATAATCTAAATATCCCTAAATCATGTAGGTATTAAGTGTCAGAATCAGGGTAAAACACACGTCTTCTAACTTGTCAGACTAGAAATCTGCCCGTGACATATCCCACTGCTTTGAAAGTAAGCACTAAAAACTAACTACAGTCTCTCTCTCTCTCTCTCTCTCTCTCATATTGGGGATCAAACCTAGAGGGGCCCTACATTCCCACCCCTTTTTCTTTATTTTTTAAATTTTGAAACAAGATCTTGCTAAGTCACCCAGGCTGGCTTTGAATTTGTTATCCCTCCTGTCTCAGACTCCTGAAGTCTCGGAGATTGCAGGCATATGCCACCATCTCATCTCTTTCAAATAAAATAATGTAATATGTTCAATGTAATTATGTTCTAACAGAAATCAAGGCATCACCTTGACATTGCCTTCACATTTGCTTCTCTCCATCTAGTTATTTTGGGAATTTGTCTTTCACAGTATTTGAACCTCTCCCATCTTTCCCATGTATAAAATAAAAATTTCTTTGTTAAAATAGTTTCAATAATCTGAACTTAGATTTTCATCAGTACTGCTCTATTTTAACACCTCTAACATTAAATTTATTTTTTTTATTCAAAGTACTGATCATGTTTCATTTTGACCCTGAAAGTTTTTGTTGACTATCATTTCTCCTAATGGTGAGTTGGGAGATGCTACGTCAGCTAGGCACACAGACCTCTAGATATAGAGTTGATCTTTAAGACGTCACAGCTCCATGGTCCTAAAATTAGGTAGACAAAGTAGTCACTTTGGCTGATGACTGCGTTCAATAACAATATAAGCTTAGGTTTAAATGCATAACACAAAACTGGGTACTTGCTCCAAACTCTAATGGATCATTTTCTGGAGTGCATTCAGTATATCTTCATTAAGCAAAACAAGAATTCCATTGTCAAGATTTTGAGGAGCCTACATTAAATAAAGATTTTATTAAGATGCATCTTTTAGGATTAGTGTTCTACAGAACAACAATATATGAAGCGTGCACTAAATCTATACAAATTGAGCTAGAAATCCAAAAAGAGAGTTTCTCACAGGATTTTCAGTACTTCCTGTTTCCCATCTTTCTGGAAATACTTTGAGAAGAGACATGCATAGGATTTTGGCACTTGACTTCTAGCTTGAGACAGAGGTGCACTTTAATGAAGAATAAAATAAACAAAATAATCTAGACGTTGAACTTCAGTAAAAGGTTCTAAATGAATGTACACAAAGCCCCATTTGACGTTTTTGGTTGATGTCCCCGCCCCCATTCTGCACCGTCTGTTTTCAACAACATATCTTATTGGAAATACTTTAAATCATTGAACACATCTTGAAACTTTCACAGAAAAATCACTCCCTTTCAAACTGTTTCCCACAATAGAGCTCTTAACATAGCAGCCAATGAATTCATGGGGTGAGAGTCTCCTAAGCTGAGTGTGTAAATATAGCCCCTCCAACAAGGAGGAAGATATTAAAATATAGAAACCTGCTCATTATTTCCTGTCTGAATTTATTTACAAATTTTTCAACTTTTCATTATTTTTTAATATGTATAGTGTTGACATGTGTTGCAGATATGGATTTGTAAAGGGTTTTATTTTTTCCTGGTTAAATTTATTCTTTAAGGTTCTAATTTGAATAGTAAATTTTCTTTCAAAATCTGAAATCACTTTTGTTAAATAGCAGAGCATAGATGCTATAAGTAAACATTAGCAGATAAAATTTTTAAGGTTTGGGGTAAATAAGAATAAGTTAAATATGTTGTGAAATCAATAAATCAAAAAAAAAAAGACTGATAACTTTCATGACATAAAAACATACTTCCATTAAAATATAGGTTGGACAATAAATAATTAACTTGACAATATAATTGCAACGTATAAGACAAAGCTTTAATATTTATTTAAGAACTTCTGTGAGTTAATAAAGCAAAGATAAATAATCTAATAGAAAAATGAGAAACCTGTGACTAGAGTGGGAACAGAAAAAATACAAATGGTTAATAAATATAAAAAGATGCAGGTAGCCAAGTTTTGGGAAATTAGAAAGCTATGCTCACTTGGAGAGAATATAAAGTTCATGGATAACTTGTCAATATTTCCAAAAATTTTAAATAATCATATCATGAATTCTAGTTCTAGTAAATTATCTATTTATTAATATAAAAATATAACAATGTATCAATTATAGTATGTCTACAAAAATGTGTTGCTACTTATTCTTTAAGAAAAATTGAAATAAAACTGTATATAGCTATATGTGTACTTAAAGTCTATACCCATATACATCCAGCATATAAATATGCACATGTTTTTAATTGTGTATCAGTGTGTATTTGTGTAAATATACAGAGAAATAAGAACACACAATAGATACGTATATATTGGTATATTCAAAGAAAAGTCTGAAAGAATAAATACCAAACTGCTAATCTGTTAATGAAGATTCTCTGCAAGGGGAGGGGGGGGGATGGTAGTTTTAGTGTAGAATTAGCAAGACTTTAACTTGTAATTGAGTGTATGTCTATATAATTTAATGTTTATATTAAATTAGCCTTTTAAAATATTTATCAGAGAAATCTGGTAAACAGCCATGAGTCTAAAATGGACTGGGCAGATCCTGTCCAGAAGTTAAAAAGTCAGGCTGAATTAGGGAATTTAAGAGTGTCAATTGATAATGTTGGACACCATGTAGCAGGCCTTTGGGAATGCAGAATAATGACGTAAACACCATTTTATTTATGAATTATGGATTTATAATATTTAATGTAAAAATATGATTTCTATTTTTCACCAAAAGTATTTTTTGTTTACTGTGTGAGTGTGTGTTTATGTATATGTATAGATAAAAAGCATTGGGTGTGACAGAACTAATGGGACATTGCCCAGTGAGTTATTCATTTGGCATTCAACAAACACGAGCTACATATGCCATGTGAGGAGAATTGTGCCCAAGAAGAGAAAAACTATGTATTATTAATCAGAAGATCACAGTCTAATAGTGTAGCTACAGATAAATAAACACATGCACACACACAGAGAGAAGCACATATGTGTTGTAACATCATGATATAAGTCAACCAGGGAAAACACAGGTACGGTGCTATCATATAAATTGGGATGACTGTCTACCTGGAAGCTACAGAGGACTCTCAGAAGGGGTGACATATGCCCCAAGTTTTCAAGAATGAACAGGAGTTTGTGAGTTAGATAGTAAATATCAGCCGTGCCAGGCAAAGCAAACATCAGCTTTGTTAGAGATAATATCCGTTGAGCAGGATACTGACACACTAACATGATTCAACACTACTGTGCCTGCAGGCACTGTTCTTAGTGAGTTGCATGCTGTCACTCAATTAATCTTCATATCAGCTCCACACAGCGTTGTTATCATCATCCCTTTATTATAAATTAGTAAATCAAACCATGGAGATTCTAGGTTAACCTGCCCAAAGTCACACAATAATGTATGATGGTTGCAGCAGGAACCCAGGCAGATTAGCCTCAAAGCTCATGCTCTGAGCTATTAGGTCATACCTTCCAAAAATTAAGACTAGCAGAAGTAACACTGCAAAATTATTATTATAGCCATCACAGACTTTACCCTGTGTGAAAGAACTTGAACCTTCAGTCAGTTACAGGGAATCATTAGGGGGTTAGAAGGGCCTTAAAAGACAGCAACAGTCTGACTTGCATTTCACAAAGACCTTGGCAGTGTCTGAGTATTAGATTTGGCTGGCACAAGGCTTGAGACCCAGAGGTCATTGCAATGGCCTAGACAAGAGATAATAGGAGTCTGGTCTAAGATATAGTCAGTGGGAATGGAAAGGACAGGATGGAATTTTTTTGGGAATTGGAAAAAATATTTAAGTGGGGGAATAAATAACAACAGTGATTAGTGAGTTGCAGAGATCGGGGAAAGGGAAAAATTCAGATGACCCTTCAATTTCCAATTTGATCAGAATTCTATTTTCACTCTAAGATCCTGAGGTAATTGAAATTTAAAAGAAGAAAGATGCTATATGCCACTAATTTCATTGCTTAAAAATTTGAGGGTTGGAGTTATAGCTCCCTGGTACAAAGCTTGCCTAGCCCATGTGAGGCACTGGGTTCGATCTTCAGCACCACGTGAAAATGAATAAATAAAATAAAGGTATTGTGTCCATCTACAACTAAAAATAATTTTTAAAAAGAAAATTGAAAGGAAAATAGATAATGTTCTTTTCAATAAGCCTATACATGTTCTATTTACAAGGAATGAAATAAAATTTTTAATGAAAATGAAATAAAGTTTTTAAAATGCATTTTAAAAATACGCTTCCTCTATCCCTGCTATCCACAGCAAATATAATTCAACCTAATCCAATGCTAGAACTTAGCAAGGTTTTATTTTAGTATTTTTCAAAGAACTTATCAAATGGAAGAGAGCTTCAATTTAAAAGGCAGTGACATAACTTTTCATTTCTTTAGGCATATTAACAATGAAAGCACCTCTACTTTATTAGGCCATTTCAGTAATTTGTTTGTAATGCATAATTTGGTCTATTGAAATTGTACAAAACTTCAATCACTTACAATTAATTAACTTAATAATTTCCCATAACTCCAATTGGAAGATAGATGAGGCTTGTCAAAAAAAGTTCAGTGAATTTCCAATGTAAAATAAATAGTTTATATCTCCTATGCCAATATTAGAAGGACTAAATAATGATGTGTACAGTGGCAGGCCAAAAACAACCGGCCTACCACTTTCTTCAGTTTTATACTTGTTTGTGTTAAGAGACTAACTTGACAACCACATCAATTATACTTTAGGCTGCATCATGTTGTAAAAATATTTTTATAATAATTAATGAATAAAATTGTCATGGACTTAAACTTTCATTTTGCCATACTTTGACTCTTTGGTCAAGGGCAAGTTATTTGATCTCTGTGAACTTCAGTTTTTTAATGTGTAAAATGAAAATAATAAAATATACTTTGCAGAAGTAACCATAGAGGCTTACCAATAGTAAATGAAAAGCACCTGGCTCAGACATTTACATTATAATAAAGAGGTAGGCAGCAGCTAGTATGGCTTGAACTACTTTGGAATTGCCACCATATGTAGAACTCGCTTCACTCTGAGATTTCCCTCATCTTCAACTGCATGTTCAACATAGTTATCAAGAAAACCCATATGCTTCATTTTTTTTTTTTAATACAGAAGGAGTACTGATTTTTCCTTTCTGTGTACCTTGTTGCAACAAAAAATATTTCTTCTGGAAACTTCTTTTGCCTGTCTGTGGAAAAAGTTGGGATTGTGTATAAGATGTGTACATACCTTGAAACATAGCCAAATGATCCCTCCATTAGACTAAAAGATCCAGTCTCATATTTGGTTCTGTTGAAGGAAATTGCATTATGATATCTTTCCCTGTACACTTCTTTATTCCATTGTTTTTAAGCAAAAGCAGTGGAGGAATTTAACACTGAAGGAATTTAATAAAAGTTGACAATTATGCATACCAACTTTGTGCTCCTGCCTCCTTATGAGTAGGGTAATTATTAATGTTTTCCATTTACTTGGGTTCTTGGTTGTGTAATTTCAGTTATATAACTGGGTTATATATACTTCCAAATGCCTTTTCCTTGAAGTAAGAACCAAAACCACATTTTGTGATTAGTGTCGCATCCAACCAAATAAAAACAATATTTCCTAAAGAGAGTAAACTGGAAGATTCTCAGAACCACCCCTACTCTCTTGGTAAGAAAACAAACAGTAGAATTAATATTGCTAATCCAGTTCTTGCTTTGTGCTTTTGGCTATCTAGGGGGTAAAGAAGTGAATCTAATGAAGCCAAAAATCCGTTTTCAATCCTACAAGTGAGGCATTTAATTTGTCAGGATGTAAATCAGCAGGAACTCTCAGCATGCTTGTGTAGTGTAATCCTATCCATAAAATATTTCTCCTTGTTCTGCCAAAGAGATGGTGACACTTCTAAGGGCCAACTCACCGCCTTGGCTGAGAAGGCCCCATCATATTCAAAGCTAGTAAGTCACATACCCAGATACAAGCCCTAACATTCCTTGGGGAGGAAGAAAAGCTTAATTTAGATAATCCCTTCTGCAAAGTGTATTAGCTGATCCAAACCAGACCTGGCTAACTAAATTCAAGTTGTTACTATTTTTCAGAGATGCTTCCTTGTAGAAATAGTTTATTCTTGCATTTGGAGAACTACAGTTACATAAAGAACATATAGGGATGCTCAATAATTTTTTTAAAAAATACAAACTGCTTTATTCTTGACTTTATGGCCTTCTCTTCAATTGAATGGAAGGAACACTTTATTGCTGTATGAAGTGGTTGGCAGAACTCCTCTTATTCCATTGCACATGTGAAAATAAATGGTAACAATAAACAAAATAGGGAAAATTGGCTACATATCACAAATGGATTTTTTTGTTGTTGTTTATACAAAGAAACTCTTTTTAAAAAGTGGTTCAGACAGGAATGGTGGTGCAAGTCTAGACACCTGAACTCCTGTAGTCCTAGCGGCTCTGGAGGCTGAGGCAGGAGGATCCCACGTTCAAAGCCAGCCTCAGCAATTTAATGAGGCCCTAAGCAATTCAGTGAGACTCTATCTCTAAATAAAAATGCAAAATAGGGTTAGGGATGTGTCTCAGTGGCCGAGTGCCCCTGAGTTCAATCCCCAGTACCAAAACAATAAACCAAAATTGGTTCAGGGAAAAATATAATTGGCTTAAGAACAGATATTCCACCAACTCTCCCTTGCACATGTTAGACCCTTCCACAAAAGGACAGATAACTTTAGAAATTCAAGCAAGGCCAAGAGGTAAAACAATTGACAGACAAACACCTCCAAAGCCACATATAAGATAACATCATATTTGAGAAGTTCAGAGTCAAAAAAGAAGCAAGTGTGGAGAAGGATATAAGACATGTCTTGTATTAAAATTAAAGTCTAAACACCTGAACTCCTTGTGCAATGCATATATTATTAGAAAAAGAAATTGTCATGATCTTGAAAAATTATCATGAGTAATAAATGATAGAATTTACATATAAAAGGAAACTTGCGTTTTCAATATGAATTAGAATTTAATTAGGGAGAAAAATGTCTTTAGCAGAAGGCATGTGTGTATGCTTGGGGTCAGGAATCAGAGTCTCTGAGAGGCTATAGCACAAGGAGAAGGTCTTGTATTTGACCAGAGGAAATTCTTTTGAGAGTTCATCCTGATTCCCTTTTACTGCAAGAACAGAAAGAACAACTTTTAATCAGTTTGCCTTTAAAACATTATATGTTTCCTAGTGAAAATCCCGCAATAGGAAACAATACCAGATATCAGCTCAGAAATCATATTGGGAAAGCAAAATATCCAAGAATTTAGGTAGAAGTGATTTTTTTTAAAAAAAGAAAAAAAAAAACTGAATATGAGACGAGAAAAGAAAAGAGAAAGAGATGGACAGACCGACCTTAGTATAATTGATACTTAAGGATGGCATTTGTTTTTATAGTTAAGGATCAGACCCTTCAAGGTTACTTATTGAATTTATGAGATCCTGTCAGCTAAAATGCCAGACACAAACCAAGAGATAATGCACACATGAATACGGGAAGCATCAACGGATATGAGATCATGCTGGCAACTTTTTAAAAGATAAATCACAGGTGGCAACACACCTACTGAGAGCTGGGTTAAAACCACCCTGGGTTACACCTATAAAACAAAATATCATACAGCTATTAAGAATGATATTAGAGGGACATTTTGTTGATATTAAAAGATACCTATCTCCAAAGAAAGCAGACTGAAAAGGGGTGTACTGTATGACACAACCTTTTGTGAAGAATATATTTATATTTGCTATTCAGAAAAAGATTTATCTCTACATGTTGGAACTATAGCTTTTAATTTTCCTTTATTTATTTTCTCCTTTTGCTACAAAAAATGTGTGTCATTTCCATAATCCTCAAACAAATAATGACTCAAAAACTAAAATTGCCATTGTTCTACATACTCAAGATCCCTGGAAAAAGTTTTCCCAAAAGATTTTGAAGCGTCTGAATGTATATAGGGTTCATTTTAGCAACAAGAGTAAAGCACAGGTTGGGGACTCTAAATCAAGGGGTGGCTGAAGAAAGTAGGCCTGACACATGCATGCATAGAACTGGTTATGTGAGACTACAGTAGGATGAGTGGTATTTTTCAACAGGATTTCAATTCCAGAATATTTCATCAGGCAGCCAGTTCAGGGTCAAGTCCTGTCAAGTTTATTTATAGTTATACAGTTTACCCCATGACACCGCACAAGGATAAATAAATATATAACTTAGAAATACAAGTCATAGCACATGAGTGACCCCTTTCTGATTTAAACTTATAGCCAGGTTTATTTTTTTCCATGCAGAAGTTTAATTGTAATTGTTGGCATTATGGTCTACTTTTAGCATGAAGTGGCAAAATCCTTTTAGGTTGTCAATAACCTGAAGCCATATGTGAAAGTGGAAAGAGGAGGATTATAGCAAAGAACCCCTGATTGCATTACCAGCTCTGCCATAGGCAAGCTCTATGACCTTGGACAGGTCATTTCCTCTGAGTCTTGTTCCCTCACCTGTGAAGTAAGAGGAGAAACAGCAGACCTCTTAGGTCCTCCCTGGTTTGGAACATGGTAACTCTGGTTCCACTAATGCAATGTTATTTCACTAATTTCTATCAGTACAATTTTATTTAAAGCACTATAATGCAAAAAGGCTAAAACTCAACTTCTCGTGGTCCAAATAAAAGGAAATGCAATTAAATACAAGATACTCATCCTTAAAAAATCACTGTTTTTATTAAATTGTGTTACCAATTGTTAATGACTTTAAGTCTTGATAGCACCAAGTCCCATTCTACTTACCTGAAATGATGTATAATTTATAAAACAAAAAGCTGGTATAACATCTATAAATCTAACAAGCATTTATTTATTATGTCTAAGAACATGGTTTTAAATGGGAAAAAAATCTTGATTACATTTATTAGCTAATAACTTTCTTAAAAAATATGATTTTTTCTCCCTCTAGTGCAAGATCTCTGAATTTGAATATCTTCTTACTTTGTAAAAACTTAAGAGTGGGTTGAATGATAATTTGAGAGGCTCTATTCTCTTCTCATTAACTTTGATTTTGCTGGAAAATGTCAATATTTTCTGTCTTGGAATTTAGTTATAGAATCAAATGAATATTGTAGATGTTCTTATAGATTTGAGTAACCAAACAGAGAAATTAATACTAAATGTTATAAAAAGTAAGTATCTCAAAAATGTAAATATGTAAACATTGATCATATTGTTGACATATTTACTACATTTGTCTCAAACTCTGTGCATTTCATGTTTAAAATTAATTTCTTTTGAGCCACTTCAATCTTAATTTTTTTTGAGTAGGCACAGAGAATATACAAAAGTGCATACATAAATATTTTTGGAAAGGTATAGTCCTCACCTGTTTTTTTCATGAATCTTTAGAATTTCATTTGTTTGTTGAAGAAGTTGCTTCTCTAATTTGTATGTTGATAATGAATTCTCCAACAGTTGAATTTCAAGTCGAGAAGTTTGATTTAGTACCTTAAGATAAAAGAAAACCATTTCAAACTTCAATCACAAAGTAAACAGCAGAAAACATTTGAGTTTTTGAGTTTTTTTCTTAAATAATATTTCTTCAAGAATAATTAATCATATGGTGTATATTCTATCAGTTACTGTTTATATGTTTCTCACACACAATATTTTTGGGATTGAGATTGCAGTTAAGTAAGGACATTGAGTTTTTAATCCGTTTTCAGATTTCAATTTTTGTGTCCTGAAACCATAGTAGAGGATACTCAAATGGAGTTGCTTTCCATATTTATCTCCAACACTTACAAATGCAAAGTGGGTATTAGCACAAGGTTTTAGACACTGTGGATAATTTAGAATAACTAATAGGCGTGTAAAACAGACCTTCCTAAACTTATCACCTTACAAAAACCAAATAGATATGCTATAACCTTGACACTGTTTAAACAGATTCATAATCACAGATTTCTTGAACATCCATTATTACAGGTCATGCCAAGCCTTCTAAATGTCATATCGCTTTCTAGATGTGGCTGCCAGTTAAAAGAGAAATTGTCATTGTCACCTTATGGTAGAGGAAACTGAGGTTCAGAGAGAGCCCCCAATTCACGGAAGAACCAAGGGAATAGCTGAGGTTCAAACCAAAAGTCTGACTTGGTTTATTGCTCTACACATAAAACGAAGGAGAAGGAGAATCAAACCATTTGCACCCTTAATTTTGGGAGATGAGTGATCAGGGATTCAGATTGTACTAGAGACAGATTGTCTTTATCATTTCAACTCCACTACATTGGTGGATCCTCCAGAATCTCTAAGTGCTAACCTCCTTTTGGATCACAAAGACCCATGCTGCCAGTCAGATGTTAATATGACATGAATCTGTGAGCCATGTACCCAAACCTCTCCTTCTCCAGGTAAAGAACACACACCACAGTTCCAGAAGATGCCTTCAAACTGTGTCACTGTTCTGCTCCTTCTTCTGCCTCAACCCTCCCTGCCTTTCCCTCCTTACCAGAGGAATAAAGGTAAAGAAATAAGGAAAATTAGTTTTAAAAGCTCCCTACATAATTTGAAATCATTGATAGCCATCACACTTTCCTTGGATCTAGTTATTAAAGGAGACTGAGAAAACTTTTGCAAGATCAGTATTAATGTAAAGGGTATCCCTCTAAAAAGGACACTTTCAGAATGTTCCTTTCTCATGGCAGGTCTAAATTTGGCATTATTTCAGATGCTCACAGAAAGTCTTTTCACATATACTGTGATTGGGCTGTAGGGTGTTGAAACGGAAGGGGAAGCAGGTGGGCAAGTAGGAACTAGGATGAGGAGACAGACAACTCTAAAAGCAATGGAAATAAGTCAAAAAACAAAACAAAACACAACCCTGGGCAATCCATATAAGTGATGTTTTAATGCACCATTTAAACACACACACACACACACACAGATATATAATATACTGTGTGCGTAAAACCCACATTGAAGAGAATATTATTTTTAAATAAAGATAGGATGTCTCCCTGCACATACATGATTCAGTCTCCCTTGGTTTCATTGGCCTTATTCTAGTTCTAGCCCTGCAAGGCATGTGGTGATGGGATGGGGTTGGGGAGAGAGTTGGGCACAAAATAGTGAGATGAGACACGTGTACTTTAAAAAGTGTAAGTTGTTATGATTCATTTATATTTTAAGTTGTTATTGATATACTTCTAAAAGCCAATCTTAAAATTATTACTAATATCATATTTTGCTTGTGGAATATTTTAGAATTTTTTTGTACAATTTTCTATTTTGCATCATTTCATTTAAGGAAAAACTATGTAGAAGATAGAGTTAGGACCCACTCGGGAAAACTTGGTAGAGAATGTAAAGACTGAGGATACATAGATGCAACTGTCAATTAATAAACATATTTTTATCCAGTTAAGCTTTTTATTTCGTTGCTTATTGAATGGCAATTTATGAAACAGTGAAACCCTCGTATCTTGTGGTGAACAGTGCTTGGCACAGAGAAGACTCTTGGGACTTGTTCATGAACGAAAGGTACACGGTGTGACTGAATCAGTTTAACTGAATCAGTTAAACAAAAGACGTTTTCTATTTTATTCACTGCATTCTCTGATCACACTTCCTGACATCCTCAAACACCAAAATGTCTTATTTTACAAAGGACAGTTCTTCTCCACTTTCAGTGAGAACTGAATGGATCCATCTGAAATGGACACTGAAGCTGCCGTATCTGACTCTGGAGACCAATACAACTCCTAATCTGCCTTCCTGCTTCTTTGCCCACTTCTAGTCCATTCCCACAGAGCAGCCACAGGGCTCTTTTTAAAAACATGCATCAGATCAAGCCACCTCCTGTGTTCAATGTGCCAGTGGCTTCCCTTTGCAATTAGTTACATTCCAAAGTCCTCAGCCTGGCCTATGAGGCCCTGGGATTGGGACCCCGCTTACTTCCCACATCTCACTTCCTGCCGCTCTCCTCCTTGTTTATCATACTCCAGCTCCACAGCCTTCTTCCTGTCACCTCAGCATGCCAAACTCATTGCCCCCTGTAGGGACTTTGCATCTATAGCTTTCTCTACCTGGAATTCCCATACGCAGATATCTTTTCATCATTTGAGTCTTCTTGGCCATGCTCTGTACAGTAACTCCCTCCCCTCCCCCCGCCCCTCACTGTCCATCAGGTCACTGTGTTTTATTTTCCTATGGAATCATCACTATCACAAATAATCTTGCTCATTCACTCATTTGCTGCCTTTTTTAGTATCAGGGATTGAACCCAGGGGTGTTTAACCACTGACCACTGAGCCACATCCCCAGCCCTTTTTATTTTTATTATTATTATTTTTTTTTTATTTTGAGACAAAGTCTCCCTTAGTCCTTTAGGGTCTCACTAAGTTGCTGAGACTGGCCTTGAACTTGCGATCCTCCTGTCTCAGCCTCCAGAGCCAGTGGGATTGCAAGTGTGCACCACCACACCTGCCCCCCTTAATATTTTTAAGAGTGTCTCCAGCCTTTAAATTAACATTGCCATTGAAAGAAAGGTAGAGATTGAGGGAGAATACAGAGCATGAAAGGAAGTCTCTTTGAACAGCACATTAACTTTGAAATTGGCCTCGATTATAGGCTCTTATTTGCTTTTAATTATGTTTCTTAAACAAAAAATGTAACATAAAATATGATGGTTGGCAGAGCTAGATTTTTCCAGCAGAGTGAAAGCTGACAATGAAGGAAACGAAGGGCTATAAAATCACCCTTTGCCAAACTGATGAAGTGACTTTTTGGTCACTGATGGGCAATGCCATGAAGAATCATACGACAAGGTTATTTGTTAATTTCCTCAGGGAAAGTGAACCATCAGGGTAGAGTGACAGGGAGGTTACTCCCCTGAGGAAGTTCATCCTCTGCATCACTGAGGGTGTAGCAGGCTGGCTTTCCTGCCTCCTGAGGAGAGGCAAGAGGTGAGCCGCAATTCCACAGAGTACCCTACTTCAGTGCTCAAGTGAACCCAGTCTACCCTTTAGATATGGTAACTTCCAGCCTAAAGAAACAACACAGAAAGAAAGAATAAATAAAGGACATGAAAATAAATGTTCGATCAATTTAGAATTTGAGACAAGTGTCCTAATGATCATCCTAGTTTCTTTAAACAATGTGAATCTCAAGGAAAATAAAGAAGAAGACCACCCCAAATTAAAATGGAACTCTTAAACCTTGAAAAACCAAACATCTACAAAATTTTGGGTGGAACCATTGAGAAAACAAAAGTATGGAAATTAGATAATCTTATAAAATTATTATTAATCTTTCTTATGATACAATAATACAAAATTAATACTACATAATAATTATGTATAATATTTTATATTTATATAACTTGTAATAGTTTATAATATAATAACCTTATTATATTTGAATATAAATTACATTTATAACAATACAATTTTATAATGTATTTTTAATGCAATAAATTCATTTGTTTATGAAGTTCAGTAGATAGTAATTATATCACAGATGCAGAAATTGTGGGTTGAAATAACTCTTTCAACACAGCTAAAACATATGAGGGTCAGAAGGGAAATTGGTAGTCAATTTCCAGAGTCTAAATTCTCTCACATAAGTTCATGTGACTGTAAATTACAAGAACCTTCCCACATACTAAGAAAGGTGCCTCCCTTAGTGGATAAAAATTTCTATCAATCCTGGTAACTTGAATGGCTGAGGCAGGAAGATCACAAGTTCGAAGCTAGGCTCAGCAACTTACCGAGGTTCTAAGCAACTCAATGAGACTCTGTCTCTAAATAAAATACACAAAAGGGCTAGGGATGTGGCTCAGTGGTTAAGTGCCCCTGGGTTCAATCTCTGGTACCAAAACAAACATTTATCAAAATGGTTTCTTTCAAATCACCATGAGCTCTTCTGCTTTTTGCATCCAATAGCATCAGACTTCTTTTTCCAAGCACAAACTAAATAAGCACTATGAGGCAGGAAGTGTACAAATTTCTCATGCTCCTTGGAGTAGAGAAATATATTCAGGCAATTTCTTTGACAGTCATAACATCTTTGTAGTAGCTGCTTCTCTTCAAAGTCATATTCTGATCAACCAGCTATTTGTGCATATATATTTTACCATCAACACAACCCTTTGTATATTGCTTGTGGACTTGGGTTCATTGTGTTAAAATCCAGAGACATTAAGGAACTAACATCAGTTATTATTTAACAAGCACTTACTGAAAGCCTCCTGTGTATCAGGTTCTGCTCTAAATCCTAATGACAGGGCAGTAGACAAGGACAAGATAGACAAAATCCCTGCTCTCTCAGAGTTTATTATCATTTTTTTTAGGAATTGGCTAGATTTTTCTGTACAGGGCCAAACAGTAAATATCTTAAGCTTGGCAGGCCTTAGTGTATTTAGTATATCTACTCAAGTCTGCTATTTTATCAAGAAAGTAGCCACAGGCGACATAAAACTAGATGAGTGTTGCTATGTTCAATAAAACTTTATTTAGAAAAAGAAATAGCCAGCCAAACACAAATTGTAAGCCATAGCTTACTGAGTCTTCTAGTGGCTTATCAAACACGTTTCCAGACATTGTAGAAAATTAATAACCAGGGTATTTTCTTTGGATAACCACCTAGCTAATTTATTTTACCACCATTTTGTTTAGCTAAATGTTTATTTAACTAATTCCCTCATCAAGTTAAAGGTTCAACTCAGAGAGTTGCCCTTTGAGAGTAGATATGAGACCAGATCTGTTTTTTCCCAGAGATTCATGCTCATTCAACAAACTGTGAACTGCCTCAAATTTCTAATTGTGGTCCAACACCAGGTAGGATAATTTGTGACTTCTGAGCAGCAGATGATAAAAGGGGATTAGACATTCAGAAAATTTATTAGGGAAAATACCTATGAGGGAAAATCGGGAATCAGACAAAGGAGGCCAGGAGAGCCTTCAGCCTGGAATGCAGGTCCAACCACAGAGAAGAGAGTAAAGGAAGGAAGGTCCTGTGGAAGTCACAGCCCCGAGGGCAGCTGTGAGAAAGTTCAGCAAGGGCAATGTCATGTGTCAGCAGAGTCCTACAGCTCCCAGGAGCAAAAGTAAGTATCCCTGCCACAGTGACTCATTGCCTGGAAGTGGCCACTGGGAATTGTGGTCTGTGTACCAGCACAGTGTGATGGATTTCAGAGCACGGCAGCTGGGGCCACTGGTCAATGACACCCACCCCAGTAGAATGGAAAGGTACAGTTTTATGGCTGTGAAGAAAATCTCCACAGCTAATTAATTTGACAAAAAGTTAAGAAAGGATTTAAAAATGTTTTGCCACACTAACTCAAACCCACTGACTATAAGGACTGCTTTATTTGCTGTTGTCGTCTTTGTAGGAACTATTAAAAACATCTTGCATCAAGGAACTACTCAAAATATATTTTCAAATTTGGTTCAGTTCTAACACTACAGTGACCATATAAATGACTAGAGGTGGGAGAAAACTTAGCCTGTATGTCTACAGAACTTTCCCATAGTTAACACAGCTGGAGAGCACAAAGTCCTGGGGTTACATGTGATGACGTCCCTGGCACATGGCATAAGGGTACTAGTAGGTGGAACCATAATTTTCACTGGCAGGGCGGTGACAGCATCTTTGTCATTCAGAGGAGGCATCCAGGGATGCTATTAAGTCTGCATTACCTTTGGCTTTATCAGATTTCCATCTTACCCTCTTCTTGGACCCATTTGCTGTTCTGTCACCTTAAAGAAAGAATGGAACTACAGGAGAGAGTCCGCATTGAGAAAGAGCTAGTAAAGCATGCAGATTCTGATGACAGATGGACAGACTTCAAATTCTTGCTCTAAATTTCACCATTCTTTCATCCGGGGCAAGTTGCTTCACATCTCTGTGTTTTGGTTTCCTCATCTTTAAAGAAGACGGTACGTTAGTCAGCTTTTCATCACGGTGATCAAAATACCTGACAAGAACAACTTTGAGGAGGAAAGATTTATTTTGGCTCATGGCTTCAGAGGTTCTGTCCATGGTTTGCCTATTGGCAAACGGCAAGTCAGAAAAGCCATAGTGGAAGTGTTTGGGGAAGGGTGTGGCAGGGAAAATATGCTGGGCTCATGACAGCCAGGGAACAGAGAGACTGAAAGGGGCCAGAGACAGATGTAGTGACCTACTTCTTCCAGCCATGCCCCACCTGCCTCTCATTTTCACCACCTCCCTGTATGTCCATTAAAATTATCAATCTATCAAATGGATTATTCCATTAAGGAAGTCACAGCCCTCATAAATGATCTTTTCCCTTCCAAACATTGCTGCATTGTCTGACACATGAGTTTTGGGTGACATTCCAGATCTAAACCTTAATAAAAGATTCTGTTATGTACCCCACAGGTTGTATTATTATTTTTAAATAGTGAACATATGTAAAATCACTTAAAGCAGAGACATGTGCAAATTATTTAGAGGTGAATTTTAGTGTGATTTGAGAGTTCCCCGAACTGAAATGGGCTTGAAATGGGCTTGGGGAAGAAGTGAGAAACAGAATTATATATCAGGGAGGGACATAAGTAATTCCTGAAATTAACGCCTTCATATTGCATACTTGAAAAGAGTATCTTGAAGGAGAAGAGATATTGGTATAAACAGACAATATAGTAAGTATATATTCAGCCAGACTAATGATGAAGGAAAGGGTTTGGTGTTGGTTTTCCATTCTCATCACCATGGCCAACAAGGTTACTTAGATGTGCTCATTGTAGATCCTGTATTTTTTTTTTTTTCTGATCATGATGCTTATCAAACACAGAATCTTTTTTTTTTTGGTTATTGTTACTGTCTTTATTTTAATTAGGTATATATGACAGTAGAATGCTTTTAATTCATTGTACACATTGCAGTACAACTTTACATTTCTATGGTTGTACATTATGTAGCATCATACCATATGTGCAGTCATACATGTACCTAGGGTAATAATGTCTATCTCATGCCACCATCTTTCCTACTCCCATTCCTCCTCCAAACCCCACCCTTCCCTTTGCCCCATAAAAATTCCTGCATTTTTCCCATGCCCCCCCCCCCATTATGGATCAGCATCCACTTATCAGAGAGAACATTCAGCCTTTGGTTTGGGGGATTGGCTTACTTCACTTAGGATGATATTATCCAACTCTATCCATTTACCTGCAAATGCCATAATTATATTCTCTTTTAATGCTGAGTAATATTCCATTGTGTATATATAGCACAGTTTCTTTATCCATTCATCTATAGAACCATGGCTGTACCACCTTTGTTTAAGTTGCAAATGTAGAAGGTCAGTAGAGGACTAGAAAGAAATAAGTTAATTAACTTTATAACATCATCATGTGAAAGCCAGGGCACTAAAATTTATTGGAAAGCCACTGCCATAGTTCTTGAGATAATTGAGGACCTGAAGTCAGTCTTAGGAAAAGCAACACATACCAAGCCAAGTTAGGGAAACACAGGAGCAAAACCAACTGAGGTTACCTGGTTAGCACAGAAGGATGTTTTGGTTTATAAGTGCTTATTATAAATTAATACAAGTAATTGTCTTTAAAAAGTAATTCAGAATTCCTTTTGTAAACTTGGCCCTACCTCAGGAATCCAGTAGTAAGATCTCTCAACAGAACATGTCCTAATGCAATAATTCCAATACGCATGATGGCATGGCATGGGTATATGTTTACATAGAAAAGGTTTAAAACATCACAGCTACAAATAGCATGAACAACTAGAAGACATTAAAATGAAGATGAAATGAACACATGGGTTTATTTTCACAAATTAGGACAAAGTTTAATCGATTGTCCCATTGTTATTTTTGATGGATTTGTGATTTTTGAGATTTTCAGGATTTGGCTATCTTAATATCATCCTTGATATATCTAATAAGATTTGATTGGCTTTTAATAATAACTTTAGCTGTTCCACTAAGGAGTGTTCATTATATTTTCTTAGGATTTTCTGTACAATTTTTCATAAAGTCCTTATCTCCTGCTCTTAGACACAGAACATGTTATTATCTTTTAAAACCTTATATCACATACAACTTTACAGGTTAGAGATTGAAATGCTAACAATAGGATCCCATCCCTGCCACAACTCCAACTCCTAAGTGGCAGGAGAATAAAAACAACTTAAGATGAGGGCTTGGGGAAATGAAAGAATACAACAAACCCCTGTCATGTGTGTCATTAGAGTTATAACAACTATATAAAGAAGTGAAGTGTGCAGTCAAATAGGGTATATTACATATTTCCATTTCTGAACATATGAAAACGTTTTGGAGGAGATAGCATTTTATAATAATAAGAATAAAAAAATATGGTCACATTATTTTATACCATAAGTTGTCAAAGCATATAGATCACCACACTTACTGTGACAATAAAAGATTAAGTCATGTAATTTTTTATTACAATGTGGTTTTTCCTCCCTCCATTTCCCCATAGTTAGCTGATGACACTGTGCAACAAAAATATTTTCTGAAGGCTATGTGACTTATTTCTCTAAAGCAATTGGACATTTAAGTTCTATTTGATTAGTTAATTATTAGTATCAAGAGGGATAGAAAAGAGACGAGAACATGAGAGTTTGAGCCCTGAATTCTATTCACTAGCTGTATCAGTGGGAGAAATCAATCAAACTCGCTGATTTGCCTGCTCTAAATGGTTTTAACAAGTATCCTTTGTACATGGAGTCTTATTTGTGTCATATGATCTCTATCCATACAAATGATCATGATCTTTCAATGCATGATCTGTGATGCCACTAACCCAGACAAAATAAAAAGAAATAAGGTTGTACCTTATTTTTGCATTTATTTACTTCAATTTCATTCAAAAATCAACTACGATTGATACAGAATCAGCCCCTGAGTTTCAGAATGATAACTGGAATAGCCATTTCCATGATTCAGAGGCACCATAGAGATTATTTTCTAGTCATCAAAAATGTATTTGCCCTTTGCTGTAAACTGTAAGGTTGGTTTTGTGGCAGTAATAATTAAAAGCATCCTTAGATTTTACCCTTTTGTACTCAAATAAGTATGTCATTGACCCTAATGGGAGGATATATCTGTAAATATATATACACTCCTGATCAGTTCATTTGAGGTTTTCCTTTCAATCCAATAAATGCACAAAACCTCTGCAGATGCCATTACAGCTAGAGAAGCATTACCAGTGTTAAATGAGACAGTTCCTAAAAGCATATCAAAGGCACTGATTTGTCTGAAATGGTTAGTTTGTTCCACTCATATCCTATCACAATTGGTAGCTGCAGTGTTTATTTGAACTTAAACACTGATTAGGTCTTTTACTATCCCTATTTTTGCAAGCACACACAAAGCTAAATATACCAATCCTCATTAAGTCCAAAGAAACATGCATAGCATGTCAAGCAGTCATTGTTGTTATTACCAATAAACAAAAATGCATATGCTTCCCCAATCTCTGTGCTGAAATGTGCTCTGTGTTTACCAAGCAAGCTAAAGGATAGGGGGGTAAAAAAAAAAAAAAAACCCTCTGGATGAGTGTGTGGACTCCAGCCCAGGGTATGTACCTGGGTCTCAACATCTGTCAGCTTTCTGGTCTGCTCTGCAGTCTGAGTCAGGAGGCTGGTTCCTATCTCGAGCATGGTGGCTGTGTGGTTCTGAACTGCATTCTGCTGTATCTGGGCCATCTCCGACTTCATATTTTCCACGATGTAATTCTCAAGCTGCAAGAGATAAAGGACAAAGTATACTAGATTATAAGCAAAGTTTCCCAGTTGGGGCATGTAATATTTACAATGACAAAACAAGACACAGCTGGCAAACTGGCCATCTGGCAGGGATGTTCTGTGTGTCTGGGAGCTGGAGAAAAAGGAAGCAGAGCACACAGGAATCCAATTGCTAACAAACTCCTAATATACTGATAAATATAAATAATAATCACAATCATAATGGAAATATGCACTTGAACTGTGATTTCCTATTATTGACATGATCTCATTTAACCCTCACAGCAAAGATGTAAACTAGGCACAACAGGCCTCCTTATTCTTTTTATTTTATAGCTGAGGAAACCAAATCAGAGAGAGAACGGGATGGATGAACCCCAGGTCACCCAGATTAGCAAATAGTTTCAGTCTAAATCTTAGTGCTCTGGTCTTCTAGTTATACCATGCTGCCCACTCATCTCAGAGAAATTCAGTCTTCCCCTTCCATTTTTGTAATGATAAATAAAATATCCTACTTCCCTGGGGAAATGGACTAGGAGAGGGAGGAAAGTATATTCCCAAAATGAAAGCCTTTAAGGAATATTAAAACATAGGCAAAGATGTGTCAAATGAGCTGAAGATCCCTAGAGTGAGCTATAATCATTTTCTGTGCTCTTTTGCAAGCTCAAAAATAGGCACTGAAAGTATAGCCCATAAAGCAGCATTTGCCCTACTTGCCTGGGGTAAAATTGGTTCCTTTATGATGCCATCTAAGAGTACACTAAAGTTGTAAAATAAATGGTACCACAGGGGCCAAAGGAATGATTAAGTGAATTACTACAAGGGATCTTGTTAGGCACCTGGGAGAATAAAGTTGAGCACATGCAGGGTTTGAAAAATGCAGAAGTCTGTATCTCCCTGTCAGTACACTTCACTCTCCCCCACCACTGCATGGCGACTGCATTTTATTACCAAATTACACATATGGGGAAATTGCATCCCAGAGAAGTCAGGTCCAAGGCCACACACCACAAAAACAGCCAGACTTGGACCTGAGTGCCGAAGTCCTTAACTCATACCAACACTTTTAACCACTTGATAGCTCTGCCAAGTCGTGCTTAGTGAGCCGGGTTCCAAATCATTAACAGCTACGTGATTTTTTACTGATTTAGTGAACCATAATACATCCACTATTTTATAATCCATAGTAACATTATTATCATGTAATAAATACAATCTAAATGTAAATTCCCCTTTGCGAAATTTTGGCAGTTCACTTTCTAACATCATCTCTCGCTTACTTCTATTTATCAAATATTAATCTGCCCCAACCTAAAAAAAATGGAAGCTTCGTATGAAGCTCATATTGTGATACAAAATTGATCAGAAGAAATATCTGAAAATTATCTTAACAAAATGGAAGATCTCTAAACCAAATCTTGACTTCATTCCAATTGAATGAACATACGTAAGCAACATGGGAAGGGTAGAAGAATGAGGGTCGGTCAGAGTAGTAAACATCTATCATTTAGATTCCACATCCCTGTATCCTTTTTCCTAGAGACATCCCTTAACATCTTTAAGGGAAATTATCATTTTTTCTTTTTTCAAAGCAGATGCTTTGGGTAGAGTTGATCCACTCTAACTTTAGAAGAGGGTACATATTTAAGTCTGGCAAAACACAATGTTCTACTCTTACTTAGCAAGTGTGGGTTGTCCAGGAATGGAAAGATATTGTAAGCAAGGCCATTAAATCTTGGTTCTGGCATTTTGTCAAACTAGTTTACACAAGAACTTCCTCTTCCTCTGTGGTTAATAGCTGGTAACATAGATGCTTGATGATGCCCAATTTTGCCACCATAAAAACTAAAGCAAGCCTAAGAATGAAGACAATCCAGAAAAAAAAAATAATGAGAAATAGATGATAGATAGTGACCCAGGTGTGATATAGATAACAGGATATCTTTCAAGCACCTGCATCCAGCCATGATGTTTCTAGTCAGGTCTTCCCTTGGACTTGGAGTTGTAAATTGTGTAATCTAAATCTCCCCTGAACCGCCAAGTCTTGCATTTCCTTCAGTCAAATTTATTTATGTCTTCAACACTGACAAACAAACCAAAAGAATTTTGACTGCTGTATTCAATAGCTGCTTAGCAAAAGAAGCCTCAGGCAGCTAGACATTTGCTGTATGTTCCTTGCTTATTCAGAGAATTTAGGGCTATTTATAAATATGTATATCCTAAGAAATGGTAGACAAGTTTCCATTGAGAAGATGAACCCTGCCATTTACAGTAGACATTTATCAATTACATTGTTCTGCAGCAGGACAGCTAAGCACTGTCCTTTAATAAATAAAAGTGTCACAGTGAATTTAACCTCACATATCCACGTTACAGCTGCTTTACAGATGAAACAGGCTTAGAAACCACTAAACAACTTGCTCAACAAGAAGCAGGAACTCAACCTCCAAGTTCAAAACCCACTTTCTTAACAACTGACTTACTTAGCCAAGCATCACCTAATTGTGCATTTTATTACATAGCTCCTAACTTTCAGTGTTTGCTAAAACTACACGGGAGCACGTGAGGAGATGTTCAGAATGCATTCAGAGGTACCTACCGTATGCTATACGTTTTTAGGGGCATATACTAGGATAGCATGTATTTAGGACAGCTTTCCAAAAATAATTCTGATTCAGCCAAAGGATAAATGCTTTTCAAAATGTGGATCATAGAACAACTTCCTATATGAGAACTGTTTGTGAAATGAGTAGTTTTTTGCCAGAATGTAAATTAGCAGGGTTGCTAAGCACATTTCACCTGATCCATATATATAAACAAGGTTTTTTCAATGAAGACAACAATGTTCAATTTACATCCTAGTACAACCTTCCTGTTTTGTTCACAAAAGGATAAAACTTCTTTAGCACTTATTTAGACCATCAGACTTAACCGTGATGTGTCAGATTTCCTGCTGAAAATAAAATTTCAAAATTATAATTTGATTTTTATGCAGATTTCCCTCCTGAGAAAGAATTTGCTAATCAGTGAGCTCCAATGCATAATTTACTTGACAATTATACATCAATTTTTTTTATGCAGTCAGTTGCCAGAGGTCAACATGTTCTGGGTATAAAAACAATCATAAGTCCCCAGCTTCCCAGAGGACACCGTCTGGCATAAGGCGACTACAGCAAGCAACAGTTGCTTTTCAATCCCTGTGACCTGTCAGCTGTTGACCATTCAGTACCACTGTGCTTTTCTTTATAACTATAAAAGTTAAAATAAGCAAAGGAAAATAGCTGTTTCATGTACACATTGATCAAACCACAAAGAGCTTCCCAGTCTGCTGATCCTGTTGTGGAAATAAAGTAGGTCTCCAACCAATCCTAAAATTCTCATTGAAGCTGCCATGAATATAACTCTAGTTAATTATTTTCTAATCAAATGGGGCTGCTTTCTCTAGGAGTACCTGCCTTTTAATGCAAAAGGTAATGGCACACTTAAGTAGCAAGAACCAGATGTAGTTGATTTAAAGGCTGAGCGGGGAGGCAGAAGTCAAATATACAATGTGTGATTAATAAGGAGGGTTGCTTTCATCTTATCTCTAGACATTCCTCTGTAGATGTATAACTGTGAAACCCAACTTGACAGTACCATACCAGCCAGGTCCAGGAAAGATTTGTAACAAATTTGATTGTATTTGTGTATTCCCTAGTGATTTAAAAAATATGTTTGCTGAAAATACGGCTACCTCAAACATCTAATAGGTGTATTTGAAGCTTAGACATTGCTGACCACAAGAGCTGAAGGAGTTAGAAAGTGGGAGGCTTTGAAGCTGAATCATAAAATTTTTTGACAATATTGCTCTGCTCAGTGTCTCACTCCAGAGTTTTATCAGGTATTGGCTAAAGACTCAGAAGGAGATGTAGCATGTGGTTTTAAATGAGATGAAATGATGATTTTTAAGAAAGGAGGTAGTATCACCTCTGTGAAGTGAATGGCTGTTTGCAGAGAGCTTTCCTACACATAATCTGACTTGATGCTCCCACCAGATCTACAAAGGGAGTACTGAGTCCATTATAGTTCAAGAATCAGAGGTCTTATATAACTTGAGATCATGTCTCAGGACATGGTTCCTGCTCTGTTGTTGGACTGGTTGACTGGTGCATTAGCTGAATAATTGGGTGATTTAATTTGTAGTCAGCTCTTGAGAATTCATCTACTTATTCCTTTGAGAGAAACAGGCAATGTCAGAAAGTGATCACCTTCACGCTTCTGGGCTACACAGGTGGATGCGAAGTCAGATGAAGGGCCCAGACCCAGGCATGTGGAGAGTTCACTCTGCTGCACTATTAATACAAAGAATCCTCTTTTTTTTAAGTTGTCTTAAGAGGACATTTTTCTTAGCAATGTAAATTTATTTGTTTCTTATAAACAGCACAAAATATAACAAAGGGTGAGGACACACTAAGCCTCTACTAAGGCTAAATGGGTACCAGGACTTGCAAATATGTAGTTTGTTGAATCTTTACAACAATCTAGGTGCTATAAATATTGATTTCTTCATTTCACTAATATGGAAATGGAGACTCAGAGAAGATAAGTCAATTGTCTAAGATCCCACAGCAAGTGGGTGGCGGAGCTGGTATGTGCTTTGAAAGAGGCCAGATTGCTGAGCAAGTTGTACTTCATCCAAAAAAGAAAATCACCGGTAAAATACCAGCAAACTGCCACCAATATTACAGGCTTATTCTGACAGCAGACAGTATTCAGACAGAATATGAAAAGTGAAAGTGATAGAAACAACAAGGTGAAATTGTTTCAAAGATAATGTTTAAGTTGTTTAGACATTTGTACACTGATGGATGACATAATATCCTGCAAAATGTTTTAGGTAGTGAGAAAGCAAATATCCCATTGACAATGTGACATGCAATATTATAAAATAGAAAAAAGAGTTTTTAAGAAATCAAGATTATCAATCATTTGTAGTTCACTCCTAAATCACTTGTCTCTTGTCTTTTGCTGAATGACTACTAGAGAATAACAAAAAAGATTTTGGGGGAGCTCTCTTACTAGGTTCTCAAAATCCTTTGTGTTTCATGTTCATAGATGGAGACTGTCAGACTATGACATGGCCTGCAGGTGAAATATATTCTCTGTCACTTCACTCGAAGAGAATACTTCAAGGAATCTCTCAAACCAGAGCATGTCTGAATACACAAAGAATATAATTTCTCCATGTAATTCTTAAGAAAATAACATTTTAAACCCTATAAAAATTGACAAAGGCATTGTTGGCTTAAAATATGTCATAGATTAAGTAGACCCTCACTGAATGTTGGTGCATGTGGTATTACTCAGGTATGGCAAAATCACTATGAAATAAAGTAAAAGGTTAAATATGGAAAAACAATAAAAAGGTAAAACAATGCAAAAAATGCCTTACATGTTGATGGTTTTATCTAATATCATTGTTTCATAAATCAGTAGTAATATTGAAAATGCAACTCTACCTGGGTTTATGACCTTATAAAAAGAGATGGCTGAGGCCAAGTACATTATTTGCAGGAATTTCTATTCTTAGATCTCCAATATACTGTTTCTTTTACCAAATGGAAAAGTATAAGTGTCTTTTTAGACAATAGATCTAGTTAGCTAACATTTGAAACAGTTTCAGTGCTGGTGTCCATGAAATGGATCTCATTTCTCTTTTTGGTACCTGAAGCCATTAGTAGGAGAGAGAGAGCTAAAAGAGACATTCAAAGTTATAAATGCCAAGAATTTCATTTTATAGACATAGTGATTGAGGTTCAGAGAGGTTATAGAAAGCAAGGTGAAACAGCTAATTAATGCCAGATGCCAGGCTGTGGCCACTCAGAGTGTGGAAACTCAGACTCACAGCAGCAGGCTGAGCCAACGGAAAGCTGCCAATACTGTTGGCCAGCCTTGCATTTCTTATCCAATTCCCTGGTGCCTGCTACTTGCTTAATTTCTACTGGCTCCTGATTTGGAGATCCCCTTTCACAATACCAGTTCATGCTTCATCAGTTTTAGGGACCCAGATTTCCCTCTCTGGACTCAGCTTACTAGCATTAATACCTCTAGCTGCCCCTCAGTCACTGAGTTTCAGAAACCCCTTGATTTCATTCTTTTTTCATATGCATCACTCCAACAAGTGGCAAAAAGCATGACCAAACTCCTAAGTTATTCCAGGCTTTCTACACCCCATGTAGGCTCAGTGTAATCTAGGCATGCATGTAAGAAATGCACACTGTGACCTGAGCCTGGTGCCAGATACTACACGATCAAGACGTTTTGAGTTTACTAGGAAATAGCTGTGCACCAATGGATGGATCATCTTACTAGAGTAGGTGAATGTGATGGAGTATACCTCCAACTGTCTATATTTCTTTCCATATTCTTTTCTCTGCTGAATAGGGAAACACTCACAATTACTGATGTTAAAAATGTGAGCAGACATTGGTTTTATCACCTACATACGCGTCCCAGCAACACCTCTGCTGAAGCATAAGGAGAAACTGTGAAGGGCATCCCAGAATTTCCTAGATGAACAAACTCCCTTGCAATCATTTTTCTTGGCCATGACTCTTTCAAGATGACATTTTTGTGGCTGCTGAAAGTTGCCAGAGTCATACGCAGTGCCCTAGAGCTGGGCGAAGACCCAGAAAAGTCATTCTCTCTTTGTATAAACAAATGAAAGGTTGCCAGTGCCAAAACATATTTTACTAGCCTGGCATCTCTCTTCTATATCCACCTTCTCACACCAGGAAAGTGTAACCATCATGAACTCTTAAGAACATTTCTTTCTGTTCAATTTTTCTCTTTGCATAATTTTAAAGGTGGATGATATAGGAAAAGTACATTCAGCCAGGAGTCAGGATATAGATAATGCAGGAATAATCATAGATTTACACCATGAACTTGAGTAAATCATTTACATAAGGTTGGTCTAAAGTCTTCATCCATGAAATAAAAGAGACTGGGTTAGATTATTTCTAAGAACTCTTAAAGCTTTCAAATTCCTTGATTTGAAACTTCCTTTATTAAGTAATATAGGCTATAAGATTTAAATCTTAAATTTTTATAGAAAATTGAAATATGAACGTATATAACATACATATCCTTAATGGCAGTAAGGAAACATTGATACCAAAAACACAATAGAAAAGTCCTGGCTCAAGTCTCTAAAGCAGGCACATCTGTTTTAAGATAAAGAGCTAGCATCTGTGAATCGCTTCATTCCAGGCACCATTCTGTCAAAAATATATTCTTCATCTTTCTTCAGTCTTCTTTCCATGTTTCTTTTCTCCATGAATATCACCACTGCCACCTATACATTCATCCAAGTCATAGGGAGTCATCTTGACAATTCTTCTAGAACCTTCCTTTCCTGCATCCAATCAACACCAGATTGGGTTGCTTCTACTTCTTGAGGTTTGCCTAGGTCTCTTCCTCTGCCTTTCCCCCTCTTTCAACCATATTCCTTTATCCTCACAGCCAATGACTAAGGTCAGACTCATAACTTTTCTTTTTGGATTTGTTAATGGCCCCATAACTGGTCTCCTGACTCCTGCCTTGCTCCCTCCAACCCCTCATCCATAACCTAGCTAGAGGGATCTATCTAAAATACAAACTTGGCCTTCTTATCCCATTTTTAAAACTTTTCCAGTGGTTTCCACTACCTGTGCTTCAAGACATAATCCCTTAATTAGCATAGAAAATTCTTGGCAACCTGTACTCTGCTTCTCTACTCTGTGCTCTAGAAACACCAAATTCCCAAGTTATTTGTATTTAGCCAAAAACGAATTGCTAATTGCTAATTGCTCAGTACTCATTTTATACATGACTTTGCTCTGATGAAAATGTTTCTTGCCCACCTTATTCTCCCTTTTCTGGGGCTAAGTTCTGTTTTTAAAAACTTAGTTCAAGCTTCCTCCTGTCAGAAGCCTTTTATGAATCCTCTCTCTGCAATGCCTTTCTTCTGTATTCTAGAACATCCTGTGCCTCTTTTTATTTTTTTTTCTTCTTTTATAACCGCATTGCCTATCACTTCAGTCCACCATTAGTTCTTTTAGGGTGAACACTGTCCATTCAACTTGGCACCCCGTCCTCCACGGAAAATCTAATTAAGCTTCTCCAGAGACCCCCTACCATAACTGTTCTTAGACTATCAACAAGAACTTCTGCAACAGGGTTTATAGGCCTGAGGTGTACTGCAGAGGCAGGATGCAATAAGAAATACTAAACTGAGGCCTCCTCAGAGGCCTTTGCATTTCAGATCCTGTGGAGCAAGCAGGCAGGAGGGAAGAGGAGGAGAATTCTCCCTGTCCTGGCCCTTGATTTTGTATCCAGACCCAGGTTCCACTGTTCTGGAAAAAGCTACTTTTATGTGAACTTCTACAGACTGTGAGCCTCTGAGCCCCTCCCATTACACACTGGGTATAAAGTTCTAAAGTTTTCTGAACTTGGGGTTCAGAGGGGTGATTTGATAGAGGCGAAAAGCCCCCCTTTTGGAACCTGACTGCAGCCAGTAAACCTACTTCCTGCTATTCCTTGGTGTCGAGCCTGGTCTGTCCTACTTCACTATCACTGCCTGGCACATAGTGGGTCCTCAATACAAACTAGATAAATAAACTAATGCATAAAGTAGTGCGTTTTTACATGAAAATACCAATAATCTCCAATTGATTTTGTAAATAAGAAATATCATAATAGCAATTATTACCAATCCAATGGCAATGAGACTATACAAATGGTACAAAAGTACCTAGGCCTAAATCAAGTATCCTCACATTTTGGATCATATAATGTCATTGTCTTACTGTGATCTTCTCCATTTCTCTTCTCAATCGTCTCAATGTAGAGAAAGTCTTTAAATTAAGTGAAATTCAGGGAAAACATGCAAAACTAACTGTGTAGTAATCACTGCACCATACAGAAAAAGCAAAAGAATGAGTAAAACTCAACCCTGTTGGTCAAAACTAATTTTAACGTAAGTGTCTTGCATTTGGAATGAAGGTACAAATGTCCATCCTGCCTGATGGGATAGGATAAAAGAAGGAATCACCCTCTAAATGAAGGACTCAAGGAAGTCTTCCCAGAGGCAGTCCCAAATGTGTATGGAAGAGAGGGCAAATACTTCTTATGTCTCCCTTAATATCAAAAAATTAGGCCTGGGAAACTTGGGGGGGGTGGGGGGGTAAGAAAGGACAATTAAAAAGGACCCAAGGAACTGCACTAGCTTGGACAAGATGGTTGTGCCCTCCTGGAATGTGTTTCTCAGGAAATCAAAAGATAACTCAGTCAGAAGCAAGGGCATATCACTGAGACCACACACAGAGGGCAAAGGCATGATGATGTTGATGTCTTAATATGAGATCCACGTACAAAGTTCAAGAAAATAATTTCTGTGCACTTTACTGTATTTCTAAACATACCAAGCATAAAGTTCAATTGTTTAATAATATATATAAGCTTGCACGCTGTTTATGTATATATGCATGCATATATACCCCATACCTACATATGCATATATGTGTGATAACCCCAGATTCCCAACCTAGGAGGGGCAGGTGACACATCCATATTTTGTGGATCTCTTGATTTCATTGCAGTTTATTAAAAATCCTCATTTTTTCTGAACAGTTTTTTTGAACAACTACATACAATAATATTTAATTACTGTAGAAACTGCCTACTTAAATATCATGGGAAGCTCCAGTATTCTGCCTAACAACCTAGAAATCTTATTCCCAAATTCCAACTTTAAATTTTGATGACAGAAAAATGGAAGAATCACAAAGCAACTTGATAGACACTGTTTTTATAACAATAAAAATGATCTTTTAAAACCAAACAAGATATTATTTCAAACAGAAAATTGTAACGATGCCTGCCTCTCATTTAAAACTTTTCAGCTTCTTGCTTATCTTGCTTATGCAACTTAACCTGGTGCATGCCACTCAAAATATATTCTGGTTCACTTAAAAAAAGTTCTGACATTTGAACTACAGACCACCCTAGCAGACAGTAGGTTGTGGGGATCCATGGGATAGAAGAGACTCTCTGTGGGATAATTTGTCTAAGAAGCATCTTCTGCAAACTACATTTTTCCCTCCAATAACAAATGACAATGATGCAAACAAATAGCATATGATGGGAGCTTTTAAAGGAAACTTTCTGTATTAAATAAAACACTGCAGGACGGATTGTAAAATTCAAATACTCAGCAGATGAAGAAAGATACTTAATAAAAGAATTTCAAAAGCCTTAATAATTAAGGGATTTGTAGATTTTTCAGTAATATCATTACTAGGTAAAACATTGCCATCAGTTTAACCTGGTATTTCACATGAAATTGTTACCATGCCTTCCTTGAACTTGCAAGACATCAGCACTTAAAATCCAATATTATTCTTAAAAAAAAAAAAAAAAACTCCGTTTAACATGCAGACTTTAGGGCTGTTTCCTTGCCCTTCATGAAAAGAAGAATCTTTTCTTGAAATAAAGCTCTATTTGTCATCTTTCTCTTCTATGATATCTCTTAGGTTTACAGGAATTTGAAATTTATTTCTTCTGCTTAAGCACACAAAACAAATAGCAAAAATGTATGTGTGTGTGTGTGTGTGTTTGTGTGTGTGCGTGCATGCTCGTGTACATGCATGCATGCTCTTTCTCTTACAATATGGGATTACTCAGTAGAATGTACAATATGTACAGGCATAAAACTATCAGTGTCATTGTATGATAAACATTCAATGCATTATGTGTGAGGTCCAGTGAATTTTTCCCGAACAATATTCTTGAGTAGTTCTTACTTGAATTACCCTTGGCAGAATTACTAGGAAGGAAATAGTCATTCAAAGCTTAAGAAAGGGATCATGATTGCTCACATCTCATAAATGAGACAAAATCCCTAATGAGACAAAATCACTTTGTTCACAGTGCTTTAAATTGTTTCTTCTTCCACCACAACCATTGTTTCTTCTTCCACCACGAGCTCCTGGTGTCCTGGTGATACTTGATACACCTCACATGTTATTGGACAGGAGTGCAAGTTACCATTGTCGTGAATTAGTCTCTCTGAAAGTTAACTACCTACCATAGGAGAATAAAGCCAAGCATGAGCAACTGCAAACACCTGCTCCCATTACTCCATGTGCTGCCAGAGTACTATCACTCTAGAAAATTTTATGCTTTCTGTAAAAGTCAGTTTTAAAGACTCATTAAACTAGTTTGGGAGTGGTAGGTCATCTCCCAGAGTTCTTCCTGATTTAGTTCCCATCCTCAACAAGCTGTAAGCAATTGAAAAACCTTACATTCTTCATTAATATTTATACGATTGTTTTAATTCATTGTAACATCTAAATCCTGGATTCTTAGAAACAATTTTTAAATCACATAAAATTAATAATACATTAATATGGTGCTACCACATACATGGAACAGATGTCACACTTTGACACATGTGCTTTAGATAGGTATATACCCTCAATGATATGCCATTCTATCTTAGTGTGTTTCCACATTTACAAAAACATTACCTTATGACATGGCTTCAGCTCTGTTATTTTAAACTGATATTATATTTTTGAGATTTAAACATATTAGCAGTGTGGCTTTATTATGAATTTCACAAGTTAGGTTTAGGAAGTCTAAAAACTTATAAAATATTCTTGTACCCTAAGTCCTGACTTTCTCTGGAGAAGAGTACAAAGTCTATCAGACTCTTGCTATCCTAAATTCTAGCTCAGATGCAAGAAGGAACCGATTATTTCTCAGACTCTCACAAAACCCCGGGGGGGTTCTTCACTAAGGAGCTGAAAGAAAGCTGTGTGATGAATCTCCCCCCATTTAAAGGCTGTATCTCAAGAATTCAAATGAATAATTTTTTATTTTTGGCAAATAGCTATTTCCCAGAGAGAGCAATTAGGGGGTTGAGAAAGAAAAGGAAACAAGTTACCAGAACTAAAAATTGATTCTATAGTTCTTCTCAAACATAAATTACTACACTAAGAGTTTAAAATAACCAAGACCACAGTTACAAAGATAGCCCTCCCAACTTCTTAGGCAGCCTTCCATTGAAAAGACTCTGTAGTCCAGATTTTAAGGTACAAAATGACTAAAAAATGCTAGTTTTCCACGGCTTAAAAAAAAAACCCTTCTGCTCAACATAATAAGCAGTATACAACATGATATATTTAGTATGTTCTCAATTATGGTAAGTGTATACAGGCCCACATTTATGTGCCATGGAAAAAGAAACACTGAATTGTGAACAGTGCCTATCTCTGGCTGATGGAAGTACAGGTGAATTATATTTTCTCCTTGAAATGGTTCGGCATTTTTCACTGTAAGAAAGTGAGAATTTAATTTTTTTATTAATAAAAAAAGAACGAGAGAAAGAAATGTGCTTAGAGTGCATTCATTCGTGGTGGGAAAGTTATGAACATCTGGCAGAGTTTAGGGGTGGGCCTAGGCAGAACAATTCCAGAAAATGGTTGCTATTGTCCCTAGATGTAACCCACTAACCCAGAAGTTTCCCTCCTCTCTTGCCACCTTTCAACATCCCCCATGGCAATACCTGGACTTCATGGAAGTAAAAAAAAAAAAAAAAAAAATAGCAGAATCAGCTACAGGTGGTGTCTACCAAAGGGGAAGCTGCCATTGTTTACTGAACCCTTCCTGTGGGTCAGTCAATGAACTAAGGTTTTAGATGCAGATGGAATATGTGTAGTAGGTATGGTTACCATATCAGAAGCAGGAGAAGGCAGAAGTTCTGAGAAGTCAAGTCCTGGGGTGAAAGGCATGGAAACCAAACATCGGAGTTAGTGTTCCAACTCAAGTCTCTCTGAAGTCCCTCTCATTCTCTTTTCACTTCAATTGGCCCTAGCTCCTTGGTTAATGCAAAGATCACAAATAGGCCCTTTCCTGCCCCAATGTGTCCACTGACATGTTTCCTTGAGCTAGCACTAATGTTTGTTTTTCTTGTTTTCCTTCCTTCCCTCCCTCCTTCCCTCCCTCCCTCCCTTCCTTCTTTCCTTCTTTTCTTCTCTTCTCTCCACCCCCTTTAACACAGGGCTTTGCCATGTTGTCAGGATCCTAAAGGCATCTTCTTGTCACCAGTTGGGGACAAGAAATAAAGACACCTAATAATTGATTATCAGCATCTAACTGTTTTTTTTTTTTTTAAAGCCTTCATTATACTGGTTTTTCGTTCCAAAATCAATGAAAAATTTATTTCTCTCTCATGCTTAGGAATACTGAAAGACTGATTAGATCAGTGTACACTGGGACCTTCGAGACCTTCCTAACCCAGCATAAATATGTAATGTAATTATTTTATATGACAAGCTGACTTATTCTTTCCTCACCACCATAGCAATATGCTATTTATAGGCACATTAATTACCCTTGTTGAAAAGCATTAGTGCTTTCTTTCATTTGTTCAATCAGAACAGGGATAACATCTTCATTAGTCACAGGGATTAGTATCATGCTTGTTCTTCAGTTCATTACACCATCACCCTTTCAAATAAACATAAATGTTAAATTAAAATGTCTGATAATCATATATTCACTTATATCCGTATAAAACTTATTCTTAGCTAATGGTTTCTAAGAAGCTGCTTTTTTAAATACTTAACCAACAAAATTGAATCAATTCTATTTAAATAAGCTTTGTTCTTTAGAAATAATATTTCGTTCACTAAATTAATGCATACTAAACCATATCTGAATTCAGACTGCTAAAATAAAATAATTTTTGGTTGAAAGTTTTGAGTTGTTAATAGCAAATTATATTTATAGAGGAATATACTTACAGAAATTTGAATATTACATATATACATGTATTATACATATATATGTATATATACAATCATACTTTGTATATATATAATCAAGATTCTATTACATATATATGTGTATATCTGTAGTATACATGTGTATATATGTAGCATGTGTATTATTTTCTTATATGAGATAAACACAGTTCAATGCACATACACTAAGAAACTTTTGTACAGTTTCCATGTCAGCAGGCCTGGTGGTGTGGAGATATAAAGATGCAAGACATACACTTCTGGCCTAGTTCTGAAAAAGACAAGTACATGCACAGATAGGATCCTTACGAGGTGGTACCATTAGCACAGAGATATCCTGTATAAAATGTTGAAACATACGCCCAAATTCGTGAAATCCACAACACTTTCATTCCACACACTCATAGAGAAGAAGTCAGTTTGGTAGTGTTCTCCATCAGCATGACCAAGCACAGACATAATTTGGGGGAATTCTGTTCTTCAGTAGCCTCATTTCAGTCCTTCGGCCTTCCCACACAGAACTGGGTGCACTCAGCATTGACAGCTTCATCAGGAACTTCTTTTATATTGAAAATATATCGTTTTCATGATGTTCAGAAATCCATGGACCTAAACACTATAGATCCTTGGAAGTCACTGAGGCCTTGACCATTAACTACTTGAAACCAAGGGTTCTCATCACAGCATGAGATGTGTTAAATATAAAAGTCTGGGAAGCTTGCTGGAAAACCACCATTATATCAAGAAAATCAGACACTGTTTTTTTTTTTTTCACACTTCCCACAACTTTATAATCTGAGAAAAATGGAGGGTCAAATAAATAATTTCCCTGATGACACACAGTTCAATGGGACTCACAGCAGAACGTCTTACCCATGATGGAGTTAATACACACCATGCCTATCAGCCCAGTTGCAAGAGTTTCTCACATCAAAAGTCAAGAATCTTGATGGTCTCCTGATTTCTTCCCAAGTGAGGAACAGGCCTTGGAGAACTCTCACAGGCAGGTGGCATCCTGCAGCTTGCAGGGCTATCTTTAGCATGGTGTTGTAGAGAGATCCCAGAGCGTGCCATCAGGGGATCCCAGTGATTTTTTTTTTCCCACTTATCAGTCATATGAACTTTAAGGCTTTTTTACATCTGTGAGATCAATATTTCTCATCAGGAATATCATCATTCCAATTATACCTGCCCTAACCATCTCAAAAGTTTGATGTAAAGATCAAAAAGAAATAATGTGTGTCTGAATACCTGGCAGGCTGTGTCAGATGCTTACACTTTGCTGTGGTTAGGAAAGAGAAGCAGTTTGGGCATCTATAAGAAGTGTGAATGCCCTGTTCTGACTGTTTCAACAGTTAATATTAACTCTCAGATCGTTCCTTTTGCCAACTCCACATTTACAGCTATGTGAGAAGCGGTATATGAGCAGAAGAGTAAGCTTTGGGCTCTGACAGCTCTAGGCTAGCAACTGATAAACTGTGATTCTGAGACAGTTTCTTTTCTCCTCTGTACCTCAGCTTCTGAATCTAGAAAAAGGGAAACATAATGCACCTATGTCATAGTATGGTTTGAGGATTCAACAAGAAAAGCCATGACTACACTGCCATTGACAAATAAGGTAACAAGTTGTAATGGAAAGAAATAGCTTTAAACTTACTCAGTAGGAATGGATCAAAAGATGGTATGGGAATTTGAAAAACATTTATAAGGGATTCATTTTGAAAAGCCCAGATCCTAACACTTATTAAAATGGTGACTACAAAAAGTCCCTTAATCATTCTGAGCATAGGTTTCCTCATCTGTAAAGATAATTATATCTCTGTCAAAGCAGTTTTGTCAAGTTAGAATGAAACTATATCATAAACCATAGCCATATAAATATAAAGGACTTACTGCATCATAGTGGAGATCCCTGTATGATATTACCTACTCAAAAAAAAAATTTTTTTTTGGTACTGGGGAGTGAGGGGCACTCTACCACTGAGCTACATCTTAGTCCTTTTTATTTTTTATTTTGAGAAAAGGTCTTGATAATTTGCTGAGATGTTTGAGATGGCCTCAAACTTGCCATCTTCCTGCCTCAGATTTCCAAGTTGCTAGGATTACAGTTGAGTATCAACATGATCAGCTGCCTGTTCAATACTAAAAAGTTTTGCAAATTTTCATTATTAAAGAAGTATAGGTGTCATTCCCTTTAATGCTATTTCAGGATATTTATAAGCTTTAGTATGGCATCACATGGAAAGAGATAATATTTGTTTGACTTTTTTTCATCACTGTGACCAAAAGATCTGACAAGAACAATGTAAAGAAGGAAAGTTTATTTGAGCTCACAGTTTCAGAGATTCAGTCCATGGTCAGCCAACTCCATAGCTCTGGGCCCAAGATAAGGCAGAACATCATGGTGGAAGGGAATGGCAGAAGAAAGCAGCTGAAGAAATAATAGCCAGGAAGCAGAGACAGACAGCTCCATTTACCAAGGGCAAAATATAAACCCCAGTGACCTCCTTTCTGCCATTCTCTACCTGCCTACAGTTACCACTCAGTTAATCCATATCAGTGGATTAATGCACTGATAATTTATACCTCTTATAATCTAATCATTTTACCACTGAAAATTCTTGCATTGTTTCATATATGACAATCCCCCGGCTTTGAGGAGATACTTCATATCTAAACCATAACACTATTTCACTGGATTTTAATATAATTTTCAGAAAGCCATTTATTACATATATGTGATATATACATAATACATATAAGATACATATATAGAGAATATACACACACACACACACACACACATATATATGTAGTATATATAGAGAGAATATATATAAATTTCTTCAGACTTATGACCAGTAGGAATAAAGAAAGAAAGCTATCTTATGCAACATGCACTAATTCTTTTGAACCTTCAGAGGGAACTCTTTTCTTGAGCAACTTTAACCAGAAATATCTGTGATTATGATTTCAAAGATAGATGATTAGACTCTGAATTGCTAGGCCAAGTAATGAATAAAGTAAGGACTGAAGTAAATAAAATTCTCAGATGTCCTTCACAGAATTATTGTGAGTTGTGTAGGGTCTGGGGGTAAGGGCAGAAATTGGAGAAAGATTGCAGGAGGGGAAAAAAGAGAGAAGGAGAGTCTTTTCCTTTAATATTTTAAACATCTTGGTTAACTCAATTATCTAAACATCTGATTTAAAATAGATGGAGTGTAAAAATATTCACCACTTTCGTTTGATTTACAGAGGCCCAGAAAAGAACAATATTGCAAATGCTTAAGGTATTTTGCTTTGGGGATTCCCCCCCCCCCCAATAATTTTTTAAATAGACTGATAAATTAAAACTGAAACATTTCAAGTCACTGATAATAACAACCAACACCAAGTGAAGACAATGCAAATATGACACTGACATCATAAAAGAGCATTTATTTGTGCGGTTCACTACCATAAAATTGGCCAATCTGAGCAGCCTCCAGTGCTTTCCCGCTCCATGAGAAGCAGTGCTTCTGCTAACATAGATTGATGTTTAGAATTTCCTAAACCTCAGGGGCTTAGCACTTCTTTATTTAATCACACAACCAAAGACATCCTTGTAGCTGCTTGCTCTATATAGAAAAATACTCCAAATGAATAAGGTCCCTTGAGACTTCTGAGTTTCCTGTGACTCTCACCATCAATGCATCTGCAACCAGAGGCTATTAGGCACCAAGCAATGAGCCATGTCCTTGCCTGGGGCGCAACTAATAGCGTAACACGGAAAGGTCAAGGCTCTGTGAGCATTAGGATTTCATCTTTAAATAGGATTCTAAACCGGAAGGGATTCTCTAACAAAGAGAAATTAAAATATTCCTACTTCCTAAAAATGCTCAGAGACACTAGAACAGAATACGTTTAATTCTCCTGAGGAGAAAACATCCATATAATAAAGTGGAGTTAAAGAGTGTCTCATCTTTTGTCTGTGAAGCACAGTCAGAAGCCTAATTAAAATGGGGACAAGGACAACACACACATACACATGGGTATTCGTGTGTACACAAATAAGAAAGGTTTCATGAAACAGTCTTATTGCAGTGACCCGGTAAAGCCTAAAATTCAGATCTCTGAACCTCATAGGGACTACACTATTTGATTTTATTTATTTCACTTATGTAAGAAGGTTTGACTTAATGCATTTCTTATTTTCTAATTTACTAATGATCATAATGTTCTGCTTAAACACACTGGATTAGAAGCTGATGTTCATGACTACTGTTTATTATGTTCTCACTATGTGCCTGACAATGTGCTAAATAGTTTGCTCATTGTGTCACTTGAGTCCTCAAACAACATCAGAGATGGGAGCTACAATGTCTACTTTATAAATGAAGCATCTGAGATTAAAATTTAGCTCTGGTTGTGCAGCCAGGAAATGGAAGAGTAGGGACTGTATGTCACTCTCTCCAATTCTCCAGAATTATACTTGTTTGGTTGCCAACAAGTAAAAAGTTGATATTTCAGGGGAAACTAGACAGACTCCTTACTAGATTAGCACAAAAGCTATTTCTCTGGCAGAACCTAAAAGAGTCTGCATGTCTTTTAAAGATTATCATATGCAAGTAACTATAAACTTAAAATGCTCAATATATTTTTGTGGGGGGACGGGTACCAGGGATTAAACTCAGGGGCACTCAACCACTGAGCCACATCCCTAGTCTTATTTTATATTTTATTTAGAGACAGGGTCTCAATGAGTTGCTTACTGCCTCGGTTTTGCTGACACTGGCTTTGAACTCCTGATCCTTCCTAGCTATTGGGATTATAGGTATGCACCACCGCACCCAGCTTAACATTTTTTTTTTAAAAGAATATGGACTCTTTTTTTCCCCAACAAAGTAAGTTGTCATTGTTATTAAGTTATTAATTGCAAAGTTTATTTTTGTATTGAATGGACTCCAGTTGATTACTAAATAAAGCCCATATCAGCTTCTAAGATGGTCCAAGGATCCTGGTTTCATGGAATTCTCATCCGTGTGGTATCTCTCCTCCTACATTCCACTAGACTTGGTATGTATAGCAGTTGAAGGTGGCAGGGCAGATGATATGTCACTTTACATATTAGGTCATAAAACACAGTATGCCCTCTCTTTGTCTCTTTCTGTCTCTATCTCTTTTATACTCATTGCTCACTTTGGAGGTAGCTGCATTGGAAAAAGCCCTAGGAAGACTCACATGGAGTGGAGATGAAGCCTCTTACTCACACTGGATGAGCAAGCTTGGAATGGATGCTCCATGTAACTGGGAAGTCAGATCTTCATGGACTGCAGCCCCAGAAACATAATCACCCAGTGAAGGAATCCCCAGATCCCTATCTCTCAAAGTATATGAGATAATAAAAAGCTACTAAATGTTGACACAACTTGTTAGACAACAGCAAATAATTTATATAGTTATAGCTTGAAATTTGCAGGATGCTATTACAACAGGATAGAAATTTTAACAGGAAAAATACAATCAAGTAACAGAATACTCGATAGGAAAAATATAAGGAAAAGTTAGGAAAAGAAAAAAGAAAAAAAAAACAAAATCATGAATGGTGTACAAAATCTGATAGTTTACTTTTAGGGTTTCAAGTCATCAACACAGTGCAGTCTAGATGTTAGTAAACGAATTACGAATCGCTGAGACTCCTAATCCCAAGTAGCCAATAAAATAATATGTCAGCCAATCTATTAATCTGTCAACATCTCCTTTACTCTTGCTCTCCCCAATCAGTGGATATTTTAAAACTCACATTCCACTTGAAGCTGAACCAGAAAAAAAAAAGAAGAGAGTTGAAATTGAAAACCTATTCCTCTCTGTGACTTATGGCAGGGATCAGGTGGATTAAATGTGAAACTTGGCAAAAGTGACACCATCATCCTTCTTGAATTCCCTCTCTCCTAGTGCCCAGGGTTCTGGTGCTGTCTTCTACTTCCCTGTGCCCTTCTTCCTTGGCATTGACCCAGCTTTGTCCTTCCTTCCTCAAAGGGACTTCCCACTGCCTCAGTTCACACAGGGCACAAATGAATGGTTTCCAACTGATTACTCTTATTTTAATTATCTAAAAGACTGTTTATTCAGTTAAACTCTTGACTTTTTGTATCTCAAGGAGCATTATCAACTGGAGACTTCAAAATTGAATACATACATCCCACCTGTGTTATATGGGCCAAACTGAAATTACTAGAAAATTTTAAGTTGTTTTATGATATTAGGAATGCATTTTCTTACTCATAAATTTAAATAAAAATTTTAATTTCAGAATTATTGACTCTTAGAGCAAAAACAACTATAATGGTTTGAAGAACGTGCAGGTGTATGGGTAGACATCCTGTGTGTGTTAGTTGTTTGCATCTATAGGCACTGGATGAAAAACCATCACCAGCTGAAAATTACTGATAAAAATAAATATTTCCACCAGGCTCCGTGCCACACCTGGAATTCCAGCAGCTTGGGAGGCTGAGGCAGGAGGATCTCAGGTTCAAAGCCAGCCTCAGCAAAAGCCAGGCACTAAGCAACTCAATGGAACCCTGTCTCTATATAAAAATAAAAAATAGAGCTGAGGATGTGGGTCAGGGTCAAGTGCCCTTGTAGTAATAATAATAATTACTTCCAATATTTGAGCAAGTATATATATGTAATAAAAGCTATAAGAAAACAATTTGGGGAAATGTGAGGTCATTTAGGAAGAAACCACTCTCCTGGTGCTCCCTTAAATTTACAGTTGTACCATAGAAACAAGTGTGCTCATCCTATTCTTATCCTGCATGCTAATAAAAGGCAGAAAATAAAACTATTCATTTATGTTAACTCTTTTATTTAACTTATCATCTAATTCAAATTTGGCCAAACTTATAAATTAGAATCAAAGACACACACTGACTGGAAATGATTATGGCAGCCATTTCCTGAAAATCCTTTCCATTAAGTCCCAGAGAATGATCTCATAGAGATTCAGTGGTATAGTAAGAACTAGAATCCAGATCTATGACCATCATCTGCTGTCCAATGAGTAGGCATAACAAAAGGTAGTTTCCTCTTTGTTAATAGCTCACCAATACCACCTATGATACATTTTCCCCCTGGGTCTGCATGTTATGTACATATCTACAGCTACCAAGCAGAATACTTGAACTTGACTATGGGCTTAGCAAGGTATTTGGGTGACTGAGGTATAATGCTCACTTTCTCTACCTCAGTTTCCTCATCCTTATCACGGGTATAATACCACCAAATGACCATGCAGTGTTCTGTAAATTCTCACAAGTAATTAAAAATTTAGCTTATTTTCATGCTAAAACTTGTGAGACATTTATACAAATGGGGAAGACATGCTACAGTTGATTTCAGATAGAAGAAGTGATAATCCCAATACTGTCAGAATTAAATTTACAAAGAGTTTATTGTTATTGTGATAAGGTGCTAAAAATGGCCTCTTTGACAAAGTGTAAATCCTTTTCCATTTGCTAACTGTTCTTTTCAGTATCTCAATTCCCTACTCTCTTGAGTGGGAATTAACTTTAGCACTATTTTTAGTCAAGTTTGAAATAGATTTATCTTCATGAATTGGATCACATATTGGGAGACATCTGAAGAAAATAGATGATTTTTGAAGGAATTTTGTCATTTTGCCAATGCACTTGTAAGTAACAACATAATACATAAGATACAGAAGTTGGATTTTAAGCTATGCAGGAACATGAAACCATACAACTGACCACTCTGGGAATTGGCTAGCAGACACTGTTGTGGTGTGTGTGTCTGTCTTGTTGGAAGTGAGGGATGGCAGTTTAAGGAGTGAAATGATATAGTCTAAGAGGGATTATTCATGAAAGCCTTTTCTCTCCAGAAAAAAATGACTATTTATCACTTGAACCTCAAACAGAAGAGTCTGATAAGTTCCATTTTGTTGAAAGCTTTTCTTTCTGGAGACTGTCTTGAATATAATATTTAGTGCATCAGTGATTTCTGATGGACTGAAAGACTTACCATGTATTTCTAAAGGCCTAGCATTCCCCTAGGGAACAGCCTAGGCTTTCAGAAAAAATCTGACTTATTTGTGTCTCATAATGAATTAGAACTTAATTGGGAATAAAGAAAAGAACAGATGAACATGATGATTTTTTTAATGCCCTCTCATTATTCTCTGAAAAGAAATGACCTAATTAAAGAGAAGTGGCTTGGAAAGATAGCACCAGCTCTAGCACCCAGCTCTTGAAATGTTTTGTTTCTCCAGTTGAAAGCCAGCTGTTTGGTTTCCCTACCAAAGACTCGCTGAACTTAGCACCACTTCAGTTGGCTGCTCTAAGAATGTTGACCTTAATTCCCGTTAAAGAGAGTGAAGGGTTAGGATTAATGTTTCTTTTTTATATATACTGCCTTGCAAAACCCTTTCCATTTACTCATAAAAGAAGCTTGCCAACCTTTTTTTTATTGAATGGATTAAGACCAGGTTATTTCTATCCTGAATGTGTGATTAAATATAGTTGTGGTAAGTAAATCTGAGACCAGGAAAGCAATGGCAGTAGGCTGTAATATAATGCTACAGACTAGTTTATCGGGTATATTTATCAGGAAATTATTATAAGATTAGAAAGTATAATATTTACATTTAATTGTACTTTATGAAATAGCAGCTCTCATGAGGAAATATGCCCTAAAAAAAGACAAACAAATCAAACCAACATGCTCACATGCACTGTATGTTCTGGCCAGAAGTCACCACAGAGTCCTGAAGGATCTTTCCCCAAAACGCTACCCAGCCACAGGCATGCCAAAGTCCAATGCACTTTTAGCTCTCTAAACTGCAATGCTTGGTGTAGGAGCTGGGCATTGTTTGTTCTATAAGAAATCGAATTTGGTTAAGTCATGGACATTTCTGGACTGCTTATGGTTCCAAATGACCTTCCATCTAATGGTCAAGAAACAATCTTTTCTTACAAACACTGTATCACATAAAGGGGGACACAGAGCTATAGACCAAAGAATTGACTTGCATTTCCCAGCATGACCCCTTAAAGGGTCTAGAGAAACCTATTCTTTTAGAAATTCTGGTGGAAATCAGGGTAGTATCAGATTGGATTTAGCTACACAGAAAGAAAACCTTAAATCCTTCTTTTGTCTGTCTCTTTGAGCCACCCTATAGATATATAAAGCCAAAGGATAATAGTAAAGGGAAAAGTAAGTTCTCTGTTATTACTAGTTGGACTTTTATGCCAAATTCCAATACAGTATTCTCAGATAAAGTCTAGCACGGAAATGTAGGTAGGCCAGCACATCCCTCAATAAAACTAAATGGTAGTATCCCACCATCCTCCTATCAATCACAGGAGGTAGAACTCATATATGTGCTGAACACTCATGTGTGAAAGGAATAGGAGTGAATAACTGTCAGGCCCCATATTGGAACATCCTACCCAGGGTAGGATTCAGCATCATGAATGTGTGAAGGAAAGAATAGAAGACTACAGAGAGGAAAGATTGCTGGTACTTTCCATGTGGTTGGAGCAGCAATCTCCAAGTCTTATTGCTGGTGGACACTTAGAGGCCATTGCTCCAATCACAAGAAAGGGGGAGCAGAAGAAATAAGGAACTACTTGGTAGGAGCAAATGAGAGGCTGGGAAATGAACTGTGTTCAAGTGTGCAAAGTTTTAAGGCAGTCCGTCTCCATCATCTGGAATATACCATTCACTGTTCTAAAATATGACCCAATTGGATTAGTATATTAACTATTCTGGAAATCGAGCCACAAGAGAAGAGTCTCTAAGAAGAAACCTCCTGTCTTCTTTATGTAGGCTGAATCTCTGTCCCTCAAACTCTTATTCCTTTTGTCCAAACAGAACTTACCTTTTTAAACAGACATTTCAAGAGTTCAAACTCCTCTAAACCCTCATGTACTTGCATATATCCTTAAAAAGCAGAGTACAGCACTATAATGCTCCCTTCCATCCATACCTTTCTGTGCCTATGTTTCTGCATACAATAATGCTGTGCACATTGAAAAAAAGACTAAAGTCATATTTCTTGCCACAAATTTTATACCATGTGGTTGGAATAACAGGATTTGGTATATGGCAAAGTTTAGCAAAATTTTCAACAAAAAAAAATGGCAATATGGAAGTATATGAATTGTAGGAGTTCATTTGTAGGAGGGACTTCTGTAATTTGCTGAAAAGAGAAAAATTTTCATGGAAAAGGTAGAATTTAAGTTCAATCCTGATGAATGTCTAGGGAGGAATAGAGAGGGAATTCCCATTAGAAAAAAAAAAAAACAGGCTTTACAATGACAAAAAAAGTCAAAAAATTAATGCATGCTTCCTTTTGGCACAGTAGGAGACAGCAATGAATATTCTACTCTAGCCAGAACCTTTAGAAAGTAGTGAGAAATATGGTGAGCCCAGCCAAACTGTAGCAGCAGGTGTTTAATGTTTGCTGAAGGAATTTGAATTTTATCCCACTAAAAAAAGAGAAAATCCAAGGGTAGAAGCCTTCAAATCTGAATTTTATTGGGTTCTAAATAAATTTTAAAATAATAAAAAAATAAATAAAAATACTCTATAACTATGGGAAATATCACTTCCAAGCTATCAACATGTGATTTGTGGTTCTATATGTCTGAAAAATACAGTATGTCTAAGGTTTTTGAACTTGGAGTTGAGGAAATTTCTAATTCTGAAGCAAATATTCTCTAAATGTTCCAAAAGATCAAGTGCAATTTTCTTTTTTTTTTTCCTTCTAATTCTTGATCTGAACTACTCTGTCTCAAAACACAGCTCATCACTGACTATACAAATACAAGCAGCACCCATTTTTAGTAGGTAATGAAGTGTGAGGATGAAGCTTAAATGATGCAATATACCCAATGTCTAGCCTTACATAAATAAATAAAGGCCATTTGTTTCATTTCTTTTCAGTACACACTTTTGTAAGGGAATGTTCTATTTCTTTTGGCACACACAAAACATTCTAAGTATATATCAACATCTTTTTAATGTTGAAATATAGCTTTTGTTTGTCTTTTATTCCAAAATAACTATATAATAAGCATACTGGACATTTTTTGGTGTCTTGCTCAAAAATGAACAGGACGAATTTCCTCCCCAGTTTGCCTTGTGACATTGACATAAATAAAGCTGAAAACAGAGATCTCCCATCATGAGCCTTTCCATAGGAATCTGCTATGCATAATAGGTAAGCCTCACCAGAAGATTGTGAGATCTAATCTATCTCCAAACCCAACTAATCTATCTCCTAAAAATGGCAACACATTGGGGGAAAATTCAAAGATTGCTACTTGGTATGATATTTTAAAGTATTGGGTCTTTGAAGAGGTGAAAGGAGGGAGGAAGATGTGAGAGGAGAATTTGGTAACCACAAAAACTAGACTATATATTTAACCCATTTAATCTTCAGAGGTTGCAATGTGAGTGTTGTTTTTGCTATTTCTGGACTAGGAAAATGAAGCTCAAGTGAGTAAGAGACAATGTCACATTACAAGTGGTAGAAATGAGATTTGAACCTGAAAAATCCTGACTCAAAGGGCAAAGCTTTCACTTATACAGCCTTGATAAGAAAAGTAGAAAAACAGAGAAGTGGATGGGACAGAAGAAAAGATGACCCAAAATTTAATATTTATAAACATCAACTAATATTTTAGTTTAGATGTACTTAATTCCTAAAGGTGACATCTATCCAAAATAAGCTTTGATATTTTCTTTTTAAGAATTCACCTGGGTTACCAGATCTGACTCCAGTGCTGGGTCACCCAGTGTCCCAGGTGACCCAGCCTCATGGCCAATTGGACAGATAAAAATCTATCCAGCAGATTTCTAACTATAACTAGTCGATCTCAATAACCTCAAAGTTTTTCACGTGAATTTTGAAGTCAATCTAAGACAGAGTCACTCCTCAATTAAAACAAACTTTATAGGGCTTTACCACACTTTAATCTTTTGGTTTAAAAAAAAAGGTAGAAGTCCTCTTCCATCCTGCTTTTGTTGTCATTGTTGTGTACAATGGTGCTTTTAGGAACTGTGTGCTTTAACCTGAAATTTATTCTGAAAATATTTATTGACATTTTTTGAAAGAGAATCATGCCACAGGAAAAGTGCAGTTAAAATTTTTACCAAACACTAAAGACCAGTGAACATCTTGTGTATATAGTATGAAGACAAAATTCAGATGCCTGTGTCTTAACTAACCTAAAAGAAAAACAGCATACATGTACATATATGCACACATACCTTTTTCTTATAGTATTATAAAAACAATATTACAAATATTGAAAGAAATCGATATTTTGAAGTAAAGGTAGGGAGTAATCTGCCTTGAATTCAGGGAGGAATATTTTATCACTAAAATTGTTTAGAATTATTGGTGCTCAATGATGATAAAGTATGGACTTGTTTTTCCTTGGTTTTGCTATTATTTTCAAGTTTTTTCCTAAAAAGGCAGACATCAACCACCTGCCCCTAGAGTGGACCACCTGCAGGGCCCCCTTCATTGGTATGCTGCTGACTGAGGGCTGCTAGGTGAAAGTCACCAGGTTTAGAGATCTTGTTTCCTTATCTTAAAGTGGAATTAGAAGTACTTTTTCCATAAGGCTGCACTGAAAATTCAATAAAGTAATGATTTCAAAAGTCCTTAGAATGCCCAGTGCCTAGCATTGAGTAAACCTTATGTTCTGGTTCCAATAAATAAATGATATTTGGGAAAAGACTAAGGAAGCTGCCAGTTTCAGAGATGAGGAAACAAAGTCTCTGAAAAGATTTTTTTTTTTAAATTTGCTGAATGTCAAAGTGATGCAATTGGGTTTTATAGTCTAAGGACATTGAACTTGGACCTAAGCTAACTCTCACATCACGTGTTTTATATAACCCATGTTTCCACCACTGTATTATTTCTTTAGCTTTTTTTTTTTTTGAGTAATCCAACTCTTTCTGTATTGTGCACATTGAATTCTGAATTTATTTGCATCCATATTTTTAGCCTCAAACTTCATGTTATTTCAGAGGGGGTGTATTGAACTATGATAAGAGAGAAGCTGATATTTGTTAAGGAAAAGTGAGTTTTACTCAATCTCTTCAGCTGCTAAAATCATGCAAATTGGGTTGTTGTTGTTATTTTAAGAAAAAGAACATTTTGTATTGTAAAAATGTGCCTTTGTAAAAAACCACTAACCAGATGTTGGGGTCCTGAGATATCCCCAAGGGATACTGGTAAAAAAAAAAAAAAAAAGACAAAAGAACTTACACACAAAAATCCAAGAAACAGCATATACATATTATAATCATAAGTATTTTTTGCAAACGCTCTAGCAAATGTGCTTTATCATCAGATACCAGAGCCCTGGGATATCCTTGATTTGAAAATGCAGTTTGAGAGAGAAGGAAAATACAAATAACTACGAAAAATTACTAGAAAATGTTTCTGCAATAATTAAGTACAATAGAGAGGAAATACCATTACCTAAAATTTATTACGTGCTACGGACTTAAAATCTGTGTACCATAATGAACTTACAAAGGCAGCATTTAAAGGCTATACAATACATTTATCAGCCAATTATTCATCATCAAATGTTTAATGAATATTTATTGTGTGTAGGAGATAAATGTGTATTGTTTATGTATACATATATGTGCATAGGTATGTGAATATGTGTATATGTATACACACAGGTAAACACACACATGTACACAGTGGGCAGATGTTCACATCCATACATACAAAACACATTAGAAGCTATATGACATTTTAACTCTTTGGGTTATTTTTCACTCAATGTGTCTTTTTGCTTTTTTATTTTATTTCTTAAGGTAATTGATTGGTTTTATAAGTGAGAGAAATAACCAGTGTGAGTTCACTCTCTATGCTGCTCCTTTTATTAAGGAGTTTATTTATTTTTATTTTTTTGGTTACTGGGGAATAAGCCCAGAGGTGCTTTACCACTGAGCCACATCCCTATCACTTTTCTATGTTTTGAGACAGGGTCTTGCTAAGTCGCTGAGGCTGGCCTTGAACTCGTGATTCTCCTGTCTTAACCGCTCAGTGGCTGAGATTTCCAGCATGCGCCACCACACCCAACAAGAAGTTAATGTTTTATCCAACTCATCTGGTAGCAGGCCAATCTTTTCTCATTTTATCAAGCAAGAAATATGTCTCTGAAAAAGGGGATATCACTATTTTGAAAAGAGAATCTTTTCTAGCCCATATTCTACCCATCTTAACCTCCGTTTCTAATAAGTGAGACAGAGCTGCAAAGCACAGAAACCTGTGTCTTCCTCAGCAAAGTGACCTCCTTGTGGACCCAGAGACTTACAGGACCCAGGACTCACTGGTTTGTGTTTGTGGATGGGAGTTTGTATGCGTATATGTTTAATACTTTGTCATTAGCAAAATAACAGCAAGTTCCTCTCTGTCCAGATGGATTTGGTGGATTCCTGGGAAGGCCTGAAGTTCAGATAAGTAGAGACTGCAGCAAAGTCGGATTCTTCTATTCCAGGTTTCCTTAGAGTTTTAATTTCATCTCCTAGTGGGCAGCTTTTTGTTTTATGTCACTGGGCAGATGGCCATTGGCGCTGTCTCTGGTTTCATTGGAAGTTTCTTCAAATGGCTGTGGTAAATTTCAATGAATGTTTTTTTTTTTTTTTATCATGCTCCTTTCACTTAATTTTGTGGTTGGGGAGTTCCAAGTCAAACAGAAACTTCAGGCAAAATGCTAAAAGGGGAAAAACTTGAATCCAAATCAGCATGACTTAAAAGCAACACTGTGTGTACCGGGAACTTGCCCAGAGATCGACCCTGTTGGATAGTGATAGGCAGCTGTGACATTACCTGTCAATGTTTGCTCTCTGGAGTTTCCCAAGAACCACTTTATGCTTGCTGAACCCCTGCTTCATAGCTTGGAGCCTGAGTAATTGGATCTGCTTGAAAGAGAAGACTAGGTGCCCTCGTGAAGGCGCCTTGCTGGGTCTTGGCAGAAGTGCGAGGGCAGCCCCAAAGAGGAATTACTCTCCCGAAGACTCCTGAATTCTCTCTTTGTGAAATCCCATCTCCTTTGTTGCTTGATTCTGGCAAACTGAGCGCATCCTGAGAATGGGTTAAGGATCTTTCAGAGGAATCCCTGCTAGTAAGATTGAATCACATTTCCAAAAGCAAACGAGAACATTTTTCCCTGTCAGACTAGGATGTTATGACAACTGGGTACGGGGACAGTGGGCATGAAAGGAATGGGAGATGGGAAAGTACTTTTCCAAAACCAAACTATGCCCTATAAGGTATTAGTTTTTAAACTTAGCTAAGACTTGTTGTGGATTAGAATGCCTGTCCCAATTCTTTCCAGCTCTTTGCTTTTTTTCCTCTCCATTTCTGAGTGAAAATGTATATATATTTGAAAATACATAGAAGATAAACCTTTAGGAATTTTGAAACACTTGGAAGCCTAATTTATATCAGGAATTTTTTCCTTTAAATTATTGACTCAGTTATTTACTTCTGTCTCTGCATCCTGAATTGGCCCAAAACAACTGGTCACTTACTTTCAACAGTAATGAGGGAACTTAATTTTTAAATAATATAAAATGGAAGAAATATGTCAATAGGTGATAAACTTGAAAAACAGAAATGAAATTTTAACAGTTCAAAAAACTTTCAATTTCCTATTACATTTTTATTCCTTTCTTTCAAAAAATTAGATTACAAGAACGCAGAACAATCTAGTTAAACCACAGATAGTAATTAAGAAAGAGCTGAAGCAAGTGGGAATTCTTTACAAGTCACAAGATGGATCTTCTGTGATGTTCCATGAGCTGGGCACGGTGGCAAGTTTGCAGTTCTTGTGTGTATGCTCCATGGTGTCAAGTTATTACAGATATCTACCCATGCTGTGTTGGTAATTTGGCTCTTTGAAAAATAATATGTCTCTATTTATAGTATTTGCCATTTTCTGTGGTGAAAACATTCCCACCATGACAGATTTCAAGCTAACAATTGATGTCACTAAACACAGAGTTGGGAAAAGATGTGCAGAGTTGGCTCCTGTGAGCTCATGCCAACCAGGCATCCATACACGTGGAGCTATGAGGCAGCTTTAAAATTCCCTACCCCAAACCCCTAATTTATTGAAGGAGGACATGAGTCTTTGAGGTGGATGTATTTGTATAAAGCCAAGCAAGAATATCTAAATTGAGAGTAGCTATTCTACATTATTCCTAGTCCAGGGCTTTCTTTTACATTAAAATACTTATGAATCTGCTTGTGCAGGCTCAAATCACAGTGAAAATCCATCTATTCAAAAGACAAGATAAATTAATGGAAGAGTTTCTTTTAGTTTGAACAACAATAATCAGCTAGTTATTATATTTTTAAAAACAATAAGAGAAGCAAATATATTATATATTGAGGCAGGCACTGACATTTACTTGAAAGCTGTCCTTAACTCTCCCCCTTGAACCCACCTGCCCACATCTCCTATGTCATTTGGAAACTTATGGGCTCAAACAGACACTGTACAAGAACCAATTACTACTCAAGAGAACTAAACGTCAGATCCCTGTCTTTCTAACTGCACTGCACTCTCAAGATTTTTTTGATGTTGGTGATCTCAGAAAAGTATGGGACAGCTCATATTTTAGTGACCTCACAGGTATGGCTCCTTCAGACATGATCTAGAACACTGGTTCTCAAAATATGGTCTGGAGGCTCCTGAGGAGATCCTGAGTTCTTTTCAGGAGGTCTAGGAGGTTAAGATTATTTCTGTGATAAAATTAAAACAGTATTTTCCTTGTCTGTGGTGTTGAGATTTGCTTTGATGGTGCAAAAACACGTGTGCATGAAACATTACCCTTAAGATCAGCCAATATAATATTCTTCTTAATCATGAACTGGTAGCTAAAAACAAGTCAGTTCTCCTCTAAGGATGCACTCACTGGAGAAAAGTCAATTTTATTAAATCTTGACTCTTGAATATACATTTTTAATACTCTGTGAATAAATGGAAATGTGCATATAATACTTGAACAGCATCCAGATAGACAGACCATGGTTGTCTCACGGAAAGGCACTTCTGAAATTGTGTTGTTTTCAGGCTGAATCTGCCTCTTTTCTAGAGTCCCATTTTTATTTGAATGAATGGCTGATAGGCAAACTATGATTATACAGACTTGGAATAGTTTCTCAGAAATGTGTGAAATCTGTTATTTAAGGAAACACACTAACAATATTCACTGTGAATGATAAAATCCAAACTTTCAGGAGAAAATTAAAATATTAAAAATTTTATATTCACTATTGTACACCAATCACATCATACCTTACTGCCATTTAAAGGCTTCTGATGTAATACGTGTTGATGTTAACAAAGGTGAATTCTTTTTTAAGGTGGACACATCACCTTTATTTATTTATTTATTTCTATGTGGTGCTGAGGATCAAACCCAGTGCCTCACACATACTAGGCAAGTGCTCTACCACTGAGCCACAACTCCAAACCCAACAAAGGTGAATTTTTAGTATTGTATAATGAACTATATTATGATTGGAAGATCTAACTTAGTAACCATTATCTTCCAAATGACCACTGTCTGATCTATTTGAAGTGTTAAACTCATAGTTTTTAATAAAACAGAGTGCAAAATTTGTTGACATAGATACAGAGTCCATCATTGGTATAGTTTGGATGTTAAATGCCCCCAAAAGGATCATGTATTAAAGGCTTTATCCTCAGTGCGGTGCTGTCAGAAGGTGGTGGAACATTTAAGACCTGAGGTCTAATGGGAGGCTCATAAGTTATTGGGGCCATGCCCCTAAAAGGGATTTCAGGACCACAGTCTCTTCCTCTCTTCTGTTTCTCTCTTTCATTTTTATCTTCCTTCCTTCCTTCCTTTCTTCTTCTTCTTCTCCTCCTCCCCCACCCACTCCCCTTCCTGGCCAGGATGTGAGCACTTAACTCTGCCACATGCTCTCTACCATTTCCATCCAGCACCCCTACCACAGGCCTAAAAGCAATGGGCCCTATCAGATCCTTTTGTCCACATGGGTTGTTCCTGCTGATATTTATTGTACTAGATGTTAAAACAGAGAAATTTAAAAATATTTGCTAATTAAACTGCAGGACTGTTAGCTATAGAGTGACAGAGTTTAGTTGCACAGATGGCTGTGGTGTCAGATGCCCCATGTGGTTATCTAGTTTACATAAAGATCCTAACCAGGGCCTGAGCAGACATAGTTAAGGTGTGAGTAGGCCACCACAAGAGGCAGTCAATGAACATTAGACGGGTTATGAATGTCTCAGCCCAGAAGAGAGTGATTCAAAGCAGAACCAGAAATGGATGGGTATGGAGTTAAGTTTGCAAAAGCTGAGGAGAACTGGCACGCCAGAATTGGCATTAATCACAGCCAGAGCAGGAGGCCAGCCTTACAAGTTAAGCAAATACAGCTGTGTGAGAGAACAGCTGTAACTGGGCTTATCGAGATGCAGGACTCACTCTTGTGGGATGCAGTTCAAGGTTTGTCACAGCAGTAACCTGAGCAGCATCAAGTCATGCTTCAAGTCCCGTTGGTGGTTGAACGAAGGCACTGTCAGACGGCCAGCCTCAACTGGAATTGTGCAGAATCACTTTAAAGGTGGGCGCTTACTAACCCACAACATCTCTGAAACCCACAGACATCCTGAAAATGTTTTGGCCTGAAGGGATACCTAAGGGACATTTCAACATCAAAACTTAAAAAGCGGTAGACTATCAGGGGAAACCAGAATTTTATATATTAGAGTTTGGGAACCTACTGATTTTTAGAAAGAAGTACTAGAATTCTCTTTAAGGGCATTGCCTAGCAAAGTGCTATTTTTCATTAGAGTGTTTACTGGGAAGTATGCAGAAGCTGATAGAGATTGTGGTTCTGTGTATTTCCCACAGACCTCCCATGGTACCTCATCTTTCTATAAACTAAATGAGATTTTTTTCAGAAGGAGGCAATTTAGGCCATCAGTAATTGATATTGTTCATCCAAATGTACTCTTAAGAATGAACAAAGAATCCTCCCATTGTACAAGTGGCAACATAATTAAGGGTGTCAGTAATCTCTAGAAGAAGATACCAAGAGTGGCTATGTTCAAGGAGGTGGACATAGCCTACCACAGTCAGTAGAGTCAGAAGTATGTTATTTAAGGCTCAGCTTGTAAGTCTTTGAGTGATTCGTTTAACCCAGTGATTCTCAGCCCTATTTCACATTAGAATCAACTGGAAGTGTTTACAAAAACACTAATATTCTGATCTAGTCCAGAGACTCTGAATTAATTTTTCTTGGAAAGAGCTAAAAATATCTGCATATGCATATTTTGTGAGAAATAGACAGACAGACAGACAGATAGATATAGTTACCAATGGACCTTTATCTTATTTATTTACATGCGATGCTGAAAATTGAATCAGTGCCTTACACATGCTAGGCAAGTGCTCTTTCACTAAACCACAACAACAACCCCTTTTGGTTTATTTTTTTTTTTAAAGAGAGAGAGAGAGAATTTTTTAATATTTATTTTTTAGTTTTCAGTGGACACAACATCTTTTATTTTATTTTTTATGTGGTGCTAAGGATAGAACCCAGCGCCCCACGCATGCCAGGCGAGCATGCTACCGCTTGAGCCACATCCCCAGCCCCTTGGTTTATTTTAAGATACCTGGTGAGGTTGTTTGCAGTAGCACATGCCTATAATGCCAGTGACTGAGCAGGCTGAGGTAGGAGGATCACAAATTCAAGGCCAGTTTACCAACTTAGCAAGACCTTGTCTCAAAATAACAAATAAAAAAGAACTAGGGATATAATTCAGTGATAAGGAAACAGAGGTAAGATACCCTGTAGGATTGAGCAAGGCTCCAAAAAGAGGGTGACTTTTGAAGTAAGTCTTTAGCAAGGTGGTTGGAGACAGGAAAGGAACATGTTGTAGATCCAAGATGAATACCAGCAGCATTGATGTCATGACCTAAAGATACTCTCAAGTTCAAATTTCATTGTTTGTATTAATCCCTGCAATTCAAAGTCTTGATCATTAAGTAACACTATCATATCTGCCTTTTAAAGATTGAATTTGTACTGCCTGGGAAACTTTACTTTTTTATAGCACAAAAAATAAATTGTTATATTTTATAATAATATATAAAATGCCTGTACCTCAACTCCTTTCTTAAATTTTCAGTGTCTTAAAAAGACTATCTGGAAAATCTATTATATATTTCTTATTTTGCAGCTCCTACTTAGTAGCATGAATAACTTAGACAATTATTAGTGACATATTATTTCTCAGGAACTTTGTTCAATTTTTACAAATGGGAAGTTTTCTTAGAAGAAATTACTTTGTATTTTAACAACCTAACTTCTTGCCACATCAAATGTATAAAAAACATAATTGCGAAGAATGCAGAGTGATCTCAACAACTGTGGTGAAAGTTGCTTAACGAAAATATTAAACAGAATATCTCGGCCAAGGACCAACATACCTGAAAGGAGTCAAGTTCCATTTGTAAACAGAAATGAATTCCGAGCCCTTCTTTACTCCATTGTCATCTGGATAAACAAAACTGCCTGATACCATTCCTGTGTACCAACCAGTTGGATGGACTTTAAATAGCATAGTCTCTAAAATGGGCTGCCTGCATTACAGAATTTTCAATGCACAATCTAGACTCTATGCAGAGATTAAGGCAATAACTTTCTGTAAAATGCCTGGTGGGCATTGGTGATACACATGAATTGACAGAGATTCCAAAGGATTTCCTCCTGTATTCTGTTTTCCTGCTGCCAAGAACTCTTTCTGCATACAGATCAAATTAATAATAGAAGGAACTCCTTTAATTTATTTGACATGAAATAATAAGTGCTATGTAGGTAGAGCATTTTCAATTATTATAGACTTTGGTTCAGAGGAGGCTGCCTTATGATTTATTTAATTTGCAGATCTATGTATAAATATAGCCATAAAGGGAGATAGACATAGTCTCTGGGGATTCAGATGAGCCAAATGGACTCAATAGTTCAATTCTGCTTCTTGTATAATCATGATGACTCAGTATTAATATGACTTTTTAGAACAAAATTATGGTAGCATAAAAATGGAGAATTATTGAACCTGGATAGTTGGGTTCTAGTCATGAGTTCGCTCCTGCCAGCACTGTAACATAGAGGCCCTACTTTCCTCATGTATAAAACGGGAAATGCATGTTCTCTACCTACCTATGAGCTTGTTTTGACCATGGGAAAGGCTGTATGTACAAATAACCATCATCAGTCCTTGCTTTTCTTTGGATTATATCTAGGTTTACCATGTAAAACATGTTAGAGTTAAGTTATCCAAGGTCAGAGTCAGTTTAGCCTTGTAATTGAAGTGATGATTCAGCAGGGGTCAGGGAGAAACAAATTTGATTTGTAAAGCAATTATGTTTCATAATAATGGATGTAAAAGAAGCTTGACAGGATAGCAAACTAAAGAGGAGTCTTAATCTCTGTCAGTTCCATTGCAAATCCTCCACCAGGGACTCTTCACATACCCAGACTTGAGAGTTGGCTTCATTTTCCTGAACATCTTTTGTCTGCTTTAGCTTACAGTAAGGCCAAACAGAGGATAACATATAATAAAAACAAATGCATACTGCCAAAGTAAACGTCTGTGCAAAAGAGTGGGTTTGTAGCTCTTCAGAAACATTAAAAATTTAATTAGAAATGTTTATATACATATATATATATACGTATATATACATATATATGCACACACACGTAATTAAGAATGTTTATATATATATATATATATATATATATATATATATATATATATACACACACACATATACACATATACATACATAATGCACAGAGTAAACTCAGAGTTGTAGAAAATGGTTATGACTACTCCCTCCATCTAAAAATAATTTTGGCCAAAGCAATGTGGTGAGGATACTATAATATACTTCTGTACATTCCAACATGCCAGAAATATTGAAGTATAAGGCTCTTTTTATTAAAAAAAAATCATGTTGCAGCAAGCACTTTGAGGGCATAAAAATCAACATCTCATGGTTCCCATTTCCTTTTCAAAATGTGTGGTAGATTATAAATTTCAAAGACTTTAAATTTAAACCCAGTAACTTCATTCCCTTTAAGGCCAAATACACCATGAATAAACTTCCCACAATAATTTTTTTAACACATCATTCACTCTCCAATAAATTCAAGAGTTCCTTACTTTTAATCTCATGCTTAGAAACTTATTTCTATTTCAAACCTCTCTAATACATACAGATTATTAGAAAATGACTTGCAAATATAGACTTGAGATTTTTGAACGTGAGCACACTGAAACCTAACAGACTTATAATACAGGAGAAAATGCACCTGTTTGTGATTGGAAAGCAGAATACAATCTACCATGATTGGGCCATTCAAGTTCAATTTGGTTCAGAATGCTCGAAACTTGCCTTGTATACATATGGCTACAAAGATGAGTAAAGTGAGATGCTGTCATTCAACTCATAAAATGGTTGATACTGTTATTGTCCAGAGGTGGTAATGAAAATCAAATAGGGGGTTAAATCCTCAGAGTATCTATAGTTACACAGGATCGATCCATAATAAATCCTTGAAGGATTGCTCAGAAAATGATAAAGAATGGTGAGAAAATAGGAGGAGAATTTTGCTATTAATTTATTTCATAAATGCATAAATGGCTATTTCTGTTTTCCTGGCATAATTTCAGACGTTTTACCAATGACAACTCATATAATTCTCAGAACAATACTCCAAGGTGGGCACAACTGTCATAACCATGTTGCAGATGGAGAAACTGAGGTCATAGTACTTGCATAACATCACAGGTCAGATAAAAGACTGCTCTAGGTTCTGAATCCAGCAAGTATGACTCCAGAATTTGTGCCTGCTGCCTCTGCTCTTTATTCTATCCACTATTAAAATAGAATGGCAGAACAAAAGGCTATTTTGAGTCTGAGTTCCAATGTCTAATATTTGCTATTATATTTAAAGGTTGCATATAGATATATCAGTTCCCAGGTACCACTTCATTGAAGAGTTTTTAAGTAAAGAATTGACTCATATCAAGAAATACTTTAACATAAAAATGCAGCTGTTCAAGGCCAGCATTTTGTCTACTGCTGTGGCCATGAATGTTGTGTCTCCTTGCACCCAGGGCTCCCATTGTGATGTGGGCTGGGTGTCCTATACATGGGGAGCCAGCTTCTCAGTATTTGTGACAGTCATTTTTTTGTCTCTGGCCCCAGGTCACCTGGAATCCTGGTCTAGTCTTTTTATTTTCCCATTTATCTTTTATTAATTTCAAAATGTACACTGTACTTGTTATAATAGGTACGATAATCCAAAAATTTGGGTTTTTTTCAAAATAATTTCCTCTACTCAGGTTGACATCCTGGTGTGCATAACTCCATGACTTTATGTTCACACATATACATATACGCATATTAGTTTGTTTTTATATTAGTTTGTTTTATGATACGTGTATGCTGCTTTATAAAGGTGAGATTATACCATATTCATTACTGTGAAATTTTCTTTCTCAAAAGAGCATACCGATATCATGAGTCAAATGATAAATATAATTCATTCCTTTAACAGGTATATCATGTTTCACATTGTAGATATATCACAATTTATTCAACTGTTTTACTCTTGAACTTCACTTATCTCTTGTCCCTCAAATGATGATGTGATAGCTATTTTTGAAAATCATCTCGTATAATTTAATGAGTACTAGTACATTGATTTAGGTATGACATATTCCCATGATGGTGTGTAAAATTTCAATCTTCCAAATTTCTTTTCAAAGTAATGGAAGTTATTTGCACTCATTCCAATGTATTAAAATATATATTTCCCCACTCGAAAGCACTAGATATTAATCCCCTTTATAATTTTGCCAATCTGATGGAAGAAAAAAAGTATATTTTATTGTCCTTTTAATTTCTATTTTGACCAATAATGAGGATGAGCTCTTATTTGTGTATTAGTCATTGGGGTTACAAACTTATGACATTTGAATGTATGGTAAGAATATATTTTCTCCTCAGTTTCTAGGCAATTTTTGCATATGAAAGATATCAATCCCTTATCATAAATCTACCTTTGTTTTCAGTTCATTTATATCACCTTTTCCATGTAAATATATCTATGCTTGATATGTGCAGCTTTTGGATTTCCCGTTCTTTTTAGGGATATCTCCTCTACTTCTGTTATTCTCCTTAATTCTCTTTAGAATTTCATTTAAAATTCCAATCTATCTGCAGTTGTTATGTGTAATGTCAAATAATTTTATTCACTAGCACAGAAGAGTTGGTTTTGCTAAATATCCACTTGATCACAATCTTTTTTAATCAAATTGAAATACCACCTTTGCCCATATATTAAGTTCCCACATATGTGTGAATTTATTTCTGGCCCTTTTATTTCATTGCATGGATCTCTTTGTCTGTTCCCAAACCACACTGTATTTCTTTGATACAGTTGGGCTGTATTGGTGGCAGCTTCAGTACTATTATTGGTAAATGGGACATAGTACTGGGTAGTAATGAATGCTTGAACAAGTTGTGCACAGTGTAGAGGAGAAAGGTTAACGTCCAGTTCAGAAATTATCAAATGAAAATTTTAACACCAATTACACTACTCTTTTATTATTTTTTTCATCAGCACTCTCTGATCTCTTAATTTTTAAAACCTGTAACATTATTAATATTATTTCTTAAATCTAAGTGTGAACATTCTAAATGATAAACTTATAGGGACTAAACATAGATCAGAGGTTGCCAGGGTTTGGGATGGATACTGACTGCAAAAGGTTACAAGGGTTTTGAAGGGCAAATGCTCTGCACATTGACTGTGGGGCTGGTCGAATGACTACATATATACATTTGTTGGAGTTAATCAAACAGTACGCTTAAAAGTATGATACTTTCATAAACTGACTCAATAAACTGACTTTTAAAAATCCATTAAGTATGAGTAGGAAATATTGTTTATGAGGGGAATATAATTCTTTCTGCTTCCTGCAATACACAGAAATAAAACAAGAGCAGAATCCTACATCAAAATGTGGAAACTCCTACCCCGGAAGCATTTCTACTGAATTTGGAAGTCACCTACATTTGCTCTGCTTTAACCTCACTAGGGGACTGTCCATCCTGAAGAAAGGATTTACTCTTGTTGGTGCACAGATTTTCATTTCGGTGCCCAATAAGCATTCTAAGAGCTGTGAAAAATACTGCTTCTTTCCTAAAGTTAGTGGTTAGAACAGGAGGGCTGGTCCCTGCAGCATCCAAGCAGGAATTTTCCACTTTGATGAAACTGAGGTTGGATAAGTTTGATTGGCAGACCACAGAGCTACACAGTCTTCTGCTTCCTTCTTTCTGTACTTTTTATGAGTGCATTTTAAGGAAAACTCTTCTCCTAGTTGACTCTCACTAGAATATACAAACAACACTTGAGGCCATCTCTCAGATACAGGAGACCAGAGGCAGGGGAGATTAATGAGCAGTTCTGCAGAAAGCCAGGCCCAGGCTAAGTCCTGGACAGCAGGCCAAGAGGTTGGGCACAGTGATCTATTGAAGCAGCCCTGCTGGAAGCTCCAGATTTAATGTTATCAGGGTTTGACCTAGGTGAGTTAACTTTCAGAGTCAGAATTAGGAGGGGTAGGAAAGGAGGCTAGGTTTAACAGATACCATGAAAAAGTGTCTGCTTTTTCTCACTTGTGAAAATGTAGGCTATCTGGAGGTAAAAATGATAGGAGCCATCTTAAACTAACAGATTATCACTAATGCCTTTTAGCCACTTATCCTAAAGTGCAGAAAAAAATTCATGATTTTTTTTTTTATTTCACAACCTTTCTCGTCTTCAGTATGGTTTTGCCAAGCTTTCTCTTTTGCGTTTATATTTACATTGAATTTGAACTTCATTATCTAAACAAAATAGCAGTATATTAAAGCAATGTGGAACACAAATGACCATTGAATAAAATAGACTCTTCCTAAATCTTCGCTATGGAGCTTTGTCCCCTAAAATGTCCAAGAGTGATTAAGTTTTACCGAATGGTCTGATTATCACTTGTAAATGGGAACTTTCTATACTGAGGAGAATATCTAGGTGATGGTAATAAGTGGTAAAGAAATGTTATCAGGCAATAGAGAAAAGAGTTCTCTAAATGCTAGAACTGTTCATGATGGAGCAAACCACCTTCTGAAAGGAATTCCTAGAAACATTTAAGCTGCACCTAAATACTTTCCTTCTCTTATTCATTCATTCACTATTGGTATCAAGTACCTGCAGATTCCTACCAGTAAAATAAAGAGACTTTATACGGATAGATAGGTCTGGATGCAGTGATTTCTAAAATTTCTTCTATTTCTATGCTTTTTTATTCCATTTTCTATATTTTTATTAAGAATTTCCAGTGGAGGGCACTAGGGCATAAATAATTAATTAGTTTCATGATTTTTTTCTTTATTAGTATAAATAATTTCTTGCTAATTAAAGATGATAGTAAACACATTTACAAGTATGCACTGAGTTTTGAAAGCCATAACAAAAAATGCCAAAGGCAAATACCTGTTTCTTATAACATTTCACTTTGACCTGAACTTAAGGTTTCAGGATATCCATCACAAAAAAAAAAAAAAAAAAAAAAAAAAAAAACCAA
>NW_025999949.1:8120170-8185170 GCF_001458135.2 Marmota marmota marmota
TTTATATTTATGTGGTGCTGAGGATCGAACCCAGTGCCTCATGCATGCTAGGTGAGCACTCTACCACTGAGCCACAACCCCAGTCCCCGTGTCAGGGCTTTTGATAACTAAGTTGGAAGTGCCCTTAGATGAATTGGCTTTTAAGAACCTTAATTTTAAAAATTGGATTAAGAGGAAACACAAGAAAACTGTTAAAAGTATATGCATGCCACACCTGTCATCCCAATGGCTGAGACAGGAGGATCGCAAGTTCAAAGACAGCCTCAGCAAATTTGCTAAGGCTCTAAGCAACTCAGTGAGACCCTGTCTCTAAATAAAATACAAAATAGGGCTGGGGATGTGGCTCAGTAGTTTGAGTTTCCCTGAGTTAAAAAAAAAAATCCTTGACACTTCTGTATGCTAGGAAATAAATTTTAAAATGTGGATACTCATTGATTTCTTTGACACATACCATACAGATTTAATTTTAACATTGCCAGTGTATACCACCAAAAGGCACATGAGTCAGTAGTTTTCAGTAGGAAGAGAATGATTAGAATTGGCAAGAGAAGGGCCAGAGTGTGAGTACATTACTAATCATCATGTGCCCAGATCTAGAAACTGAGAATAACAAAATTGATCTCAGGGAGGTCATCAATGGCATTTTTCCTCCCTGTTGTTTAGTGTACACTTTCTCCAGTATTAGAACAAAAATGTATGTATTGTTATGCTGTCAGAAACAGTATTTGGTTATTGGGATACAAAGCATTGCAGAGATTGAAAGGTACGGAGGAGCGTTGCCTCCTCAGTTACTGTTTAAAAGAGGCCATGGTCTGTTTATGCCTGAGGTAACATTAGGGTGAATATATAATAACAACTTGATGACAATATCAACTAATCAGTTGATACTAGCTCTTGTATACTTTAGTGACCCAACAAGAGAACTAGAGATTGCTAAACCTCATGCTAGGAAATGCAGGACAGGCCTTAGTCCATCTTTGCTATAGCTATTTATCCTATCCACTTAGACAAGTTCATTTTCATTCAGCTCTGCACATTGTCCCTTGTAGGTATTGCCTTAAACACCAGTAGGCATTTAAGTCCCGATTCTCAGCCACATGATAATAATCAAAAGTTATCATAATAGGCCATTATCTTTAGAAATGAATGATAATGGAGATATCTAAGGAAATGAAATTCACACATAGCTAAAAACATCTCTTTTGGGTAAAACTTTTTGAAACAGTGACCAAAACAGTGCTTGCAGTTTTATTTCCTATTAAATAGATTGTGTGATCAAATTAAAGCAGGCAGAAGAGGTTGACTGGCAGTTCAGCACCTCTTCTCTTCGTTTTACAGCAAAAATTGGCCATGAGGGATTGGAGAGATGCTGATGCCCAAAAGAAGAACGGGACTCTGGGTGGGAAACTAAAGACCTGCTCTGGGAACTACAGAGCAGCTGTACCCTAAAGGGCACCCTAAAGTCATTTGCATCACTTGCTTTTTACTTCTTCAATAATGACTTTAGTTGCCTGCAGAAGGAACATGAGGGTAGTTTTGTTTCTTAATTTAGGATGAGAACACTACAAAACTTCTTTCCTGGAGGAAATGCACCCGCACTTGCTTCACATCTCTTTTCCCTTCTGGAAACACACCCCAGGGGATGGGGCCAAGGATGTGTAAGAGACCTAGGGACAGCAACATGAAAATCATGCCAGTTGGAAAACTTTAGGCTCAAATAGAATAAAGGGACATCTGTGCTTCTGGCCATACAAAAATATTTCCCCATTTTTAGGATCATATCAAGGCTGTTTTCCCCCTTAATAAAAGGGAAATGTATTCTTCCAACCAACCTTAAGTTGCAGCTAGGAAGACCAAGGAAGGTACTCAAAAGAATTGTCAGGTTTCAGAACCAGTTAATAACCAATAACCAGTTAATAACCAGTTAATAACCAATCCACTTGTCCTATTTCCTTCTGATCCTGTGATCTTATTTTGGGGTTTCTTGAAGTCATATTATCAGTCTTCAAAGGCCCCATAGAAACCCAACTAACACAATCCTATTTTTTCACTCAAAACATTTCATTCTGCTCACCAAATCCACCAAATGCCCAGAAGACCAACTTGTCCATGTACAGAAGGGCTTTGATGTCCTGTAATTTAAATACCAAAGCTGAAATGAAACTAAACCAAATTATTATCAGATTATCAGGGTTTGGCAGAATTTTTGCTCTTCATTATGAGGCACAGGCCTTCTCCTGAACTGACTTGCTCCTGGGTGCTGATGGCGCCCCTGTGAGTGTTATGGAGGGATGGGAGGGTTAGGTGTCTCTGCAGATGTGTATATATTTGAAACATGCAGGTACCTGAATAGACATAGTCAAAATGCCCAAAGCAGTAAAACTAGGTTTCACAAATTAAGTTCTCTTTTTTATGTCAGGACTTTGATTTCATTGAAGGTCGTAAGCTTGATAGTTCCTAATTATCACAAGACATGTAGAACATAAAATAATATCACCTAACATACTAATAAATTGTGGTCATTTTAACAATCCCACTTTTATTTACTCATGAACTCCTATGTTTGGAATAGTAATGGAAATTCTTATAATAATTTCAGACTGCCTACTCAGCACTACAAAGTGACACTTTATATTATGCTCTGGATACTACTTTTGTGTGTTTCAAAATTTCTATCAAGTAAATTTGGGAAATATGATCCAAAAATTTTTAAAAATGCTTTTAATTTCTATTATTTCAAGAAAGCGTGAGGACTTTACTCAAAGATTTTACTTGATTGCAAAGTCAAATCATCTGTAAGCTTTAAAATTTTTTACGAATTTAAATTTTTCTGTGAAAATGCCCTGTGAGTCAAAGAGCTAAAATGTGATGGTTTTTGAGTGCAAAAACAAATTCACAAACATGAGCTGTCTCTGGGTGGTCAGATAATCCATATTTCAATCTCAAGGCAGACATAGATCAAAACTGTTCTGGACAGAGTGATACCCAGCTTTAAATTTTGTCTTTAATCTTCAGAGAAAACCAAACATCCATTCACATATCATTACGAAAGCAATGTTTCTTATTCTGTTTTATAAGTCTGCCTCTACAGGAATGGGATGGGAAAAGAGGCAAGATCACCAGGAGGAAGAAGAGCAAGGGTTATACCACCAAGAAGTAGGACCTGAGAAGCTACTAGGACATTTTCATTATTCCATAGTTCCAGCTGTTGTGGGAAAATGGTGGGAAAGAGTCAGTTATTTCAGTAGATATAGTAATCAAATAAGGAAATAACAAGATGGGATAAAATGTAACAGAAAAAAGGAATAAGGATTTAGAAGAAACAAACAAATCTAAAAACCCCCATTGTTCTTCCAAAATACTCAGCTTCATTTTAATTTGGATCAAATTAATTTGCATATTTTGAAAATATATATTGCAAATGAATGTAACCAGAGGTCGACATTCATTGAAGAAAAAAAGAGGGACAACTTTAGGAGCAAAATTATCATTCCATGTTGTCCAGAAGCTTCTTTGCATGCTCTCTGACCTTTGCCTTCTCCATCACCAGAGTCTTTTGCAAAGCCAGTGAGGGGAAGTCAAGGGCTATGAGAAGCCCCCGCCCTGTGGCAGGGGATTCAAACAGTGGGAGATAGTTGGCATTTTAAAAAAATTGAAAACAATAGTTGGTTCCAAGGATGTTAGGACATGTTAAGCAAATGAGTTACCAAAATACATAATTACAATTTTATTGTACTATTAAAAACTAAGGCTTTGGATATTAATCGAAAGAAATATGTGTTTCTCTCCCAATATTGTGCCAGGTTCTTAATTTTGTCCCGTTACAAAGTGGACCATTTTAAATATAGGTAATTTGGAGACTCTTAGAGATGAAATAGTACAGATCTTTCATGATCCTTTGTGGACAGGGAGGGTACAGCTGGCACAAGAGCTTGCTGCAGTGAGTGGCTGAGTCAAGCTCCAGTTACCCACCATCTCCCAGGAACACCCCTAGATACCAGTTCTAAATACTTTTCCCTCTACCCCTCTGAGACCACAAGTCCTGATAACCCACTTGGCAAAGTGGCATGACTTGAAAGAGGCCTTACAATATCCAGTAACATAAGCAAACACTACCATTGCCTTAAGATGCCAATCTCACTGGTAACTCAAGGATCCAGGTCTCTCACTTGCAAGGAATAAAGGGCTTGGAAAACTTTCAGATGGTCAGGTTGTTCCCACACCAAGATTGGCCCTCTTCAGGACAGAGTTCAGCATGAAAATATAAATTATTTTTATATTTTCTCTCTCCTTCCTGACTCTACCTTTGCTAGAAACACGGGGACGCTACCTGTACATCTTCAGGAGACTTGAACTTTTTCTAAATTTTGTAAACATTTATTATTAAACAAAAAGATATCAACCCTGAACAAAACTCTATTCTAAAGAAGGCAGATCAGGAAAGAGGGAAGACAGTTCCTTTCAAATTGTTTACACAAATATATTCCAAAATAGATTTCATAATTTAAGTCCTTATTACCCCAAAGCATACCACACTAGGATATCAAACACACCCTGATCCCTCAACAAAGTTAACAAATTGGTAATTCTCCATGAGACCAAGTGTTTCATCTGCTTGGTTCTCTGCTGTTTGTTGGATGCCTAAACAGTGCCCCACACATAGAAGATCCTTAATAAGCAGTTGATATGTAAATGAGTGAAAGTGTTTTACAATTGTAAAGATCAAGCATCATAGACCATTGGAAAGCACTCATTATCAACTAGAAAATATAGAAGAATATTTTGTAAGATACAGTTGGTGCTTTCTAAGCAGGGAACAGCACTAGTACATTCTTGTACTTGAAACTTAAAAAAGAAAATAGCTGGAAAATGGATAGATTTGCACAAGACCCTATCAGGAAACGCTTATTCTTCAAAAACACATGAATGTACCCCTGTGCTCCTGTCCCTGCCCCAAATGATTGATTTTAACTGAAAACACCAGTTTCTTACTCTTAATCCTGCTGTAAAGTGTTACTTTTAGGAGTGTGTTTCTGGTGCTGTTGCAATCTGTTTTGTAGCTTGCTGACAGGCAGTCTTTTCAGTCCATAGACTTTAGTGTTTTGTGATCAAGACCTAGCTAAAATATTCAAAATAGTCTTATTTTAAGCTTCTGCTGTTCTTATATACTTTTTCTACTGTTCCACAGTTTATTCCAAATAATCCATTAATAGTATTTGATCATCTTTCATTAAATCAAATATAGATTATGCATTTGCTTTCCTTTTCTTGCTATGGGTTGTATTTTTAAAACTGCAATATTCAAACTCAACTTTTCCCTTTTCCTTTCTTGGCCCAAGTAAAAATACTCTCACAAGACCTCTAAAGAACAACGGTGGTGGCAACACTGGCTGTTTCTACAGGTTGGAACAGTCATCTCTTTCTGGTGGCCTTATATACCCCTGAGTAGATTATAGAGATGAGATAATGCAGTAAAGATCTGAAGTGACCTGCTTTTAAATCCTCCAAAGAATAAAACATAACTGACGGCTTCGAGTGGGTTGATGGATAGTCATCAGCCAAGGGGTAAGATATTTGGACTTCATATAACACTTCCATTAAGTTCAATGGTCCTTTGATGCAGGATTATTCTATTTGCACTTAATAATGTGGTGAAATTCACTGTAGATTTCATATTTGTATGCACATGGAACAAACATGTTTATAGTTACAAAAAATCTGTCATGGGTTTGCACACTGCTCATTGTCCGTTTCACAGATTCTATTCTCTAAAAAATCTGGGCGGAAAGATCAAAAATTGTTTTTTAAAAAGTAACTTGTGATTAGTGCTCAAAGCTTCACTATCTAGTAAATAGGGTGCCCTTGTTTTGTTTTAATGGTTAGGTTAGATAAACTAGCATTCAATCCATGGTATTCTAATTTTCCTTCTCCTCCATCCCCTCCAACTCAGAATTTAAATGTAATAGCAGAAAAATGCACTGGGACAGTATATGATCGACTGTGTTGAATGGCCAGAGGTACAACTGCTTCATTGGCTGAAAGATGGATTATGATCAGATGATCATTGCCACTACATTCATGTACTTTCACAAGTATTCTGTGCAGCCTAATCTTCCATCAGACAGTTGAGTTATACATTATTATTGCATCAGACAGTTGAGTTAGTTATATCAGCACAATTTAAAAAAATGTTTCATGTAATGGATGTAATGGTCACACCTCACCTTTTTGCAAAACATTTTGGCATGAAATCTGCAATAATCATGGTGCAGAATACAGTAGAACTACATAAACCATCAAAATCTTTCTCCTTGAAGACTCAGTGCTTCTAGTCCATGATTTTCAAAGCGCGTACTTTTTGTGGAGCAAGCTCCTTTTTGTAGCCCAGTATGCCAACCCTAAGGATGGTTCAGAGCGAGCATCTTTTGTATTAAAAATCTACCCTGACTTATAGCCTGACTCATATTATATTCCAGCTCAATTTATGGTTCCAGCAAAAGACGGAATAACAGAGGTAAGAGCGAACAGAATGGGTCCCAGAGACCCTTATGCAACACTAGGCTGGATTAAAAAACTCATAGTTATTATTCATTTCTTCACTTCTCTGATAAAGATTAATTAAGCAACTAATACACAGTCAGTTACTGGGATAGGATATGAGGGTACACAGAGAAATTCACTACTGCTTCCAGTGCTAGCTAGACAGTTCTAATAGTTTTAGAGGTGATGACTTGTTTAATCCTCACAGAAAGACAAGGAAGTAGGTACTATTTCATCTGCTTTACAGATAAGTAAACTAAAAACACTTCCACAATTAAGGAATAGAATAACAAGGAAGGAGATAATAAATTCTAGCTAATATGCTCTTAAAATAAAAGTTAAATTTATATTTAAAGTCACCCTAACTTTTCTGCCAGGAATCCCAAGACGAAGAATTTCTTTTAAGAAATCATCTGGACAAACTTAGACAATTGTACATTTAAAAAATGAACATTTCAATTTTGTTTGAGAAGTTGAGAATTAGATATAATCCTATATAAATAGATTGTTTGTCAATAGCTTGACACAATAACTTGATTAAATTGGTTTAAACAGTAGTAATCTGTTAGCCCACAAGAATTCCTGAGAAGGAATGCCAGTAGTCATTCAGCAGTTCAGGAAAATCATCAAAGATTCAGAACCTTTTAGTCTTCAAACTCTATTGTTCTTGGCATAGCTTTGTTCTTGGGTTTCATTCCTCATGGTCACAAAAAGGCTCCTGCAGCTCCAGGCATTATAGCTCATACAATTAGATACATGAAGAAAGATTGTTTCTCCAAGAACCTTTTTTTAATAAATTCCTCAAGGATGAAAGCCAATTCCAGCAACTTTATTAATTTGGATCCACTGGCCAGGTTTGGGCTTTATGCCCACACCTTAGCAGCAAACAAAACTGAGAATGTGAACAACTAGCATATTCAGCCCTCTGTTATTGGTGACAAGATTTTCAATGAGGAAGGAGAGGCTATTAACAATGGAATTCCCAATATAGTAGAATCCTGTGTTACTATTACAAATGATAAGGATAAGGAGTATGTCACATGGGGGAAAAGTCAAGTTATAAGAAACCTGATGCACATAACACATGCACACCCAAATACTAACCTGGATTATCTTCTTGTGACAGGATTAAAGTATTAATTTGCTTTTGTTGCACTTTCATTTATCATCTGTTTTAAAATTAGCTTCAATTACATTTATAACAAAAGTGGACTTGTTTTCAGTTTTGAAAAACAATCTAGTTCAAAGAGAAAAATTATTTTGTATCAAAATATTAATGTTCTCTGGCTCTACTTGGAAGCAGAATTGAGCAGTCAAAAAGTGCATAAGACATTTATATCAAAATTTGTTTTGCATTACTGTCATGAAGAAATGAAAGAAAGACAAAAGAGAAATCAAGCAAAATGGTCACTGGAGGGTTTTAAAATTGGAAAAATAAAAATGTTTTGTTAAGAGACGATGATACAACCAAAAACCTTAAAGAAATGACTGTTGCAATTTAATATATTGGACACATTGCTCTATGGATTTCTTCTCCTGGGAGAATACCTTCCACTCTTGCCAAGATCAGCCTTGTGCTGGCCACAAAAATTAAAATACTTTGAGGGGAAAAGGAAAATAGTCATATTTTATGGAAAGTAATTCACAGTTCTAACACCATGATGATACCTGCCAATATTTTAGTGTTTGGTTAAAACAAATGGCTGACACTTTTCTTGGGCCACTGATCATTTTTAATCATTTTAATTGCACATTATACATGAATACTTCCCACTGCAAAAACTTCAAACACTGTTGAAGGATAAAAGTTAAAAATAAAATTCCTATTCCAGTCCCTCCAGTGAAACTTGGTTCTATTCCACTGTAAATTTAGGATTTATCTGTTCAGGTATATTCTACATATTCAGATTTTTAAAATTTTTGTTGTACCTTTTAAATTTTTCATATACTATGTCTTAGTTATCTATTTTATTACAGATACGTCTCTCCTAATACACTGAGCAGCTGGTAACTCCATTTATACATTTTCTTTCGATGAGTATTTATGATACCCCTAACATTTTGTTTTTATAAAACATGCTGCATACATCTGATTTTATTCAATTGTAGAATCTATTTCTGGAATTGAAGATGCTAACTTTAATAGTGACACACTGCCTCCCAAACAACAATGTTTTCAAATGCCCATTACTTCCATGTTAGCAACACTGAAAATAGACATGAGAAAAATCATTATACTTGTTTTAATTTATATTTCCGAAAGAAATAGTGAGACTAAACTTCTTTCTTGTGTTTACTTAAGCAACCATTTATATTTACAGCAGTACCTTGAATTTATATAGGGCTATTATTTGTTGACACCATGGTAGATTCCTGATTTCATTCCTAATTTCATACTCACCTTTACTTTAGGAGAACTATGACTTATTAAATGCTTAAATAACATTTTAACTGTAGAAAAATTTAAATGCAGAAACATATAAAGGCAAAAATCACCTATAATTCAAGCACCTTAAGATAATATTGTTTATCTTGTTCTAGTATATAGATTCATGCATATATAATGTATATATGAAATATATTGTGTAACAATATATATAAAATATTTGTTTTTAAAATTGAGATCATATCATATGTATTCTTTTTCTCCTTAAAGATATAATGTAAATAAATGTATTGCATTTTAATATGAATGATATAAGTAAATATATTGTTTTCACATTAGTCTTCAAACTATAGCTGTCAAAAGACTATATCAAAAATGTGTTAGGCATTTATGTTGTGTTGAATTTATAAGTTATTTAAATTTTTATTTATAAGAAAACTATTCTAGTTGTTAAAATTTGATGGTTCTCTCCATTTTTCATATAAATTACTCAAAGTACACTTATCAATTCAAATATTATAAACATTCTAAATCTTGATATTTCTACTATATTTAAATTTTCCATATGTGTGTATGCTTTAATAATTTGTACTCTCACCAGGTGTTTGAGAGTGGCCATATTTCTAAGTCCTTGAAACAAAAAACAGGTATGAAACAATAGTTTTTAACTATTTACAATAATAAAGATATTAAATTGTTTAATTTGCATTCCTCTAGTTTCTTTTGATAGCAAACATTTTATTATGTGTTTTAAAGTATAATCATTTCTATTTATTTTCCATTGAATTCTCTGTTCTCTGTCCATTCTTCTTTTCAGTCATTCTACATATTCATATTGATTTTTTAAAGCTCTTTATATATGTAAAGAAAATAGTTATCTCTATTTTCTTTTACTTTTTCACATTTGTCTCTTTACTAAATTGACATATATAGAAGGTACAGATATAACTTAAGCAAAAATTTGTGACAATAAAAAAGGAAAACAAATATTGAAAAAATTGTGCTAGATTTAAAATTGTTGAAATACACAAAGGCAATATGAACCCTATGGTGACACATTACTGGAAAGAACATAAAAAGTCAAATTATAAGAAATGGTTTTTTTTTTTTTTTTTGCAAAGCCTTGTATCAAACTACATCAATATTAGTAGACTCTGAAAAAATTTCAACTATCTTAATGAAATATTCAAGTCCGTCTTCTTTCAATCTATGTGCTATCTCATAATATAAAGGAAATTCAAATTTTGACATTGTATGAGTTTTAGCAAATACTTCACTAGTCTGCACTTCCTTTTTGCTAATTGTACTAATATAGATGATAAATAAGGAAAATAACTACCTCACAAGATTTTCAAAATAATTCAATCTTGTAATTGATGTAAAGCACTTAGCATAAAGCTTGGAACAAAATTGTTGCTCCATAAATCATCATAATGACTTTTCCGAATTAATTTTCTACATCCAAAGAAACCCTCTCTACCATTAAATCCTTCAACAAACAAAAAGCAGTTTTACATAAGTCTACGTGCTCTAGGAAACTCTCTTTAAGTTGGTTTATGTCTGCTGACAGCCTGCAGTGTATTGGTCTTTTGAGAAAGAGCAAGCATCTTTGAAGTGTTAGTGACTCAGATTGATGTGTTCCTTCCTCTTTGGTGTTCATTCTTAGCCTTGGACAATTGAAACAGAAGAGACATGGCCGGAGGGCGTTCTTTTCCACAATGGTGCTTCCACAGAATTGACCCAGGCCATACATATGGCCCCAGTAGGCGAATTTTATTTAAATGGATGAGATTGTCCTATGTTTAATTCATGATACAAGAATGTAAAAGCCTTCTGATAGAGAGGGTAGAACTCATTGAGGATCATATCGTTTATAAACTGCAGGCTGCTCTTTAGGAAGTGGATATGCCAAACACCAAAAAGCTTTTAAAAATCTCCCTGGGTTTAGAGCTGTCCATCACTACCAGGCATTGATGAGCTGCTTTTGAATTTTCAGTCCCGACTTGGTGACTTTTTCAGTTTCGCTCATCACTGACATAAGCTTCCTGCACCATTTAAAAGCCTGTTTTCAAAAGAAAAACAAAACCAAAAAAAAAAAAAAGGTAGAAATGCTGTCTCTGAGCACGGGGAGATGATCTGGCAGCCTACCTGGACCTCATTCAAGTCCTTCACACCCCTTGTGCCTTGCATGGAAAATGGTGGTGAGTGCTGAAGAGGAAAGAAAACACAACATGAAAGTCTTCTCAAAACACACGTCTGAGACAGCTCAGCTGAGTGAATAATAGGAAACAGCCAACACTCTGTCATTTCAGGTTGTTCACTTGGTTTGTTTTTCTTTCTTGTTCCTTCTACTCCCTGACTTGGGTTACTTCCCTGATCCTGGGCACCTCCAGGAGAGGGGTGTATACCCAGGGTCAGGCAGGGGAAGGGAGAGAACCATCAGTCACTTTTGCATCTTACTGGTTGTTGCAGAGAAAGATTGGGTTGAAACAGATGACCACCAGGAGAGTTGAGGATTATCTGTGACTTTCAAAGACCATTGTTCCTCCATTATCATGAAAGCTTCAGCCATGGGCTGCAAGCTCACTCTTACTTATTCACTCACATGGAGAAAGTGAATTCAGTAAGCATTTTGGAATATTCCAGAACTTAGTTCTGAAACGAAGGGTAACGCACAGAAATGTTATTGTCTTTAAAAAAAAAAAAAAAAGTCAATTCAGGTCAGATGCAATTAGAGAAAGTCAAAATCCAGCTGTTTTCAGAATTTATTCAATATTAGTAACATTGTGGTTTTGTAATAACAATAAACAATGTGCTTTCGGAGGTGTTTTTCCATTTAATTCACTCACTTCTAAATGTTTGCTGTTTTATCCATATGTTTCTGGTTTGGGTACACTGAACATTTTTTTTTTTTAATGTCATTCTGCAAGAGCAATTTGATGTTCAAGAAGGTTCTTTGGCTATTGTTAGAAAGCAGTTATTTATTAGAGGGAAATTTTGCAAATTTGAAAAGATTTCTTCTGAGGTTTTCTTTCCCCTCCTTTGCCTTCATGTCTTCAGAGAGAAAAACGTGTCCCTCCATCTGATACTAAAAAGAGTCTTCATGCTGAAAATAGAAAAAACAAAGTAGGAGATAGGATTGGGAGGTGAGGCCTCTGCTGTCTTCATGAACTGCTACTGTTCAAAGTCAACCCATGAAAGCGTGACTTCAGCAATGAGAGATGTTTAAATAGTGATAATGGATGGCAAATACGGGGGACTCTTATCTTTGGAATTTTAAAGTAGAAACCAGGAAGCAGTGCAAATTTAGTTTAAGGCTTACCCCCAAAGCTGAACCTTTATCTTTTATAGGTCCGTCTGTGCTTATGTACTTCAAGAACACATAATGCAGCTTTAGAGGTCTGGCTAATCTCATATGAAAATAAAAGTATAGCACTTTATTAAAAAAAAAACAGTGATTTGAGGTAAGATTTCTTTTTTTGTTGTTTTTTGTTTTAATTTTCCCACCAGCACAGTGTCAGGAGAGCTAGGGGAAGATGTGAAAACATAGTATGACTGTGTCACAGGCGTCAGAATGATAAATCTTTTCATTCCTTCCATTCACTCATCTAGTCAGTCAGCTATTATTCAGCTCTCTGTAGTAGCTCCTCAAATTTGAAAAGATTGAGTTTGATCACATAGGAAGCTCATTTTTAGTATTATTCATGCAACTCTTCTCTGATGAATCCAAAAGCAACAGATAAATGGAAAGTTAAATGGCGGCTCCAGAACTGACAAGAGATAGTCTAATCTAAAGCAAAAATCATTCATTTAAAATAGCTCAAGGCTTTCATCTTAACTGTCACTAAACCAGTGGCTCCAAAGTCAATGCCATCTTCCTAGATGGACATAAGGTTCATACCTCTCCATTAAAAAAAAGAAAGAAAGAAAGAAAGAAAGAAAAGAAAAAGTAAAGCCCTTCACAGAGTTCTTACCACATGTCACAGTGCGTGCAGCTTGTCTGCTCAGCTTGGATTCCCAGAGTCAGTTTCCCATCAGGTGCTGTCTCTGGCCTGCTGGTTCTGGACAGCCCTGCAAGGCCCTCTGTCCCTGTTCCTGGGCTCAGTGATTCTGCCTTCGTCTGCTCAGGCCTTCCCTGTTCATTCTCTGCTCAGGATCACATCTGCTGGGACAGAAGTCTGGCCACTCAGATGCTCCTTGAAATGTTTTCCCTCCTTCAAAAGTCCCTGGTTCTCTTAGTCTTCTACTTTCACCCTTTCTAAACACCATCCAGGGTTGAGGAGATGATGAGATTTCTTCCAATAGCTTACATTTTAACTGCAGTCATTTTTCGTATCAGAAATGCTTTCCTTGGAAGATTTTTTCCTAAAGACTGTGACCCTTAGCATTCTTTTTATTCTTTTCTTTTCCTTCGAAAATTTAGAACCCCCATTAAATTGTGTTTATTTTACTTTCTTTCTAACTAGACTATGGGCCTCATGAAAATTAGAAATTTATTGATTAGATTTATTTTGGGGTCCTATGCAAAATAATACCTGCAAGTCCTAAACATGTATGTGCTGAATAAATTCATGTATCCATCCATCCATCCATCCATCCAGAAGATTTACTGACCCAGATGTTCTGCTAGGTAATGGAGAGGTTATGACAGACCCAGGGGGGAATAATTAGAGCCAAGTGGGCCTCTTGATGCCCTTCAAATCACACTCAACTGGCAGCTGCCTACACACTTGTGCAGGCCAGCCCTGGACAGGGGTTAGAGGGGTGATGCAAGAGCAAGGACAGAGCTCACAAATCACAGGCTCCTGACACTTGCAACAACTTTGAGAGCATTTAAAACTGTTACCTTCAACTTCAAGGCTCTAATACTTACCCTACTAAGAAGGCGTTTGACACTCTAACCCTATAACTTCCTCCCCCACTACTGACCCATGATGATTGGCAGCTCTTAGAATTGATCTTCTAGAAAATGGGGAGAAAGTCCCTAGGTCAGGGTCCTAAGGCTCTGTAATTCCCTTCGTCCCCACTGTTGCTTTCTTTTACAGACGGCAACATGCCAGAGGACTCCCTTTTACTCCTGTAATCCACAAGTGACATATGAATGCCAAGTCTTCAGTGTTTTCTGTACCTCTGTTTCCTTCATTCTGCAACTGGACACGTGTCGTTTTCATAGTTGAGAGGGTCTAGTTTAAAAAACAAGGTGCTTATTTAACCCTTAGAAAAATGAGATAGTTTTAAAGACACTAAAGTTGATTTGTGCTGTGTTAATTATACACAACAGTAGCTTCTGGATCATGCCTAAAATCCCAGAATATGTTACTTGACACAGTGAACAAACAGAAAATATGGTAGTTTCTCCTATTAGCACAAATATACAGTCAGCAAAAATATTTTTCTATTATACCTTAATTGAAATAAAAACTTAGTTTTTTAAAATGAGATTTTGATGATTTGGACTGTTTCTCAAAAACTTTACCCAGTATCTCTGATACAGTATTATTAATGGTTTCAGCTTTGTAAAATATTATATATTTTATAGTTGTTTGTGCCAATTAATTTCCATTGTAATTTTCTGAAAGCCTCCATAGCCACTCTTAGACATATCATGAATAAACAAAGCTGTTTCCATGACCTTGAACAAAATAACAGAATATTAAATTGTTAAACAAGTGGTTAGGAACACAAAATTCTAAAGCTTTGATTGACTTATTTGACAAATACTTAAAGGTCTGTTTATAAAATGCAAAATATATATTTAAAAAAACACAATTCCTCTGTGTTTGCTTTTGCCCAAGAAGATAATATCTAAACATTCAAAAAGATAATATCTAAACATAAAAAGAAAGGATAATAAATTTAGAGGCAGAAATCTCTTAAAGCAATGGTTTATAAATTAGATTTTGAGCTCTATGTTAACTGCAAATTATTTTAATATACAAGTACCACCTAAAAATCAATGAAATATAAATCATATTAATATTATTGTTTGATACACATTTATTCTTAATTCAAAATATGAATCTTTAGTTCCTTGCTATATATCAAACATCTTATCTCACCTATGTCATTCAATAAAATTGATAAAAAACACTTTCCAAAATATGTACTAAACAAATTCAGAGGAAAATAGATGGAAATAATACTAACATAAAATATTATGTAGAAAATTTTAACACAAATATGCAGGTGAAAAAAGAAATCTATAGTTAATAAGAGACTTATCCTAAAATTAGTTTTACTGTACTTGCATAATGGGAAGGGCCATCAGAGAGGGCTGAGTATTTTCTGATTCATGTGAGATGAGGGTTTCTATACTTTGACACTACTAATGTCTGGACTGAGTAATTCTTTGGTGTTGGATCCTTTGCATTGTAGGATGCTTTGCATCATCCTTGGTCTCCAATCACTAGATACCAGTTTCATCTTCCATATTGTAATAATAAAGAACATCTCTAGTATCTGCTAAATGTCTCCTGGTAAGCAAAATAGCCCAAAGTTAAGAACCACTGAAAATATATATATATATATATATATATATAAAAGACTTTCATGAAAAGCAAAAGGAAGTTTTCCCAGATACCCCAAGAAAACATCATGGATGAAAGTTAACTACATTGCATGGCCATATCTAAATGATTCATTGCCAAGAAGATCGTGAATACTTTCATTAGGGCTAATTAGGTCAAATCTCTGGCAATAGAGAAGGAATCGGCTTCCTGTGAATCCTGTGAGTTATCCAGGGAAGGGTGGACTTCTGGATTAAATCAAAGCTATATTAGGAGGAAGGAAAGGACACTGGATTCAGGTTTGGGAATCAACAAAATTCAAAAAACATTCCTTAGGACAAACAAGAATGATTCTGATAAAAATCATAAGCTACCACACAGATGAAATACTGAGAAAGGTGGTTGGCTCATTCATTTAAGTTTTCATTGTGTGTATTCCATATGCCTGGCTACTAAGTGCTAAAGAAAAGGAAGTACCCAAGATGGATACATTCGCTGCTTTCATGGAACCTATATGGAAGTCAAACTTGCAAGGGGGTCACTACCAAAAGTGTGTGGTGCTGGGTACCGTGAGAACATAATGTTGTCCTGCCTGAGGATCAAGGAAGGTAGTTGTATTAGTCACCTTTCTGTTACTATAACAAATAACTAAGATAATCAACTTATAAAGATAAAAATCACTGTTTTAGAAGTGTCAGTCTGTTTGGTTAACTGTCATGCAGAATCAAACTCTCACCTCCCAACTGTTAAAACCAAAAAAATAGAAGAGGCCCAATTCTCCAATCACCAAAGACTCTACTAGGCCTCACCAATTAGAGGTGCCATCATCTCCCGTTAACATGAGCTGATGACCAACCCTTTAACACATGAGCCTTAAATAGAAAACTGAATGGCTGTTTTAGTCAAGCTTTTTCTGCTACTGCAATTGAAAAACCGACCAAAACAACTGTAGAAAAGGAAAAGTTTGCCAGAAGTGGTGGTACATGCCTGTAATCCCAGTGGTTTCGGCAGCTGAGGCAGGAGGAGGTGAGTTCAAAGCCACCCTCAGCAAAAGCGACGTGCTAAGCAACTCAGTAAGACCTTGTCTCTAAATGAAATACAAAACAGGGCTGAGGATGTGGCTCAGTGGTCTAGTGCTCCTAAGTTCAAGCCTAGTATTCCTCTCAAAAAAGTATGAGAAGGAAAAGTTTATTTAAGGGCTCACAGGTTCAGAGGTCTTAGTCCACAGAAGGCTGGCTCCATTCCTCAGGGCTCTGGGTGAGGCAGAACACATGGCAGAAGAGTGTGGCAGAGAGAAGCAGCTTACATGATGATCAGCGCTCCAGATACAAAATATATACCCCATAGCCATGCACCCAAGGAACCACTTCCTCCAGCCACACCCCACCCCTCTCCAGTTACCACCCAGTTAATCCCATCAGGGATTAATCCAATGATTTCTCTTCCAAACCTTCTTATTGTCTCACACATGAGCTTTTGGGGGACTTCACCTCTAAACCACAACAATGGCTCTTAGTAGGTTTTTCATAAATATTTATTGAATGGATGCTAATGCCTTAAGCTCCCACTGGACTAGAAACTCTTCTAATTTTTAAGGATAAAGCAGTGAAAAATAAGAGGGAAGAAATAGTTAACAGTTAAATAAATAGATGTGGTCGATATGTAAAATGAGCCTGGATTGTAACAGAGCTAAGAAAACAAGTTTGTTTTTTTCTGGTATTTATACTCAGTTGAAGAAGGGAGGTTCACTCCACCCCAAAGGAATATGACAATTCCATTTACTTTTAGGTTACTCAGCCCGTGATGACTTCAAGTTGTAAATACAGTCTTAATCTAAATACAGAGTAAGTGATGGGTCCTTGGTAATTATTGAAACTCTTATTAAGCCTGACTTAGTGTTTAGTCTTCTTCCCTGTCCCTTGGTAAAGCTACAGGCTGAAAGGGAGGAACCTACTCCCTCTGTTCTCATTCCCTAGGCCTTCCTAGCTAGTTTACGCCTGACTCAGTAGAATTGAAAGCTGATTAAAGCCAAACAGAAGGGCTTAGGGAACCAGGTTAGGACTATAGTAAATCAAGTGAGGTACACACCTTAGGAATAAAGTTTAACCAAAAACTCAGTAACCAAGATAAATAACATTCAGCAAAATATTATCAATTAATTATAAATTTTATACTAAAACTTGTGAATGTCCATATAAATAAGAAAACATGTAATATTTTTGAAATAAAAATCATTTTTAAAAATCCATAATGAACAAAATATTAAAATTGTAAATAGGAACAGGATCAGTGACAGTATCTTGGTAAATCACACTGGATCTTGAGGCAAAAGGAAAATAATAGGAAATAGTGGGGCAGAGTAATAAGGCTTGTGTAACATGAACAGATTTTAGAGATAGTCCATAGATGTGGAATTCACATGGCTGGATGAGATGTGGTGAGATGCACAGTCACAAAGGGAATGCAGAAAGATAAGCAGGTTTGATGGTGAAAGTAAATTCAGGATGAAATTCAGGCCAAATTGAAATTGCAATACTGGAAAACCTCCATTCGATCATGAGGTCCAAAGGGCATGTTACACAGGTCTTTCACCACATTGATTGCTCTGCTAGGACCCTCAATATAGCCTGAAGGGAGAACACTCAATAGAGGCAACTTGGGAGGATCTAGGAGGCAGGAAGATGAGTGGGCCCCAAAACACGGAAATCAAAGTACGCAGCTTCCGGTCTGATTCAGGGATTAGAAAGTAGACCAGCTAAAGGAATGCATGAACCTTCCTTCCTTACAATTACTATAGTTCGTTTTCATATTGTTTCACTCAGTTGACATTGTAATAAAAATCACACTGTAGCCATATAGAGGTCATCAGTTTTGGCAAAGGCTAAGAGTTCAGGTATTTGTGTCACAGGTTAAGGACAAATAATATCAACTGGCTAGACAGTGGAGTTGACATCCTTTTTTTGTTTTTTAACATTTCAAGAGCCTAGCATTTTGTCAAGGTTCTCCTATCAGTAGATAGTGAGATGACCATTGCTACAATACAATTTGTTATAAAAAATTGGAAAGAAGACTTCTCTTATATGGCTGCAGGAAAATATCAATATTCTAACAACAAAATACCTGATTATGAACAATATTATTCAGGGCCACACCATCCAAAATGAACTAGTCACAATATCTAGTGGTTAATTGGTAAATGAATTTAACTTAATGTATAGGTGTGATAGAAGATAGTATATTATATTTATGGAAATAGTGCAAAGAGTCCTGGTCTTAGAGTAATCAATCTTAAGCCTTTTTAACTGTTAAGAAACAGAAGTTGTTTTCTATTGACATTAGTTTTAGCAAGTTAATAACAATTCATATGTGAATTATGTTGGTGTAAGAGTGTTTAGAATGGGGGAGAGAGAAACATTTTTATGTGATCAACACTTCAAAATATTACAAATCAACTTCAGTAATAATCTTGGTCATGATTTCCTTAAATTCTTATAATAATTGAGAAGCTTTGTCTAAAAACTCTTAATTCTCTGTTCTATATTTCTAGGATATAAACTTTTAAGATAATTGAAACAAATAAAGCGTCTTTAAATATTTAAATTGCTCTTACTAAAATTGTGATGAACCATACATATTTATTAACCATGTACATGAATTAATGAACCACATAAATAAATTCCCTGATAAAATTTCTTCTATGAAAAATCTACTGTTTTGCTTGGATTTCTTGTATCTATATTAAAGGCAATTTTCCCTGGGAACCATTAGTCTCCAAACATTTTTCTTTTCTAATCTCTGTGTCAGTGTGTGTTCTAGAATGTTTTCTATCTAAATACTTTCAACTTAGGGGTAATAAACAATATGTGATGAATCAATAACAATCAGTTCCGAGCAATTTGTTTTCAAAATATAAATGTACATATTGGGGGAGAGGGAGCTTTAAGAATGGAATATATTCAACTGATAAATTCAAATGCCTAAGATAAAAGGTCTGTTATCACAAGATGTTGGTAAATCTTTGCATTTGAAAAATCTAATACAGTTATATAAAAATAAAAAAAAATAGAAAACCATTTCCTTTGAGGAAATATTTAATTTAAGCACCAATGCTCTCCTCAAAGAGAACATGTACTAGGAACACATTTTATATACAAGAAAGAGAAAACCTAAATCCACACTGTCTTAGACATTCTAGCAAGTGAAGATGTGCAATAAAAATAAGAAGTAGAGCACTTGAAGAGAAGGAGACAAATTATAATCCATAGACTCTTCACCTGTTCATTCATTCAGTATCTCTGTATTGCTTGTTCCAGACACTGTTGTTGGTACTGAGAATGCAATGATAAACCAAACACACAAGATCAAAGACCCTCCCATTGTTAAGTCACTCTATTCTATGGTTCATTATCTATTCTCCACTAAGTGTCATACTAATCTATATGGTACATCAGGATGAATAATGATAACAGAGACCAAACATAACAAAGTCATTAAGAAAATAGGAGATTATATTTTAACTCTCTAAAGGAAGCTCTGCTTAAGAGAATTCTAAGAACTCAAATTGCTTCCAGTTTTCTGTCTGGTCATCCCTGATAATAACCCTCTTTTTCCATGGTCCCAACTAGAACACTCACTATCACATATAAATTCCAAAGAGAAAGAAAGAGGCTGAAGGGAAGAAAAAACAAAAAGCACAAATTTACAGTTTCCAAAGGACATTTCTTTGAAGCTGATAATATTTCTTTTAGCATCCCATCCATCAGAATTGAGCTACATGAACTTCCCTGCCTGAGAAAAAGAGACTAGAAAATGTTATTTTTTAAATTTGTATTTTTTTTTCTAGAGTTGAAATTCCAAGAAAGCAGGTATCGGATAGGAAACTAGCAGCCTTAAACAAACCAGACAACTCCATAGGATCATTTGAATTAACATCATCCTCTGAGATCTGACATAAATCTTTTCAGTATTTGGACATCCCATGTGTCTGCTAACGCGAAAAGCATCTGTGAATAACCACTGGATATGAAAGGAGGCGTAAAGAAAGAGAAGAATATGATGGTCATCTTCCATAGGGCTTCCTCTCTTCAAATTGTGTCAGACTGGTTCCAATATTAGCATTACACATTGTTTTGAACACATTAGACTGATTATCACAGACTCCAAGCCTAACATACACTTCCTGTTGGAACTTTAATTCTGAGTGGTTGCTGAACTAAGTGGTTGTCAAATCCAGTTTTCACCACCCAGATTAAGGAATGTGGGTTGCATCATGCAAAACCAGTATGATTTAAAGATATCTTGTATAAAAGGAGGCGTGCTAAAATTAGTTGTCTGCCTGTGATTCTGTTCACCATGATTATATGGTAAATCATCCATGGACATGTCACACAGAAAGGTTACGTCTAATTGGAGGGGTTTTCTTATAAAACAAAACTTTTGAGCAAATTTAACTGTGACTGGAATGAAAGAACACAGGAACTTCTAGCATTATCTAGGTTTGTATTTAAAGTCAACTTAGATTTCTTTTAGTGACACACTAGCCTAAGTGGAAATCATTGATGATTTTATAAAATGAACCTGAAACCTTTTAAAGACCATGCTCAAGTTTCCCATCGTAGAGATTTGTAGGCCAGACCAAATGTGTGAGTTTATTAAGGTATTCCCCGTTGCCAGAAAAGGTTTACTTTGCCCATTAAAACCCTACTCAAATGCATATCAAGTATCTCTTGTGTCCTGTTGCATGATGTAATTTAAGTCTGAAAATGTCCATGCTTTGCTTTAACCAGAAAGTTAAAAATCTTTCTCAATGGAAGCAACAGAGTGTGTCAATGATAAGGCGAAGCTGATCCAGGAAAGGATCACAGTTTAGCCTATTCCAGACAGAAATGAAAAGATACTTGTCTGTTCCCCTGTCACAAGTCCTCAACCATCCAGTTTATTTTAGCACGTCAAATCCTTCCATACTGCGAAGTCAAGGCTTCCCATACACAGCCTTAGGCCGCCCTGATGGGCTCCCCCTTACAGCATTATTATGATAGAACTGTTGAAAAAGCATTTGCAACTGTGGACTAGCCACTGGGAAAGACAAATCATCCCTATTTCAAAATAACTGACAATGTAGAAGGGAAAGGGCTATGACTAGGAAATGTAGGAATTCTGACTCCAGATCCCTGACTAATGTCATAAGGGAGACACAAAGAGAAGTGAAGGAGAGAACACATTGATCTGAAAGAATAAGAGAACCCTGAAGGTGAAAGGAGGGCTTGGAAGAGGTGCTATGAGATGGAGAAATGAAGGCTGTGTTTAAGATGCAGTACATCATCACTGTGGTTGGCACATAAAGAACAGGAGCAAAGTGAAGAAGGTGGTCACCATACTGTAAAGGGCAATGATAAGAGAGTGAAGAATTTTACTTAATTTGTAAACCAAGGTAACCATTATAGATTTTTGCTAAGAGGAAGTCATGTCAGAGCTGTATCTCTGAGAGCATGATTTGATATAAGTGTTTTGGATTACAAATTTTTGCATTTTGGAACATTTACACATACTCAGGTGGAATGGTTAAAAGCTACCACCGTTGTTATCACATGTCACAGTTCAGGAATGTCCTAGCAATTTATGTAGAACTGGGAGACAAGGGGGGAAAGGGCAGTATGATGCCTAACCCATGACAGTTCATCTTATGACTTTTCAACTTCACAATGGTACAAAAGTGATACAATACAGATGTTGAATTTTGTTCTTTTCCTGGGCTAGCAATATATGCAATGATACTCCCACAGTGCTGGCAGTGGAGTGAGCTCTGTCAGTAACAAGGGTAAACCACTGATTCTCCACAATGGTCTATCTTCCCAGTGCTTTTTGGATACAGGTATTCCATCAATGACACAAGATATTTAACACTTTATTATAAAATAGGCTTTGTGTTAGCAATTTGACCCCACTGTGTGCTGTGTTCTGAGCACAATTAGCATAGATTAGGCTTGGCTATGATGTTCAGTAAGTTAAGTGTCTGAAATGCTTTTTCACTTATGAGATGTGCAACTTACAATGGGTCTATCAGGACAAATCTCCACCTTGAGTTAAAGAGCATCCATGTTAGCATTTGCCAAATCTCTCGTCATTGAAATCGGATGACTTCCAGCTTCAGCTTTCTAACACAAGTCTCCTTCAATCAAAAATCTCTCCGGATCAGTTTTTCCCATCCCCTGCTATTTTCACTTCTGGAAAGAGAATTCCACATCTGTCTACACTTAAATGTTACCTTTTCTTCAAATAGACTGTGAACATCCTAGGAGCAGCTACAGGGGCGGCTGGCAGCAAGGCTTTCATTAAAGAAAGCTACAAATTCATCTGTAGGACTCAAATCTGGCCAGGAAATATTCTGAAGAGCACATTAGTTTCTCTCTTCAGCATGAAGCAAAAAGTGAGGACATGAGGAGGAAATGTTCTGTGACCGTGACATTGATCAGTTCACGTCCATCTTGAGCTCTTTAAACAGGAGCTAAACACCATCAGGGTTTTAAATCATGCAATTCTACAGTGTGAAGTGAGGGGCATAGACAGGTTACACTTATGGTTTTTCAAAAATGATAAATATATCAAGCAAGGCAGATAGAACTGTTCTGCCTCTGCAAACTGGCATTTTGATGTTTACCTTGTGGTAGTATATGACTGTAGATGGTTCACTGGACAGTAAAAATTCACAGCCTCTCCAAGAGGAAGAAGCACACTGACATACTTTTCCTTCATGTGTGAGATGCATGAACCAGTTTTTTTTTTTTTTATGTTAGAAGGAAGACTGATATTCCTTTTATTAAAGTCAGAGAACCTACGACAAAATATGCAACAAATATAATTCAACCAAATCAAATAATAAACAATAATTTACATTGTATTTTCCAGATAACCCCTTTTTCAATTCTATCACTTTTCATGATAATTTCATTTAGCTGAACCTAATATAATTTTTTTTCAGCCAAAAGCATTGCAGCTGCTTTTCTTTATCGAATACCAAAAAATCTGATGAAAGAACTTCAGAGAAACTGGGCATAAGCATGTCTGTGATAATACCAAGTTTCTCAGTAATTATGATGCCCAACTGAACTTGGTATTGGCCTGAAACAAGCCAACAGATGTGATGAGACATTGAGCTGATCTCGGTTGGCAAGCTCACGTTTGTCTAGTTATTTGTAGGAAACCGTAAGGATGAAGTGCGATATTTCCTGAATGCACCAAAGCTACTTGAAAAGTCCAATAAAAAATAGAGTGACATTTTAACAGTTAATGATTATTGAAAGTGTAAGTAAAGAAATAGTTCATATGTAAATGACAGGGGAGAAAAAAAAAGTGATAAAACATCTGGCTTGTGAAAAATAGAGATCCAATCTAGAAGTTAGCAAGCAGTTCACCCACATAATGAAAGTCAGCTGAGGCCAGGCAAAGATAAAATGTCAAACTCTGTCATCGGCCACGGAGTGCTCCAGAGCTCCCTTTAAGCTTTCTGAATTAACAGTAATTTGTTTCTATTCAGACAAATTTGTAAAACTGCCTGAGCATAGCAATTCTCTCAAAATAAAGAGAAAAGACTCTTTCTTTTAAATTGATGTTCAATTCTTTGCACAGTTTTCACTTTTCCTCTGATACAGAAAGTTAAACAAGTACACTAAAGTCAAGCTAATTCATAAATTTCAATGACATATTTTCTAAATATAAGTCAGTCTTGATACTTCCCCTTTTATCCTGTCACATGTAAACATGGAGAAAGAGATAGAAGGATTCTGAGACACACAAAGAGAAATGATGGGATTCAGAACATGCTAAAACCCATATTTTGATAGGGTTCAAAATGTGGTACTCTAGCATTTGAGGAAACTGCAGAAATAAGACTCTCTGTTTGACCTCCTGCCCTTTTGTGGCTTCCTCTGAAGCAGCCCATAAAAGAATTCTCTGAACCTCTCTGATGTAGGTCATAAAACCTTCATTCCAGAGGTGCCAGCCCAATACCCAGAGGAAAGGAGGCATTCTTACCCTCAGAGACACAGAAATACCAAGAAGAATCTGAACCAAACAGGACTTGCTGGGTTCCTCCCAGTTTATGACCACTAGATAATACCTTTTTGTTCTCAAATCATAATTCTCCACTCTTTATCAAACCAAGCATAAAAATACACGTTTACCTGTATCTTTGGATCTTCATAGTAAAGGCTCCTGTACCACCTAAAATTTATTAAATAAATGTGTATGCTATTTTATCCTGTTAATCTGCCTTAAATTGAGTTGACTGTCCTCCACTACCAAGACAAGAGAGACAAGGAGAGAACATGCAAATTGACCCAACAGGACAGACTTCAGTCCAGACAGGGCATTATTTCCAAGTTTTTCTTGTGATGTGAAAGGGCCAGGTAACTAGGTTTAACTAAGATCATAGGGTTTCATGGGATAATGCTAGTTACCATTACAGGTTGAATATCCCTCATCTAAAATGTTTAGGACCAGAGTGTTTTGGGTTTCAGATTTTTGCATTTTGGAATATATACACATACACAGTGAGATATTTTGGAAATGGGAATAAAAACTAACACAAATTTTATTTATGCTTCATATGCACCTTATATACATAGGCTGAAGATATAATTTTAAATGATATTTTTAGTGCATTGTTTTTGGGCTTTATCCCATCACATGAGTTCAGGTGTGGAATTTGCCACTTGTAGCATTCAAAAGGCTTCAGATTTTGGAGCATTTCAAATTTCAGATTTTTATTTTAGTGATGTTCAATCTACCATCATGTACTGCATTCCTCTTTTATGCCAATCACTATACTAATTAGCTTTTGTTTATGATTTCATTTAATCTCTACAATAGCTTCATAAGTTAATATGTACCCATTTTACAGATGGAGATAAATTTTAGGTTAAGAGAGGATTAGGGCAGAAGCCAGGATTTCAACTTGGGTTTGACTTAGACTCAGAAGGCCAGTAACCAAGAAGCTGTTACAGAATAAACAGCATGATTTTTCTTGTGCATTGATACTTACCCATGGTTCCTAGAAGTTTAATTGACAAGTACTTAATTGCTCATTTAACTTGCCATCTGAAATCATTGGTGCTAATAACTGTTTACAGGAGTAAAAAGAAGGAACTGGTAGTAAACTGCTAACCTGTAACCTAGGGCCTCTTATGAGCAGCCAAAGAAAATCACCTGGACTTTGTTCATCCCCAGTCCAAATGTAAAAGTATTTTAAATCTTGAACTGAAATATCCATATACTTTACAGGATACAGCCCAAGAGTTCTTAGAGGAAACAAAACAACAAAAACGCTATCGTTTTGTTCTGAAAAGGAATCAGTAGGATTTAATATTATAATTGCCTGTCTCCAAAGCAAACATTACAAATTCATTGTTAGTCTTTGGTATCTCCTCTATTGACTCAAATTTTCCACTCATAAAGTTGGTAAATTGTTAAGTTGTGTACTTTCTGAATCAGGTGGAGGAGAGCCCCCGGTTTCACACCCTCTGGAACACACACTACTCTTTTTGTTCACCCTAGAGGAATTGCAATTTGACCAACTTTTGTTATCAACCTGTCACTGAAATCATCACTCATATATGGTCCATAGAGAATGAATCACAAGGTACTTTGTTTTGAAGTGCTCTTTGTAACACAGAAACACACAAGTAGTTCAAAAAACTAAAAATAAAAGTATTTATAGTCCTAATACTTTGTAATTTTAGGACTACTCCCATCTATGTTAAAATATATATCTATCTACCAAGTCCCCACCCTACTAATCATTAAAAGAAACAATCTCATGTGAAGACTATAGTTTTATTCATTAATACTCTAGCATTTATACTTATTAATATATAAATTATAAATATACAAAAAGTGATCTTGAATGTTTAATTATTTAAATAGTCTCAGAGTAATTCTCCTATTTGGAATTATTCTAAGGAAGTCATAAATTCTGACAATTCAATTTAATTGTTCCTATAAATAGCAGGTAATATTCTATTCTATTTTGCAATACAATTTTCTAGATTACTGGATATCATTTTTAAACTTTTCCATTATGTATCAAGAATATTAGGAATGCAAGGGAAAGTAAAGAGTATATCTATTATTTGTGTAATAATGACCAATGTTTCTCAACCTGAGTAAAAAATTCTCGTTTCTTCTCTCATCAAATAAGGATGGCAGCAGTATTCATCACAGTTTGCATGGAAATCTGCCAATAAAATAAAGTCAAATAACATTTCTGTCCAAGCCTAATAAAAATGTCCAATGGGTTTTTGTAAGGATATAAAGTATGATATAGACTCGATACCAGCCCCAACAACGTAAAACTGGAGGAAAAAACAAGGACAGTAAAGTCTCACTTTTTTCAGTGCCACTAACAAGCATCCTAAAGATATACTGAGGAATAAGAGAAATTCAACTTTGGTGTCTCTGTCAGTCCTCTTCCAAACCAAGAAAGGGAAAGAAATCCTCCTTCTCCATCAGAAGTCTACAAAAGAGGAGTCTTGCTGGTAAGGTTAACATCTGTCAATATCAGACTGGTACAAAAGCAGAGCCGCTCTTTGAATTGTTTGCTTAATAAGATCTCCCAGTGAATGCAGTACATTTGCAGCATGGGTTTTCACAAGGAACACAATACTGCATTATTTTAGAAAAGAGGGAGGCTAATTTCAGCAAAGCAAGAAAGAAGTGGTTAAGTTTGCCATTTTATTAGAATTTGAATGTGTGCATTGAAAACAAAGTAAATTTGCTAAACATTGTCCTAAGCATAAAAATTCATATATTTCGTCTGATCCATGTGATTTTTCTCCAAGATGTTCTTATTTGTACCGGCTGCCACTCATTGTTTGTGCTCCATTTGTGGACCACTGCTCTAGAATTTTAATGAGTTCCATGTTAAGCACCTATTAGAATTCATTCTTTCAGAGTCATTCTGTAGAGAGCAAAGCCCAAACATATTTCAGGAGTTTACTAATATCGTCTACTACAAATGAAAATCATTTACCCTAATTCTGAAGGGTAATTCCAAAAAGCATGTTAAATTCAACCAAATTTGGCCTGAGGACGCCTCTGCACTTGAATCCTTACATAGGGAACTGCAGCCTAACTTAGTATGTAAACTAACTGAAAGCCTAATTTAGGTGTATTCTCCTGTAACAAATAGTTGAGTCTCCATCAATTATAGCAGCTGAGTTTCAGTCATTTGCAGGTGGCCAACTGATTCAAATAAGGCAAAATTCAGAGCTGTAACCAATTAAGCTTGTCTGTACCTCATTTCTGTTTTCTGTCCATTAGTGTTGTCAGCCCTGTTGCGGGCCAGGATTCTTAGAATCTGCCCTGGTTCTGAGGGACCTGAGATTTGCAAATCATCTTTTGCTTAAATTCTGTTAAATTTAACCTAAGTTTTTTTATATATGTTTTTTTCCCTTTTTCACAAATATAAAGCAATTATTTCGGGTTATTGAAACCTCCATATTCAATTCCAAATGTTTGCCTTTTGAAAACAAGAAGTGCTATACTTTATTGCACAGTTGTATGGCAAACCATCTGATACCCTGCTTACCTTATCAATGACCTATAAAAGAGGTATTACTTTCAGATGAAACTGGGGATCAGAGAGTTTGAGTACTTGCCCCAGGACATGTAGTTAATATTCCAAAGTGAATCTGTCCATAAAATTCAAGCTGTCTCATTATACCACATGATGGTTGCCCCAAAATATTCACACACAAAAACTTCAGCTTAATAACTCTTTACAAAAGAATAAGTGTATTCTGGGACCCATGAGAAACCCATTATGACTAGATTTAAAGCCCAGATAATATGGTCTTGTTTTCTTAATCGGGTCTCAAATCTTGCGTTGTGGCTCCAGAATATCTTCTAGTAGCTTCTTATAAAAGTTTTTAACATGATCACCTACTTTTATGAGTTTGTTTTTGGTCTCAGACACACAAATTCTAAATATCACACTAGGAACAAAAAGACCTGGACTAATCTTACATCTTGAGTTTCCTTAGTTTTCGTCTAATTGAAACCTTTTATCTAACCTAAACCACTGAATGAACTGCCTAAATCAATAGATGTTACTTGGGGGGAAAAATAATGCAGTTTTACTTCAATACACATATGAAGGAAAAATGGAATAGGTACAGGCAGGTGTAAACACCACTGCAAGTGATTTTATAGTAAATATTTTTGTAGGAATGTTTGTAGTTACCTGGTGATTTCAGTTTGTATATATAGAAGAATTGAGCAATGTATTTCTTGTATGCGTTCCCATTTCACAAAAGGCATTAATATTATTTTTTACCAAAGGCTTTCAAAGATTAAAGTGGTGATGTGTCAGAGCCTGTTCATACTTCTGTGAGAGAGCTATGTCTGCACATCTCTGCTCCATTGTGTTCACTAGCACTAACATCAAGTTGATAACCTGAAATTGGCCATGCTGGGAATGTGTTCACTATGAAAATGAACAAATTCCAAATGAAGCCTGCCTTTTCTTGATGCTATTCAGATCCAGATATTGAACATTTATCAGCATGACATTGATGAAAGAAGATAACACATTGTAATAGATACTGAGGTGTGTCCTCCTTGCTCCAGGTACTGGGAGAGCTGACTGCTGGTGGCCCACAGTGCACCTTCTCTGTGACTTGCCCTTAATTCAAGCATCTTATTTAGGATTAAGGCATTTCCACATTGGATGCTTTGATGGATGTGAATTTACAAGGACTTGGACCCCAAAAGGCTATTCCAGCTTCAGAGCTCTTTGTGGGTTTGGCTATGAGTTCTGTTAGAACTGCATCATGGTGGAACTTCTCCCTCTGCACAATCCTAGCATCCACTGTCTTTCTTTTACAGGTGTTGCTCCTGTAGACAAACACCCACACAAATACCTCCCACCCAGAGGCTGTTTTCCAGGGAACCTGACCTAGACAGGCATGTAACTTTTTACATGGCACATAGTGCTCATAAATGTCAGTTGTCAATAAATGTAATTATTTTCATGCTGTACCTTATCTTCCAATCTAGTTGTTAAGATATAGAAGGAAATGATTTCAGGTACCATTTCTTTTTAAGCTGAAAAATGGACCTGCTATGGACAACAGGATAACGGCTATTTATGACTTTAATTAACCCTTTAAATGCTGACTTTGATGGGGAGTGAGTGCAAGAAGGCAAGTACAAATTCAAATCCTTTTAAGGGTCAGGAAAAATGGTTAAACTTGACTTGGGCAATAAAGGGATTTAGATTGGTGGTCCTTAAACACATCCAAGTCCTAAGAAGTTATGGCTCTCGGGAGTTGTCCATTGTAATCTAAAAGTAAAATTTATAACATCACAGTTCCCAGAAGGATGACTAAGAGGATGAGTCTGATTAACTGGCAATTTCAAACAACAAAAAACTGAATGTGATACATGTCGTTCCCCTCTTGAGACTGCATAGGACCCAAGCATAATGTCCCTCTAGAGAGAACTCAATGCCAACCACAGCTGAAAAACACTGGGCAGTCATTCACAGCCATCCAGTAAAGCAATATTCTTTGTACATTCTGTTATGCATGAATGTCAGGATGACTACCAGGGGACTAATTCTCTTATCGGGAATATAATATTTCTTGGGATCCTCTGTGGAACTTTTCAAAATTAAGCCATAATCATGCAAAAGACTGGTCATATATCAAAGTAAAATATATCAAATACATTAGAACTGCCATTTTTGAAGCTCTCCTTTCGTAGGATTTTTCAAAGGAAAAATACAGTTTCTGGTATGGAATTTGGGCTCAGATATCAATATATGCTAATTAAGGGGAATCTACCTTAAGTTCATCCTTTTCATTTGCTTCCTTGTTAATTTACTCAGACAACTCTGGGCAAGACATTATAGAAGCACTGAGGAAAATAAGAGAAATAATGAAAGGTTATTTCTCGTTTAGAACCCATAGCTATGGAAGAGGCATACATGTTACAAAGAAAATGCAATTCAGAGTGGAGGAAATTTGGTGGACATCTTCCATCTTCTGAGCACGCTGTATTTACTTTTGTAGATAACATCACAGGGCTCTTCCACATCTTTTATCCTCATTATCCCTTCAATGTTGCTCTGCTGGTGTTGTACCAGTGACAGAAACTAAATCCCTGATCACATCAATCTCAAGCTGAGCCTATCAGAGGCCTATTCTGAGATTGTCCCAACCAAGTTTTCTTGCCTTTTGGATCTGGAATGATATGAATGCAAGGCTACAAAGTTATCTTCCCACTCTGGAATAATCAAAAGATGGTTTTCAAGCTCTCATCAATGAACCTCCAAGAGCTGGTTTCTGTGACTGATCTGGGAAAAGTCTGGGTACCCAACAAGCTTGAATGGAATTTCTCCAAGCTTTCAGCAGAAGGTGCCCTTCAATATAGGACCACCCAGAAGCTCCAAGTTTTACAGAGACTAAAGTTGATCCTCTTAAGAGAATGAAAATAAAATTGTAAATGCACAAGCAGGTCTAAATGCCATTATTTGTTTGGGAAGACAAAGCAAAATAGAAGTTACTAGACCCTTGAAAGGTCACATCTTGCTAATTTACAAGAAGTGCTTACACAAAACTTCTTCACAGTTGCAAACTGGCCACCCTTCCACAAAGACCTCTCTAAAACAACCAGCAACTCTTAGGGCACAAAGAGGCCCATGCAATAGAGGAACCCGAAGCTCAGGCTGCAGGAGCTTCAAGGTCAATGTGCCTCCAGCAGCACAAATGTCTAATGTCTAAAGTACTATGGAAAAATAAAGAGAGAAAGGGCAGCCCTAGTACCAGGAAGTCTTCTCAGAGGGGTAAGCACTCAAGGGATGATTAACGTCCTAAAACCCAGGAAATGGGCAGGGATCCAAGACTGCAAATTCTTTGTACTAAGTTACTGGGTTAAGGAAGAACAGCACAGTTGAGAAAGCTTATCTTTTTTTTTTTTTTAACTGTGAAGACAAATGAGAAGGAAAGGTAACTGTGGGGTGGCAATCAGAAGAAGCCCCATAGCATCATCCTAGAGTATGTCTGCTAACTTATTGCTTCTCCCCTCACTCACCCTGCTCTTCTTCCTCCTCCTGTCATTTCTCTGCCCTTTGAGCACTTAGGAGGGAGGAGACTTCAAAGCTCTGCTTCCCGGATTTTTATGTGCAGCATACGCTTTCTATTCTTGGGATACTCCACCAAATCCCAATACTTTGTCCTTGTCCTTAAAATAAACACAGCACTCAAAAAAGGAAGAATAAAGGAGCACAACAATAACAAATGACAGGGCTTCTCTCTCTTGCACCAAATCCTTAAGACATCAAGAAGCTTAACAGAAATAACAAACGCTACCCTTTTCAATATAGGACCTATGTCACCAAGAGTTCACCAATGTGCTGAGTGGAAAGGAATGGGAATCAAGAGGGAAAAAAGTGACACTCCAAATATTTTTTATAAAGATATATTACAAATTAAAGTCAAATAAGTAAGTTCAACTTTTCATAGATGTCTCACAAGAATTTTCATATGGAAAAAGAATGTAGATCCAAACCCTGTTTTCCATAACACTCCCTTTTCCTGATTCAGATAGAAGAAAAATCATCATCACTTTGCCAGGGATACGGTGAGCTTGGTGAACCAGGCAGGACCAGCTTAGTTTAGTCAATACTACAAATAAAGGGGAAAGGTTGATCTCTGGTTTTCAAATTGAAATATGATATATCAAGAAATTTGTAATGTTTTGAACAACCAACAATAAAAAAATTTAAAAAAAAATTGTAAAGGGCACTTTTGTGTGTGCTCTGGAACAGTAGAGGTTTGGGAACTGTCTAGCATCCAAGGCTTTCAAACCTTGTTTTGAAATTTCTGCAACAGAAGGATTTAGGATTCTGTTGGATTCCTGCACTGTCCCTTGTAAGGTTGTAAGTTGCCTATAGACACCCTGTAGAGTTGTCTACAATGTCAAGTCCATTATGTTCTGGGGAGTCAGCTCTGGGCTATGTGAAGAAGACACCTCTATCTGCTGAAGCACCTCTGTTCTGCCCTATACTGGCCATCTGTTGTCGCTACTCTTTCTCTATCTACCTATAGATACTGTCCTGAAGATGCTCTTGTCTCCTCAGGACAGAGTGTGACACATCTGCCCCTGTCCTCAGGTCAACATCCAGTGTTCTCTACCTATTTTGATCCCATTCATCCATAATATTTCTATTTGATTTTCCCTTTGCCCGGGTAAGATCTTCCTAAATAAGTATAATCACTAAGGGATGATCTCTCTGCTATTGTAAGTTTGAAACTGAGTCCATGTTGTCTTATTTTAGATTGCCTTCTGGTGTGGATCCCAGGTATGGCCATATGGTAAGATCAAATTCCTGTGGATAAGAGTTGGTATCTTCTTCCAAGAGGAAGGGAGAGGAGATTAATTATCATTTATTCCCAGGGTCTTTTATGGGGAAGATGTAGCTCTCCAAATTGGATGCTGAATTCAGAAAGGCAGTTCTTAGCTAAGCAGGAATCAAAGGACTTGGGGGAGGCTAGGCTACCTGAGTGGTATACATAGTGACTAGAGCAAGGCAAAATAACCTCCTCCACTTCACAGACTGCAAAAGCCAGATTTTGAAAATCAGCTTGCCCAGGAGGTAAATTTTCAGGGACCAGACAGGATTATAATTTCCATCTGCCCCTTCCCATTGGACTTTTTCCATTTATAACCTATCAGAAAACACCTGGACTTGAAGTTTAGGGAGCAGAAAAGTTTTCCTGCAAGTTAACAATCATGAAATATGGTATGTGGGTGTCCTTCCCAGATGATTTGCTTTTTAGGTCACCTAGTAGCTGACTGCCTGTATCTCAGTACATATGAATTCAGTGCAGGCAGAATGTGTTCTGGGTGTCTAGCACACACTAAGCACCTTGAGATATTAGAAAAGATGTAGAAGATCCAGGACACTGGGAAACAGTGTCCATTCCCATGGCATGCAACAGCAGACTTTGCAAAGTGTAATATCCTATCTTAGGGGCCTACTAAAATAGAAACAAACAGGATGATGATTTTACTATGTATGTGTGAGAAAATGCAGCCTGTCCCAAGGTTCCATCTCTTTGGTTCTTTGGTTATCCCACATACTCTTTTAGAAGGATACTGGGGTTTTCTTGGTCTTTTCATTGTGGTGGGATTGCTGGTTGTTTCATTCTGTTTCCAGGTGTTGCGATTGAACAAGAACAATCACATGCACCTGACAGGTGCTTTCTTAAGCAAAGCCACACATTTTGATAGTAATTAGTGATCGTGAGTCACAATTGCTCACTCACCTTTATAGGACTCTCACTTATCATTTTGGCCACTTAGTTCATTCTCCAACTATGTTGGCAAAGTTTCCAACTCACCCAAAGACATTTTCAAAAGCACTCATCATATCATTATTGTCTTTCCTCAAATCCTCAGGTACAGTGAAATGAATGAAAGCTATTCATTTGATTCTGCCTTTTATGCATTTTGAAAACATGAGTTCATTTCAAAATATACTAGAAAAAAACTTCTGGTATAAAATTTTGCGATTCTAAATTATATGCATCATGCCATATTTTCATGATCTGAGAACTATTAAAAAACAAAAGCAAAAACCAGTGGGGGAATAGTTAACTGAATTGGTTATGGATAACTGGCTACAAATTACTCTAATTAATAGGTGCTTATATGTTACAAGTCAAGTTGTGAAATGATACCGTGACCTTGGCAGGGCCACAAGAGACACAGGGGAGGAATCATTCAAAACATGGCACATAGTCAGCCACATGTGCAATCAGACTGGTGAGTTTGTGTGTGAAGCCAGGACTTCCCAGGGCAGCCCTCTAAAGGGCATCTCATCCCTTAACAGTTCACTTAGCAAATATGGACAAAAAAGCAACTGAAAACTTCATCCTTAATTATCAAACCCCCTTGAAGTAGGTTTCCAAAGGCTTTACCAAGAGAACAGGGTCACTAATCAATAATGACACTCCCAAGGAGCTCTCTTTCCAAAAGATGTTTGTTAACCCAGCAGGAAGAGACTACACTGAAATGTGGCTTACTTCAGGGTTAATTATTTGTCTTTTTTCCCCAGAGTCAATGGTAGCTTGAAGGAAGTATGAAAGCCTACTGCTGAATTCCAGGAGGGGTGGAAGAATGGACTCTGTGGGATTCCCAGCAACTAGTGAGTTTCTGGATTGCTTTTGTCTTAGTGAGGGAAAAATTCCTAGAGTGTGGTTACTGTTATTATGCAGTTAAGGAGTTATCTATAGAATAATATTAATTTTGAAACATAGCTTTCAAAAAACTTTTGTTTTAGGACACATTGACAATATGGTGATTTGTGATGATTACCATAAAAGTAAAAGCAATAAAAAGGTAACCAAAACATGCATGCATGCATCACACACACACAGAGAGAGAGAGAGAGAGAGAGAGAGAGAGAGCTGGGTCAATAAGAAAATCCATTGGGTCCACATGAGTCATTTTTCAATAAGAGTAATAGGCTAGGTAGTAACATATATGTGAATCCACTTTTTCATTAGCATTTGACTTCTGGAATGTACTGAAAAAGATTTACAATGAGTTTTCATTTTTAAATTAATTTTTAAAATTTCAATATATAGAAAAACTTCTTGAAAGCATTTTAATTTCTAGAGTAATATTTGATGTTTTAGGAATTTCATAAAAATCATGAAAATGATTCTAAATTAAAATTGAAATTACTATTTCCTCAATAGAAAACTGATGGGGGGAGTGGCAAATGGCATATAACAGAGTCCTGTCAACATTGTAAATGCAGGAGAACATTCATGTGGCGCTTTCTGTAACACCCTCTGGTTGAGTTAAGCACTCCTGTGCGTGCTATAGCAACCTGTCTCATTTTATTGCCATTTTTAAAAGTTATTTTCAAATATAGAACTGGTACAAAAGGAGCACCACCAAAATTGAATTTCCAACCATTTACTGGGTACCAGCTAATTTGTTTTCATTACACACAAAATCCAAGGAATACTAAGTGGCAAATAAATTTCAGGGCAGAAACAGTCTATTGCAATGGGATGCTAGCAGTAAGATCTTCCCTGGGAAACTACATCTACCCAATGAAATCCTTCTGTGCTTTTCGAGACCCTATATAGAAAAAGGACAGTTCCAGACCTTTTAATTTGGTTATCAATAGGGAGACATTGAGTAAAGAATCAAAAACAAAAGGATTACTACCCCAGTCTCCTTCCATGGGAAAGGAAAAGAAAATAACACAAACAGTGACACTGGACAGCATTTTCCTCATCTGGAAAGCTAATGGATTGAAGAAAAAAATTATCTTTCAGCTACTGCAGTCTATGATTTTAAAAGGATGAACAGTATATTAACTTTCATCAGAAGCCAGGCATCTAGGACCAGTTCTGCAAGCACCGTGTCCCAGGCATGCTGTTCCTCATCCCTGACAGAAATTTTAAAACTTTCAAGACACCTTCTTCACAAATGGGACATAAACAAAAATACAAATTAGATGGTCAACCTTTGGCGAACCAGACGTGTGTGTCTCATCCAGCTGTCTAAGTCACTACTAGGTAAAAAGATCACCCAACACAGGGTACCATGGATTCCCTCATTCCATTCACAAAGTTATATGCTCTTTATTGAGCTCCTACTATATCCCAGATACTATAAAAAGGGGTAGCAATTTAGTTAACTGTGCCATAGTCCCTGTCCTTCCTCACATATTAAATTTTAAAATACCATATCAAGTGAGGGATCATTAAAATAGAGACAATCTGAATGGAGGAAAGGGGTGAATACTGGAGAAGAGATCATGGAAGCATTTGAGTAGTGTCCAAATGAGATTTAAATATCTACGTGGGGAGAAAAGGGGATAGCATTCCACAGGGAGGGGATGGCCTTAGCAAAGACATGACGTGTGGTGTGCTTGGCAAGTTCTGAGGACAGGGAGAAGTGCAGCATGTCCAATAGACTGGGTGAGATGTGGGAATGGCAAGCGAAGACAGAGGAAAAAAATAGCTGGACCAAATGCACGCTAGGGATTTTGGACTCCGTTATGTGAACAATTGTGAAAGACTTTTAAGATCTTGGGATTGGGAGATGGGAGTGCTGGGGTAAGGCCAGAGTGTTGGGATCAGTGAAATCACTTATTAGCCTTCTCATAAAGTCCATGAGAAGCATTTTAAGGACCTGAATTCAGCAGAGAAGACAAACCATAAAAGATAGTTTTCCCAAAGATAGCCAGTCTCTGGTTGGTCAGACTTTTAAAGAAAAACTTTAAAAAACTCAAATTGCAATTTAATTAAGTCAAAGGATATATGCTGCCCATGGCCTGGCCCTGATTAGTCATGATTAGCAATGACCCTGATTAGCAATGACCCGTAATTAATGGATTAAAGGAAAAGTCTAAACTCCTGTGTCTTCTATTTTTGTTAGATGGACCATGTTTGCTTTTAAGCGTGTGCCCAGTAAGTTCAGAAAATAAATTTTTGAAAATGCTATGTTCTCTGAACGTGGTAAACATCCCCCTTGGGTCAAACTTGGTAAACTCAATTGTTTATCAAATCCATTTAGGAATGGCTAATGACTATTTTAACCACAGTATCCCATTCAAAAATCACTTATTTAGTGAAATGTGAATGGAAGAGGTATATGTGCTCACCTTTTCACAATTATGTATCTGAAAGGGGGGAATAGCAGAGGTGTGTGTTTAAAGAACATTACTATAGTATTTGCAATTGGGGTTGTCATAGGAAAATGACTAAAAAGTGGCACAAAGAATCGTTTTTGAAACAATAGAAATGTTCTGAAATTAGATTATGATGCAGGTGGTACAATTATGTAAATTTTCTAAAAGTCTTTGGCTCATACACTTAAAATGGTTGGATTTTAGAGTATGTAAATCATACCCCAATAAAGCTCTCAAAAAAAAATCTCAATGTACACATATTAAGGATTTTTAAACTCGCTATATGTGGTAGTAAAACTCGCAATCACAGTTATCTAATATCAGACTATAATTACTAGAGGGGTATGTTGTAGGCTGTGCTTCTCAAAATTTAATGTATTTAAGAATAACTAGAAGATAGCAAATGCAGATTCTAACTCAGTAAGTCTGGGGCTAGTCCATAATTCCACCATTTTCACAGACTTCCACATACTCCCATGTGCTAGGATCACAGTAAGGGATCAAGGTAATTTTCTTGCTCTCATAGAAATAAGGAGGCAAGTAATAAACAAGTGAACAAATAAAAGCTCAAGATAATTTCTCATACATATTAAATAACCTTCAGAAAACCCTAAGACTCAATATCCCTTTAAAATCTTTTCTTACGCTGGGCGCAGTGATGCACACCTGTAATCCTGGTGGCTCAGGAGGCTGAGACAGGAGAATTGCAAGTTTAAGTCCAGCCTCAACAACTTAATAGACCCTGCCTCAAAATAAAAATTTTAAAAAGTACTGAGGAGTTATAGCTCAGTGGTTAAGCACTTCTGGGTGCAATCCCTAGTGTGTGTGTGTATATATATATATATATATATATATATATATATATATATATATATATATATATATATATATAACAACTATCCTTAAGATCACCTACCATGTCCATCATTCTGATAGGTACTGGAGATATAATTGTGAATGAATCACACTCTTTCATGGAGTTTATAATGTGGTGCTAGATGCAGTTCACTCTCAACATAATCCTATGAGGTATGTAATATAATTCTCTTCATTTTAAAGGAGAGTATGAGAATCCAAAAGGTAAGGAACTTATCCATGGCCACACAGTTCCTGGCCTGGGTCTCCAACCTAGAACTTCATCTCAGCACTATGCTACACTAGACCCTCTTCAATTTCGTTGTCAGATTTAAGAAGAGGGAAATTTATATTGCACTTATCATCACAGAATACTATGTTCTTTTGGGCTGTGGCGCACTTGGCAAGTTGTACTGAGTATTTGTTAGCTTGGGGCACTCGTCTCTCTGGGTCTCACAGTATTAAAGCACTCTTGTTCTTATATGGAAGGTTTTATTTAGGTCTGAATTTCTTTCTTTCCTTTGCTACCAATTTCAGGAACCTTCTGAGGAACTATTTATACTCTTCTCTCCTGGGAATTTGAAGTTCATCTTCATTTATCGTCTACAGATACAATTTTCATGCTACTTACTTCCTTTTTCAGCTCACTAATGATGTTGTTAAACAGGATAAAACCAAGATTGACCCATGAGGACAGACTTTCAGATGCTATGCTCATTTTATGTCAATCATCCATTCCTCCAACGGAATGTCTTAGCTTAAATACCGGTATGGAGACAAGAACAAACCGCCGAAGTTTACATAAGCATGTAAATTCCTAGATGCTCATGGAAGAAATACTCGAAAATCAACAAATGATTTGCATGAATATGAATGATGATAAAAAATATAAAGGGGGAAATTTTATGGTAGTATATTTAAACAACAATATTTAATGAACATGAATCGGGCAATCACTTAATTTTATTATCATACCTAATTTTTACCCCTTGTTTGTTTTTATCAGTGCATTATAGTTATATATAATGCTGGAATTCATTTTGTACATGCATGGAATATAAGCTGCTCTACTTCAATCTATAGTACTTCCTCTTTCCCTGTCTTCTTTCCTCCCTTAGTATCTCTCATTTTAAAAATCATCTCCCAATGCGGTCACATTTCTTACCACCACTGCCACACACTGCAAGGACAGAAACTGAGGGCTACTGAGGTAGGCTGACATTTCTAGGACTTTGTCCAAAGCTCATATTTTTCTAAAATTATATATTGCTTCAATAAATACATGTTTTTCTTTGTCATTATAACTGAACTTTTAAGAAAACTAACCATGCTACACTCCTAATTTGGACTATGAAGCTTCTCATACTCTTCCAAAGAACACACGATTTGAAGAATTTGAACAAGCCTGTATCTTCCCAAGGAATATGTAGGTGATCTCTATAAGAACCATGTTGTCATAATGTTCCCATAGGCTACCTTGACATAAGGTTTGTGAAACAAGTTCCAGGTTTTATAAAGTCAGAGGAGAAAAAAGAGAAGAAGAAAATAGGCTCAAGTATGTAAATGGCCTATAGTATTTGAATAGCTATGGTTTCAGGACAATTATATTAAGTACACAAATCTGGTTTTAATGACCATGCTTAGAAGAGGGGCAGAGTGCTAAATGTGTAAGTCATTATGAACTTGGCACAGTAGCTCTGTTTATTTTAAGCTCTTTTGCTGCTTTTGTTCAGGATGTTTACTTAACCAGACTCTGTTAAACATGCTAAAACATTATTGCAGATTTTGTCTTTGTGAGCACTTTTAACTGACAAGCTACAGAAGTGATAAATCATTAGGAATTACAGATGATGGCCGAAAAACTGGAGTAGGCATCAAGAGATAGGCAGGTACCTTTTCATCTTGAGCTAAGTGTTTCAGTTGCGTTATCTCTGAAAGCAGAAACACGACGGCAGTAGAGGACAGCAAAGTGCATGTTCTCAGCAGTAGGAACTGCAGGTGGGCATTTCCCTCTAGGATGCTCAGACCTGCTGGACCTAGATGACAGTCTGGCATGAGGAAAATCCCATTCTGCTATCTGTCATACAGAAGTATAGAATGCAGCCTCTAAGTCCATACTGAATCTAGCTCTGAGAGTACCAAACACTGTAATTCTCCACAATGTTACCCAAGCCTGGGAAAGAAGAAAGGTCTCAAATTTGCTTCTCAATGCAAAGACAAGGAACTGAAAAAAATAGAACACTCTGTCAATAATGGTCCATGTGGAATTCCAATTTACCTTTGACATCATTATTATTATTATTTTTTAATACTGGGGATTGCACCAATTGGTACTTTACCATTGAGCTATAGCCCCAGCTCTTCCTTCTCTCTCTCTCTCTCTCTCTCTCTCTCTCTCTCTCTCTCTCTTTCTCTTTCTTTCACTATTTATTTAAACAGGGTCTTTCACTAAGTTGCTTAGGACCTCGTTAAATTTCTAAGGCTGGTCTTGAACTTACCATCCTCCTGCCTCAGCCTCCTGAGGTGCTGGGATTACTGGGGTATGCACCAGGCCTACTGCTAGCTGACATTCTTAGTCTCCCTTCCTCCTTCCTGTCTCCCCTTCCTTCCTTCCTTCCTTCCTTCCTTCCTTCCTTCCTTCCTTCCTTCCTTCCTTCCTCCCTCCCTCCCTTCCTCCTTTCTCTTCCTCCTGCTCTTCCTCCACTTTGTCATTATCTTTTTTGTTGTCTCCATCTTTATTCATCTTTGGGGAAGGTAGTCTTATTTTTGTTTGAAATAATTTTAGTACTATTTCCTGGTAAAGATTATTCAGTCATAGGGCTGGAGAGATGTGGCTCAAGCGGTAGCGCGCTCGCCTGGCATGTGTGTGGCCCAGGTTCGATCCTCAGCACCACATACAAACAAAGATGTTGCCTCCGCGGAAAACTAAAAAAAAAAAAATATTAAAATTCTCTCTCTCTCTTAAAAAATTAAAAGAAAAAGATTATTCAGTAATATATAAATACATTTAAATGCATATTGAATCTATATTTCAAAATTTTCTGGTTTTGAAACTCAAAACCATCAGTTTTTTGCCTAATAAGTTCCTAGTAGAGAAGGAGGAGTTTTATTCTAAAAGGAAACAAGAATTTTTGCCAACACTGTAATTATTTATTAAAGTCATCCTAGAAGGCAGTGAATTGGCAGGCAGGAAAAAAGGAAACAATCACATATGTTTATCTTTACTATTTACATAAATCAAAACCTGATAGAGATTTTAGGCTGTGGTTATCACAGAAATCATCTGACATGTTCTTTTGAAGTTTGTTGACACTACCCCAGACACAGTCCATTTTATGCAGCATGTGATCTTAGAGGGGAAAAAAAAAAAGAAGACTAACATCCTAAAATGTTTCTACCAAGGCCTATAGAAGGGAGGAATTCATAAATAATAGAATTAACAGAAGAGGACAGTTATATATGCAACAAGTGTACATCTTTAATGACTTGATTTTTTGAGATCCAAATACAACATTTTATTATATGATAGGGTTGTTCACACATATGGAGTCTCTTGTGTAATGTGGAATATGGAATACTGTTTATGATAGTGTTTATGGTATAAATAATAAACATTTCATTCAGTAACCACAGCAGCACTTATTTATGAGGGTTCAAAAAAGAAAACTTAAAGATGTATTAAATGATCACTTGGGCCAATTTAGAAAACTGTTAACTTGCTTTAATACCAGAGTAATCTGGAAATGCCATTAATTTAGGAGCTATTAAACACAGATTCCATTATGAACCAGGGGAACTAAGAACCAAGGCTTCAGATCAGAACTGGGGATAAACTAACTGACCTCTTCTTACCTTTTTGTCCTCATCTGAAAAATGAGGATAACAACTTGATTGTACAAAGCTTTCAAGGTTTAAATGAGATAATTCATGTCATGGCCTAAACTCAGAGCCTAAATGTGCTCAACAATTTTTAGCTTTCTTTCTTAAATACTAAATAGGAACACTTTCCCTAAGACCAAGAGCCATATTCAACCTGGATTTTTAGCTTGGAAAGGATTGGTCGAGTTTTTTTTACAACTAGGTACACTGTATTCAATAAAATTTGTAAAAATAAGGAGAAAAGGACCTGCTTCCAGTGTTAAACCTCATCTAATAAAAGAGACAGAACTTATAAGTAAATATTTGTTTCAAATTTCCATGTAAAAATAAATACCATCCTGAAGGCACATACCAGCTGCTAAATTAGACTCGAGAAAGGAGTTTGTCTTGCTGTTCAAAAGGCATTTGAAGAATAATATTATGTGGCTCTTCACTCTATGCAAGAATGAAAGAATAAAAGTAGGCTCACCAGGAAACTCTTAAGAGATCTGGGTATCCAGGGCTTGCACCAGGCTGAAATTGTTAAAATTCAGAAGTAAAATAATAAAAACACATTAAGATGGATCAGCAGAACTAGTCCCAGCCTGGAGAAGGTGGATGAATGGGAATAGTAGTTGAAGCCCAGGGTCTCTGCCGGGAACCTGGATTCAAGAGTAGAAAAATAGACACACTGAGCAGAGACCATGAATTCCTTTTCCTTCCCCACATGTTTAGATTTAGGTGATGGCAGAACATCTAAGTAAAGATGTTCCATAAACAGAAAGAAATCTGCAACTGGGGAGAATATAAAAGGTCAGGGCAAGAGAGGAAGATCTGGAAATTGTCTGCACAGAGGTGGGTGGTAAATAAAAGGGGTGCAAGCATCCTGACTGCTCAGAGGACATGACTTGCAAACCACAGAAGATTATTTAAAAACGCTATTTTAATTACACTTATTTTTAAAGTACTCCTGAACTCTCTCTGGAGATTAATATAGTACTAAATTTTGCATGGCTATTTAGAGCTGGAAGAAATTTGAGAAATTTCTGATCCAATTCCCTCAGTTTAGAGACAGGCAGAAGTCTTGAGGATTGAATTCACAGTTCAGCTATTGAGCAAATAAGTTTCCATTTGCTCATGCATTCAATATGTATAAACAGGCAGATATCAATGAATGCAAATATGGGATAATTCAAAATTATATATTGGCATGTATTTCTATTTAAAAATCACCAAATCTTTTAAGACTGTAATTTTAGGGCCATTCTTGCACTAAGTTAAAATATGCATACTTTAAATGATTGACCCAAAGTCATATAAAATGCCATAATTGGAAAAACAAAGTTTTTATATAAACAGTGTGTCCTTTTAAAAACACCAAGCTGATGGTATCTGAACATATTCACATTAGAAACCCTTCCTCAATTTAGCAGAAGTAACTTAGAATAACTATAGATGACATAGGATTCTATTCTAAACTTAATTTGAAAATAATTGAAATTCCTGTTTTGTTTTATTTTTTTGTGGGGGCACGGGTACCAGAGATTGAATTCAGAGGCACTCAACCACTGAGCCACATCCCCAGACCTTTTTAGAGAGACAGGGTCTCACTGAGTTGCTTAGCCCATTTTGCTGAGGCTGGGCTTTGAACTCGTGATCCTCCTGCCTCAGCCTCCTGAGTGGCTGGGATTATGGGCATGTGCCACCACACCCAGCTGAAATTCTGGCTTTTTATAGTTGCCCCCAGCTCTATTGTATGCTTAGCTCAAAATGTATATTGTTGACTCTCTAGAGAAAAGAGGTGCAATTTCCAAATCACCATTTATGCACTTGGATAAAACCACAAAGAAAACAAAATAAATGTTACATACCCAGCATGGCAATAATATTAGCTGTTAGCTTTGGGTTGTTTACTTAGAAAATCACTCTCTTGATAATTCCTCTAATGGCACACTTTATTCAACTGTCAGTAGCCAGAGTAAAGAAAGGATAAATTTTTTAAGCTGTGAGTTTTATATTTGTTTTTTCTTTGGTAATAGACCATTAAGTGATTACACAGCCTATAACTGAATAAGTCTAATGGCAGAAAACTGAACCCCTTTCAAGTAAGTTGTCTATCTTCAGTTATCTCTGCTGGAAAGTTTTTCCATGTAACAATGTTTCCATTAAACTTCCACATAGATATTGCTTTATATTCTACCCATAGGAATTGTGTAAAGAAATCATGATAACTCCTTTTGGCCTAATAATCCTTTCAGTATTTCAAGAGAGCTAGCAGGTTCCCCCTGAGTTTCCTGGTACCCAGGATATTCTTCCTAGAAACTGTCCTAAGCCCCTTGCTCCATCAGTTTGTCTCCCTCCACACTTAGGATTTTCTATACTGCGGTATAGCACTGTAGCTCAGGAATTGAATAGATTTTTATTTGAATCTCTACTTCATCTCTAACAGTCTGTTTGATATTACATAATTTATTCAACCACCCTGAGCCTCAGTATTCTTATCTGTCAAGTTGGAAATAATAATCTCCTCAGAGGTCTGTTGTAGAGGCTAAATGAGATCACAAATGGTCTAGTTCCTGGTCCAGCTCCCATCCAACCAACACCCCCATCAAAAGAAGAGTCAGATTTCTGCAAATGAAAGGGATATTCTCATCACCTCTTAAATCTAGATAACACGCGTTAGCTTGAAAGGAAGGACACCTGAAAGTCTATTTAAATATTTTCATGATGTATAGGTGCTCGCATAATCCTCTCCTCCATAAAAAGACCATCAGTGTGATGTCACCAAATGTATTTCCACCAAACAGGTTTGGCAACATAAATTAGAGGAAATATAAAAAAGGAAAATAATGCATTTTGGCAAAAGCTAGTTTAAGCCGGAGTATACAAAACTAGTATAGATCATGCTTCACTCTTAAATTTTGTTATGTTATTATCTAACTTTGTTTCAAATTGTACTTTGCTTCCTATTTTAATCTATTCTTATTTTAAAGGTTTTACAGTTGTCATATCTCCCATTTTATATTTCATTACTAGGGAACATATTACATAGAAGATGAAGAATCAGAAAGCTAAGGCCATTAAAATCTTGTCTAAGAGTGAGAGGCTTCTATTCTGAAAAGATTGCCTTCTGTAAGACAATGGAAATTCTTGGGTTGACTTCATGTATCTCATGATGACCCTCACACTATGTCTTTTACCTTTTTTATTTCCTATCCTTCAAGTATAGTGGCTTCAGTCTACTGCATTGAAAGATGGCAATGATTGCATTTCAGAACACACACACATGCACCTGCGCGCGCACACACACACACACACACACACACACACACGGTATTATAGTGTAGAAATGCTCTTGGAACTGCCCTTAAATTTCACTATGTCCCATTAGCCTTAGGCTCAATCTGTTAAACATCTGTCTCTAAGAAGGGACCACATATTTTATGCATAGAGCAAATAAACAGGCATTCTTTCAGCTGCACCCACATTTCTGATCATGTTAGAGAAAAGAAAATTAAGTATCTTCCAGTTGCCCACCTATATAATTGATCATTTCTTTCCTGTGTTCCCAAATTCTAATTACCATACTTCTGTTCAAAGTTCTGCACAACTTAAAGGCTCTGCTCTTAGCTGACTCCATCTTTAAATCATAAAACTTTCTGAGGGCAAGGAAAATATCCTCATCATCCCAAAGGTCTAGAATAGTACCTACCTTAAAATGATTCTCCCCTTTCCAACCAATCTTATTGGTTTGATTATTAAGGCCAAAATTACAAAGTGGAAAGACTGGAATTTAGAAGACCTGGTCCTAGCTCTTATTAAGCATTGTATTGGGGAAAGTTAGAAAACTTCTGAGGGCATCCGAAATAAAGAGATTGAGCTATGTCACCTTTAACATTTTTTTGTATCTAAAATTCTAGCATGACAAGGTTTCACAAGCTACATGATAATGTGGTGGAAGTAATAAAAGACTTTTGAGAGTAGACCATTCTGGACAAGATGCAATGAGACTGGGTTGTTGGTATTGCTGAAAATGAAGTTGCAACACAGATGAACACAAAATGAGTTCTGCTTAAAATCTTCTCAGCCGCTAGCTACAGTGTCAGACTACTTGGTTATGATTTACTATGCTTGATAGCAATGATATTAAGAGTGTCCAAGAATAGTCGATGTCCTTCCAAAATTGTCTAAATTTCTCTCAGAATATCTTCTGTGCGGGAAGAATCTGGCTCAATTGTCCATGGGTTATATGTGGATGTACCACGTCTGAATCACTGGCACCAGGACCTAATACCAAACAAAACCCCTAAACCTCAAACTATTAAGTGTTGAGCAAGATATTTAGCAATGCTGGAAGTTCTGGAAGCATATTTTATTTTGGCTCAGATACCTAGGGGAAAGGACAGGTTTTTTGTATTAAATTGAACCTTGAGCATTATTCTCTCTCCCAAAGCAGCCAGGCACAGTTAGTGAGGATAAAAGGAACCACTAACTCTTCAAGGACACATTTATTTGTCAAGGTAATGGATCAACATTCTTCTGTTTATGCCAGCCAGTCAAAGTGTTTGTTGAACAATAACTATGGAGTATGCAAATAACCTTGACTAGGTCTCATCCTTGTTCTGACAGGAAAGAGCTCTGTTAAGGTTTAAGAAGATTTTGCCTGTGAGGGTAAAATATTATGAGGTTGTCATCATTAATGTCCAGAAGAATCTTCAAAAATTGGTTAATGATTATTATCCAAGCTGATAAGGAATAGAAAAAAAAAACACACAGAAGCCAACAGACTCTGTGTATCTGAGTCTTCCTAAATATTGATGAGTTTTAACAGGAACTCCCTTTCGTCTCAAGTTCAGGCACCAGTTTTATGACTTTATAATTATGCGAGTGAAAATGATTTAGCCTGACGGAGCACATAAGACAATGCAGGTCAGATGATGTCTATTTATCATGGGAGTAAACTGTGCTTTCTGCTGCTTTTCTGAAGGGCACAGCACTTGAGAGACCAAGTATCAAACCAAAACCCTGATGAATGAACCATAAAGGGAAAATTCAGCAGGTCAAAAGAAGATTTACATCAAATTAACATAACTTGAGATGTCATTCTTCTTCCCTGCAGGGGTATGTCTGTCTAGACACATAGGACTGTCATTAGAAAACCGCCAGGGCAGGACTGATAGTACATGCTAATTGGCCTCTTTTACCTTTGCCTTTTCTACAATACCGGTTCTCTCTGCAAATGTTCCCTGTGGTGAATTACATCACCTCTCCTATAATATCACAGTCTTTTCTCTCAAAGGAGAAAAGCTTCAGGAAGTATTTTACTGTTATCTCCATTAGATTATGATATACTGGATTATCCATTCTAATGAATCCTGGTTTCATCTCTTTGTTTAGGAGACATTTTTCAATTTAAATTTTATTTTCAAAATCAGAGGGGGTATTTGGCAACAATGGGGATGGAAGAAGGACAAAAGTACCCTTATTTTTATCCTTTGGAAAGGTTCCTGGGTCCCTGGAATTCCTTCAAAAATTATAATTTTAAGTTTAAAAATTATATGTGGTCAGCTAAAATTTTGGCTGGCTTTGGCAAAATAGTTAGTTGGGTTTCTTAAATATATACTATGGACCTCTTAAAGTTGATTCATTTTCAAATTCTATGTATGTTTATGTTATAGGCATTCTGTCCATGTTTTGGGGTTTGAAGGATGAAAACCAAACAAAAGTCCATAAACTATCAATTAATTTTTAATGAGCATCTGGTCACAATCCTTCCAGATCTCTTAAAGAGGAATCAAAAATATAAAACTTCTGTTTTTAAAACATAGAATCTATCAGAAAAACAGATGCAAAATGACTAGCAGTTTTAATCATTATGCAGCAGGATGCATGCACTAAACTTGGGCTCTTCAGTGGAAGTAAATTGCAAGCCACAGATGAGAGGCCACATGTATAATTGTGAAATTTCTAGTGATTCACAGTTAAGAAATAAAATGAGTAGAATCAACAATATATTTTACCTAACCAATATATCCCAAGTATTACCATTTTGCAAATATGTAATGCTTCATCTTATATATTTTTATACTAAGTTTTGAATAACGTGGATTTTCCATTTGCAGCACATCTCAATTTGAACTAGTCATATTTCATGTTCACAGTAGTCACACAGGCCAGTGGCCACCATACTGGATAACACAACAAATTCTGAGAAACACAGAAAGAAAAAAGATTAATTCTTGCTGGGTCATAAAGAAAAATGAACAAATAGTTTGTTTTTTGGCCTATAAACATGACTTTTATTAGGTAAACTGGCAGTGGATTTTGACCTGATTGGGAATCTCTATATCAAATGTGAACTTTTAAGCTATGGGTAGGTTTTAAAGATAGAGAAAAAATAGGATGAGAGTTTTGCTTTTCAAAAGATAAATATTGGCAAGATGAAAGACACATTGGAAAACGGAAAACGTAGAACCAAATAGAGGAATCATGTGGCTATTGCAAATATTATGAGAGATTAATTTAAATAGCGTTTGTGTGCTTAAAACTCCCAAATTTAACACTTCAACCCAGATCTCTGTTAAATTCTAGAATTGACAACTTCATACTTGATCTCTCTATTCGGGTGCCTGATAGGCAATTCTAACAGAAAATAACAAAAACCCAATTTCTATCAGAGTGCAATGGTGTACACCTGTAATTTCAGCAGCCCCTGAGGCTGAGACAGGAGGATCACAAATTAAAGTCAGCCTCTGCACCTTAGCAAGGTCCTTAGCAACTTAGTAAGACCCAGTCTCAAAATTAAAAAAAAGAAGAAGAATAAAAGGCTGAGGTTTGGCTCAGTAGTAAAGCACCTCTGGGCTACACAGTTAAATCCCTGCTATCAAACAAACAAACAAAAAACCCCAAAACAACAACAACAACAAAACAATTCCTAAGCCTCCACTCAGACTGCTTTACATTCAGTCTTTTTTCTTGTAGTCTAATTGCTCAGACTGGAAACTTCTTTCTTCTCTTCAGGAAATCCTACTGACTAGACCTTTAAGACGTATGCGGAATCTAACCACATCTACTCTACTGTCCTTACACTGGTCTGAGCCCCATCATCCCTCAGCATGTTGGCCTCCTGCCTGTTCTCCCTGGATTTACTCTGGACCCCTGGAGTATATTTTCAAAACAGGAACCAGGCTGGCACTTTTGAAACTGAAGTCAGAATAATACCTGAAGCCTTTCAAGAGCTCCCCATTTCACTCAGAACCAATGTGCCCACATGGCAGAAGGGACTATTCCTAACCCATCATTCTATTTATAGAACAGAATGAAACACTTGTGCTTTTTGTCATGTGAATTTCTAGGATTTCCCACAAAAGTAAACAGAACACACATCCCTTCCACACTAACTCTGGGCTTGGGCAAATTTGTGTCTTTGACCAGTGGAGTGTGTGGAAGAGATCTGGCCTCGGGGTCTTTGCACAGGATGCCCCATCTGCCTGGACTACTCCTTTTTTTTTTTTTTTTGGTTATTGGCATGGCTAAATCCTTTGTTTTCTCCAAGTTAAATGTCCCCTTCTTAAATGAGAAACCTGGTGGACACCGCCTTAATCAGGAGATCAAAGTTAACATCACCAGCACTGGGGGAAAAATAAAGATTTTTCCCCTTTTGGTACTAGGGCTTGAACCTAGTGGCACTTAACCACTGAGCTACACCCGACCACCACCACCACCACCACCCGGCCCTTTTTAAAATTTTTATATTGAGATAAGGTCTCACCAGATTGCTAAGGGCCTTGTTAAATTGCTGACACTGGCCTTGAACTTGCAATATATAGGCATATACCACCACAACCAACAAAACTGACCTATCCAGGTGTTAAAACACATAATATAAAATGCTAAGAAAGACAGAATTTCATTTGAGTGTTTTCCTTTAAGTAAGTTCATAATCTGATTTAATTCAAAAAGAAAGAAAGAAAACCTAAATCTAACACCACTGGCCTGAGCTCTTCAAAGTGTCAAGATCAAGAAACACAAAGAAAGGCACAGAAAAGGTTGTAGCTTAAAGGTCACTGGCAAAACTTGATGACAAAAAGCAATATATGATTCTTGACTGAATGCTAGGCAAGGAAAGCAAAATAAGTAGAAAAGACATTATTGGAAAGATTGATAAAATTAGGGATTCTGGGTTAGATTAAGAATATAACCTCAATCATTAAATTTCCTGATTTTTATTACTGTAAAAATTATGTTTTAAAATGTTTTTATTGTTAGGAAATGCACACTGAAATATTTAGGTGTTAAAGGGCAAGGTGTCTCCAACTTACTTTGAAAGGTTGAGAAAAATGTGTATATATAGGCAAATTATAACACCTATACAATCAGGAATAATCAAATTTGAAGGGAATTCAGTGGTCTTCATATGATACTCTGAGAAATAAAGATATTCAGGGATTTCTTAGTGGGACAGAAATATGGAGTTATGTTATAGTGAAGTTCCAGTCAGTCTCTCTCTCTCTCTCTCTCTCTCTCTCTCTCTCTCTCTCTCTCACACACACACACACACACACACACACACACACACACACTCCGCCAAAGGAGATCAAGTGATTACCTGCTTTCTAAACTCCTAGGCAAGTTTTATTTGCACAAAGGATTTTAAAGGTTAAAACAATTTTGAAAGTCACGAATTTGAATCTTTATTTTTTCTTTAGATTTGGATAAAACAGTTGATGTCTTGTTAAGTGACAGGCTTAGTTCATGGCAGAGTTGAACTTGGTGTTTATGTGAGTGCTGGATCTCTGACATTTGCTCTTGGCTATTTCCATGAAAGGCAGTGGACGTGAGTTCTGAATGAATGAATGGCACTATGTTATCCATAATTGTCATCAATGTCAAACTTCAATCAGAAGATAATTCCATTTATAGGAGTGACTTAAACAAATCTCATCAGTTTAGTGATTCTTTGCTAATTGTTCACAGAATTCTATAGGGAAATCAATTCCTCCATGTTCCTTAAAATTAGTAACATACTCTTCTATCTTTCAAGAAAATCGTTCCTGAAATTGAGGGTGTAACAGTTGAACAGATTCTTTAATTTCTTCTTCTCTTGCCTCTTTCTTTTCTGTTTCCTTTTTCTTCCTTGGAGTACAGAAATCTAAATATGTGGGGAGACATAAGCATGCAATAAAATAACATGACTTCAGAGAATTGCTGAGCAGAAAAGTGAAGCCTTCCTTACTCTGTGTCTGCTGTGAATGCATGTGTTTGTGTGTCCATGTGTGGCCTGGAAAGACAGAGGAGGACCTGGGAGCTGGCAGAAGTGATAGGATCCATAGGAAAAAAAAGGAAGAGAATGATTTCCTTTAGCCCTAATCTGGTAAAATCAAAGAACATTTTCCCAATAGCAAGACACATTCTATTACTCTACTAACATCTGTTCATTCTTTCCTTCCTTCATCAAATAGGTACTGGAAACCCATACAGATCCCGACACTGGAAAAATCAGTAGAACATAGAATATAACACAGAGAAGCTCCTCAGTGATGCTGCGGGTGAATTTTTTGCATATAGGACATAACTTAGTTACCTTTATAGTGCATAATATATTTCAACATAGAGTAGAGGCAACTTTTTGCTGGCTTCATTAATTTCTTATTAATATAGCAAAAGGAAACAACAGTTTTGATGTTCCTAAGGAAAAATAAGAATAAGATCCCAGTTCAACAAAGTTACTTGAGATTCTGAGGCCCAAAGAGAATGGAACAGGTAAACATCAATATTTAGAGACTGGAATATAAACAAAATTTATTCACATGATAATGTAATTTTTCTGTTACATAATATAAACAAGACCTATTTCTCTACCTCTGCATCAAACCATGTTGCCAGGTATATATTAGCCTGAAAGTGATATGCTTTCAACTCTTACATACCTTCCTTGCGTTTAGAAAAAGAGCATTTTGAATTTAGGTCAAGTAGTAATATTTATTGATTTCCTCTGTTGGTGAAAGCACTCTTCTTCATTCTTTATGTATATTAATTTATGTAAGTCTTCTGGCATTACATGTACTTTTCTGCGTATTTACCCTAAATGATAAGAAAATATATTAAAGTTCTAGATCAAATAATTTGCACAGGTTGAGTTTATCTTACCTCAATTTATCATAATATGAATACTTGTGAAAAATTTGGAAGCCTCTATATCTGATGTTAGAATTCAGGCTTTAGGAGTGAATACAAATGATGAATAATTATTAGAATCTTTAAAATATGAAAAAATGTATCAGATTAGTGTTTTGATTAAAGGCTCAAAATTCAACAACACAGTGTGGCAGAAGTGTTCAACTGAACCAAGTAATGTTGATGCACAACTAAAAATGACTTGGGCTTAGTGGAACCATACGGATTAGTAGATATTGTTGGAAAAGTTTTGATTTTTTGAAAGCATCAAAAAGTCATTGCGTTAGAAAAACTCACTGTATTACTTCCTATTGGCATCCACATTTCATGATTTGTACAGCTAATCACACATACTGAGCATCTGCTAAAGCTCAAATTCTGCTTTAGCTTCCTGTAGTGGGGTTAAGGATTATTTGCTTTCATATGGTTCATTTATGTCTGTGGTATGTGATAAAGGTGCTGATTTCTTGACACTGCAATATAGATGGGCTTCTCCCATTAAAATCTCTGTTCAGGGGGAGGGGACACTTATAAATCACTGTGTGGTCTTGTAAATTGTGCAGTGTTATGAGATATTTTCCTCCCAGGTTTGGATCAGAATAACAACTACACATGAAATTGCCAAGAGTATTCAAAAAGAAAGCAAAACCAATGAAAACAAAGTCTAATATTATTTTAAGAAAAAATATACTGAAAAATTTCTTGACCCACATGAAATATTTACAAGGGTGTTGCCAAGAATATGAAAATGGGAATAAGTGTGTATATATGTATTCCTATTTTAAAGCAGGAAATGACAGAAAGGTATTAAAATGATAGTAATACCAGTAATAGTAGAATAAATCATATTTATTGAGCACTTACTCTGTACTTGGCATTCTGCTAATCGCTTTCACTTCATTTACCTTATTTAATTCCTGCAATAACCCCATGCAATTAGTATTATATTACAGATGAGGAAATTTACGACTGTCTTCTGCATATTTACTAGACTATTCTGTAAATGCACCGTGATACTTTATTCAAGTTACATTTCATTTAAATAAAAATTACTTCGCACATATAATCCCACTGCCCACTTTAATGGCTCTACTTCTAATGAGGGTCAATGAAAGTGGCTTCATGTGTGTGTTTGTTAAATAAAAAGACAAATCCCTCTAGGATTTTCATTAACTCTTTCCTGTCATCTGTTTCCAGAATCATGGTTACTTTAGACACTAACTGAGCACTGACTACTCATGAAGTACTGGTTTAGGGAAAGGATTAAAAATAAGGAGAGAAAATACTCTCCCCAAACTTACACAAATACACACACTCCCACATACACACACACACTCCCATATATACACACATTGTTTAACCTTAAAACACTAGGCTCCACATATGTCAAAGGGTGCCTTGTTCCTAAGAGTTAAGCTTTACCTGGTATATAGGGGCCTTATTTATAATGAGGGAAGAACTTGATCAATAGAAGACACTGGCTCACTGTTAGCACCAGTAAGTGCCTTGCCAAGACAGCAACAGACATGCATCTATTTGGCAACTTCTCTTCACTTCACACTTTCTCAAAGTGACTGAAATGAGTGACTCCTCTGAATATGGAACTTGTTATGCAACCCATCATGTGACCCATACCTTGTGAGGGTCTTCCTGTGGCTTTTAATGGGGAAACAGACATGGAAACTAGACTACCACAGGGATGCTTCTGCCACCCCGTGCCATCCTATCCCTAGAGCTCAAGAAACAAAGGACAGTGTTTTACTGACCTGAGTCTTAGGGAAACTGTTTTTGCTGACTTCCTAAATTCTTACACTTGATTTACCTTTTGCTCTGACTGCCAGAAAACTTACAGCTTAGTTTTGATTTGCCATTAACAATTTTAAAGAACTATTCATATGTAATTTCATCAGGCTGATTTTTGTAATTTTCCTAACTTTTGTGTCCTGTTTACCTAATTCCTAATGTCTTGTGAATGTATATGTATATCTAAATATAAACATATATGTATGTGTGTATATGTGTGTCTTAGTGACACCAAGTTCTTTGTAGAATGAATAGAAAAAGCAGGGTATTAACATTTAGAGGGACAAAATCCACAAGTATTCTGTAACCAGGCCTATCCTGATACATCATATTTTATGTAGCATATATTCTACTAGTTTCCATATGCAGAGATGTGTACAAAGTTTTCTTCCCCCTAAGTAAAAAAATGAAACTAAATACAATGTAAGCAGTGGAACTTCCTTCTGTCTTTTATAATTAAGACTCTGTGGGAAAGACCATGGGACTCACCCAGCTGAAAAGGTGTAGCTGCCCCATTCCATATTAGCTTGGGCTGCCTGTGTCAGCCTGCACACATAGCCCAACCTGCAAGAGCCTCCTCTTCTCTGAAAAGAGAATAATTTATTTTCCAGATGTTTGCAAGGATTAAATAAATTTGACACACAGTGCAGGCTCAATAAATGTTTGTCCCCTTCATGGTCTTACTCACAGAAAACCCCATTCACTAGATTTCCATTAAACACACACCCTCTGAAAAGATTTAATAAACAAATGCTGATAAAGAATATAGGTGAGCCTATTTATTTTTTCTGAATTGGAACCAGACATGCAGGGAGAAATTCACCCTAACTTTCCATCTAAAAATCTGTCATGTTTTCCAAGGAATCTCCATACTACTTTCCATGTTGGCTGCACCAATTTGCAGTCCCACCAGCAGTGCATGAGTGTACCTTTTCCCCCACATCCTTGCCAACACTTATTGTTGTTTGTCTTCATAATAGCTGCCATTCTGACTGGAGTGAGATGAAATTGAGTAGTTTTGATTTGCATTTCTCTAATTGCTAGAGATGATAAACATTTTTTCATATGTTTGTTGACTGATTGTATATCCTCTTCTGAGAAGTGTCTGTTCAGGTCCTTGGCCCATTTATTGATTGGGTTATTTGTTTTGTTTTGTTTTTTAGTGTTTAGCTTTTTGAGTTCTTTATATACCCTAGAGATTAGTGCTCTATCTGATGAGTGAGGGGTAAAGATTTGCTCCCAAGATGTAGGCTCTCTATTCGCCTCGCAGATTGTTTCTTTTGCTGAGAAGAAACTTTTTAGTTTGAGTCTATCCCATTTATTGATTCTTGATTTTAATTCTTGTGCTATAGGAGTCTTATTAAGGACGTTGGGGCCTAATCCCACATGATTAAGATTAGGGCCTACTTTTTCTTCAATTAGACGCAGACTCTGGGAAAGGAACCACCATGTGACCCAGCTATCCCTCTCCTTGGTCTATACCCAAAGGACTTAAAAACAGCATACTTCAGGGACACTGCCACATCAATGTTTATAGCAGCACAATTCACAATAGCTAAACTGTGGAACCAACCTAGATGCCTTTTAGTAAATGAAGAGATTTAAAAAACTGTGGCATATATATACAATGGAATATTACTCAGCAATAAAAGAGAATAAAATCATGGCATTTGCAGGTAAATGGATGGCGTTGGAGAAGATAATGCTAAGTGAAGTTAGCCAATCCCCCCAAAATAAATGCAGAATGTTTTCTCTGATATAAGGAGACTGATTCATAGTGGGGTAAAGAGGGGGGAGCATGGGAGGAATAGACAAACTCTAGATAGGGCAGAGGGGTGGGAGGGGAAGGGGGTTAGCAAGGATGGTGGAATGTGATAAACATCATTATCCAAAGTACATGTATGAAGACACAAATTGGTGTCAACATACTTTATATACCATGAGAGATGAAAAATTGTGCTATATATGTGTAATAAGAACTGTAATGCAAAAAGAATTCATAAATACAATGAAACTAAAAGCTCAAAAAAATAAAAAGCTGTCATGCAAATTTTTAAAATGATGCTGTTAAGATGTTTGATGATTTTAAATAGTAAATTCATGCTTTAAAACAATTTCTTAAAAGATGGTGATTAATGTTTTTTAAAATACTGCCCAATAGTTGGAAAGGTGCATTTTGTGTGCATTTCTATGTGTTAAAGAGTGCTAATTCTCACACAATGCTAATTGAGTATGCATTAACTTAGCCCCAGTTGTCTCTGGATTTCTGTGTGTTGTCTATTGTTATGTTTAGATATGAGGTGTCCCCCAAAAGCTCATGTGTGAAACACGCAAGAAGTTTCAGGGGTGAAATGACTGGGTTACAAAAGCCTGAAACTAAGCACTAGATTAACCCACTAATATGGATAACTGGGTGGTAACTGTAGACAGGCAGTCTGTGTCTGGAGGAGGTATGTCACTGGGGTTATGACTTTGGGGTTTATATTTTGTCCCAGGTGCACAGAATTTTCTCTCTGCTTCCTTGTGGCCATGTCCTGAGCTGTTTTCCTCCACCACGCTCTTCTGCCATGATGTTCTGCTTCACCATGGGCCAAAGCTACAGAAATGACCATCTATGGACTAAGACCTCTGAAACTATGAGACAAAATAAACTCTTCCTCCTCTAATTTTCTTGTCAGGTCTTTTGGTCATAGTGATTTAAAAAAAAAAAAAAAAAACACTGAAAGACGTATAATCCAATACACAAGAATTTTGACTAAAAGATAATTAAGGATAATATAAGATCTTCATGTCAGTACTATTTATCATATTAAAAATTGGCTAGGAATCTAGATATCCAACAGTAGATGGTTGACTAAAGTAGAATACATTTTAACAACTGAATTTGAAATGACTATTAAACAAGTTGGCAAAGTACAACTCTTAGCATGAAAGAATCTATACAGTATACTATTAGATAAAAACAGATCTTGAATCCATCATACATGGAATGACCCTATTTTTAAAAATAAATGAATAAATTCACAAAGCTGTGGAATGAAAAAAAACATGGGAGAGTTTATTTAAAAGTTGTGAAGAATGGCTATGGTTGACTCTCCAATCTGGTAGGTGATTTAGATTTTTTTTGGCTTATATACGAAACACTGATTTTCTAATTTTTCAATGCTTATCACATGCTACTTTTGTAATAAGAATCATTAGCTGAAAAGCAAAGAACTCTGCCTAAAGTCCAACTCCTCTCTACTTGCCTTCGGGTTTCTCTTCACTGATAGTATATCTCAGGATAAAATGTTTTTAAAAAGGACTGAGCATAGCATATAGTGTGTTTCACATTCCGGACTCCTCTCTCTCTCTCTCTCTCTTTAATAGATGCAACCGAATAGCCTTAAAGGTGCAAACATACATACAATAAGTGAGAAGGAGTTTTTTGGGGAGAGCCAGGAGTCTCATGATTCCATTAGCAATGTTTAGGCTCTATCCTTTTTCAATGGCTCAGTACATGCTACTATTGGACAAGACTATCTGCTCTGTTTATTTGTTATAATATAAATCAGTTCTCAAACAAGTCACTTAGAACAAGACTTAAGCCAGTTTTCCTTCACTTTTGATTATCTGGTAATGTTATATAGGCAACTTGATACAAACCTTTAACTGTTTTAACTGTTTATTTTTTAAATTATTACAGTAAGCCGATATCTACATGTCTTCCTACATGTATAGACATGCACTCTAAGTAGGAAGTAGGTACATTTTCTCCTTAGCAGTAGTAGCACACATTTTCCTAGCCAACCTAAACAACATGCTAATGGATTGAGATGTAAACCCTCAGTATTCTCTTCAGAGTAACTTGAATTTAGGATGAGAAAGTTAGGTTTTGCTGACAAATCTCACCTAACTTTATTTCTAGCTCTTTAATTCTAAGCAGCATTTGCCATCTTTTAAGTACATACATACCTACATACATCTACTCCAGAGTTGAAGAGATCTGTTAAGTATATTTGTATGTTCTTATTGAGAAGGCAAAGAAGATACAATAGGAGAACTGTCTAAGAGGTTTAACTGTCTAGGATGTGCTCGTAAAATGAAGTGGTTTGGAAATAGGTCTCACCCTCTTCTACTGACCTTTGGCTCCCATATGTCATCCTCTCTGGCCATCTTCTCAAAATAATCCCTCAGAAGCCTTTTCCTCAACCCAAAAATAGCTCCCAGATGTTTTGCTACCTTACTATACAGTTTCTCTTACCTCACTGAGGTCATCTGATTAGGAAAGACAGAGCAAAAGACTTAAAGACAAAACTTTTTTTTTCAGTTCAGAACAAGTTCACTGTGTAGCAGGTCCTTTTATTGTCTCCAAGTTCATAGTTCAGAACTGTACATAACTGTTTTTTTTTAACTTTACTTATAAATAATGTTTGAAAACTCAAGCAACCTCTTTGGCTTAAAGTTTAAGATTAGATGTCAATGTCTGTCTAATTTTAGATGGGAGCTGTCTCACACATTCAACTTTCAAGTGATTTAAATGCACATCAAGTCATTTGCTAAATGTCTTAATTGAATTCTGTGCTTCATTTCCAGCAAATGTCTCCCTTTTCCCCACATCCCATGATTAATAACTATCACTGAATTTTCTAGCAATGTGGTGGTTAAGTGGTTTAACCTTGGCCTTCCATCCCAGGACTGGACATCAAGTAAATGCAAAAGTAACCAACTCATGTTTTGAATTGGTCCCAGGGATGCAAAGGAAGAAAATGGATATTTATGGTAATTCCTGCCTTCTCCTCGTGACTCATTATGGGTAACCTTTGTGATTTCTTGTGTTTGTTAAATATCCTGTACCTGCGGCAAATATTGCAATTAGAATATTTCCAGTAGTTGAGGCAGTAGGGCCTAACAAAACCCACAATCAATCCTTCATCTTCAAGAAAGAATATGGTTTGTTAATCTCCCTCTCCCATAGTTTCTTTTGTCAACATTTTCAAGAATGGCAACAGCTTAAAAAGACACAAAATACATGACTTTGGGATTGGAATAAAGCCACAAAAAGCATGTTTTTCTAAGGACAAGGAGTCAGAAAGCTGATCTTCATTGGTTTTCTGCCTACCATGTGGAATGTACCCAGAGATCCTGGGCATATGGGCTGGTGGCAGAGCGATATCATTGTATTAACAACAGGGTTCACTCTGCCACTCTGCTTTATGAACAAAAAACTTTAAATTCTCATTACAGGTTCAAAAATGTTCTCTGTGCTGTTATGATTAAATAAGCCAAACATTATTTGACCAACATTAAAACAGAAAGCTGGGTAGCAGTTGAAGTCACAAATAGTTTCCTGTGAACTTGGATGTCTTGAGCAAAGCTGAGATGTTTGCATAATCTTTTCTGTAGCAACAACATTCCACATGCATATTTCTCTTTAAAAAGAAACTCCAGGCTCAGTGGTATTCTGGGTTCAAGGCCTGAATAAAAAGCATCTTAAGTCAAAAGTCCTATTCTAAAAATTGAGATGTAGAGAAGGTCATAAGTTTTTTGATTTCTCTTTTAAAGAATTTATGGATGAGGTCACATTGATGCACTTAAAGTCACATCGATGAAAAGAATTTGCTCAAATCTCAGAATTTAACTTTTAGTTATCTAGCCCCATTTCTTCTCCAAAATCTTCTCAAATGTTTGAGGTTTATATAAACAATATAAATCATTATACTGAACAAAGGAGAAGGTGAAATGCACTATAAAATCTGCTTGCATAATTTTTCTCAAGGCCTTGAAATAAAAATGTTAAATGTGGCCTACCACTTTCATGGCGTTTGTCCAAAATATAAGTCTCAAGTCTCAAAGTGTATATGATATAACACTTATTTTTAAAAAACAGAAATATAAAACTTACCAATCCCAAAGTAAAAAATAAAACTCAAATCTCTGAGTTATATTTATTTCTAACATCTTACATCCCAGGAGTTCGATCAAGACAGCATTTAATAAAGCAATATTTTATGATGAAAACTATTTCTTTCTGTTTGAGCCAATGGGAGATGTGCCACAAACTGTGATTTCTCCTCAGCACAGTACAGTTGTATCATGTGTTCTCTTAATGTGTCATTAGTATCATAACTCTACCCGTATGAGGAAAATTACACAATAAAATTTATCACATATACACTTTGTGATGGCTCATTATGCATTAATATGTGCTTGGGTATATCCACAAATCTAGACCTCCTGTGTGGGATGCTCCCAATAACCTTATGTAAAAAAATGGCCAAAAGACATAATTACCACATTTATGTCTTACCCTGATTTGAAAATAATGACAATCACCTTACTCCTGCTATACTATAATAGACAACAAAGTTATATTAAGGAATGAGGTCGTCAACCAACCCACCAAGTTTCCATTTTTACAAGGAATTGAACATCACTGGAATATATTCTAATCTGATTAACTGTTAACTCAATTTTCACATAGACTCCTTGGTAGTTGATGAGGTAAAAATTGATTCTAGTCCATCCAAATTGGTGCCATTACACAGAAATTTAAAATAGTAAAGTTTCCCCAATGCTAACTTCTCTTTTCTGAAAGGTATGTTACAAATGACAACTGCTGACTGTACCACTAACCTTGAAGTCGGGCAGCTGAGTTTTGTATATCTCCTAGTTATGCTGAATTGCAAGTAGCAATAGTATGTGGATGAATCTTTACCAGATTCAGGTAGTGTTTCATTATCCGAAGTTTAAACCCCTAAGCCTCCCAAGAAATTTCTCATTTGGGAACGAACGAACACACACACACACACACACACACACACACACACACACACCAAGCAAGACGGGGGTGGGGGGGGAGACTAAGAGGAATTTTTCTTTGGACATTGATTCTGGGGATGGAAGTGAATTAGTAAGTAAATTTGTCTCAGCTTTTTCTACAAAAGCTGCTTTGTACAGAAAAACAATCTTCACACTGAGGGTTTCTGTTCTGATTGTCTGATTTCTGTTCTGTCCAATAAATACTTTCAAGTTTCTGAAACTAAAGGCCAAATTAGGATTGTGATAGTTATTTGACAGTTACTATGCGTGGTGGTTGAAATTCTGATATGAACTGATAAATAGTATTTGACTAATGCTGTTGACATTAATTAGAGTAGTCTGCTAACTGGCCTTTTGGACTTAATTTAATATTTTATGATATTGTAACATGCAAGATGTATACAGGAATAAACAATGAGTTTATTTATTTTTGAAATTCTAATAACTGCTATTTTTCTTATTGCAATAACTACAAAAAACTGCTAATGGAAAACCTGACGGGCTGAGGATGTGGCTCAAGCAGTAGCGCGCTCGCCTGGCATGCGTGCGGCCCGGTTCGATCCTCAGCACCACATACAAACAAAGATGTTGTGTCTGCCAAAAATTGAAAAATAAATATTAAAATTCTCTCTCTCTCTCTCTCTCTCTCTCTCTCTCTCTCTCTCTTTAAAAAAAAAAAAAACCTGAGTTCAAGTCTGATTGTAACATAAATATGTATGCACATTAAAAGTTTTCAGGGTTGCCCATGTCAAAAAGTCTGAACTCTTTAACCTAATTATAAGCTGGAAATACTGCTATCAATATGTAGAAGTATCATAAAGTAAAATATTTTAAGCTGAATCAAACAAAATAATTTAAAATATTTTGAACATGGCTTATAATAACATCTAGTAGATAATTTTTCTAATAAATATGAATAATTACTTGTATCTAATGAGTAAGAAAGTATTAAAAGAAAATTCCAAACACATCAAATGTCATGTTTAATAAGAAATACATCTCTTATTTATAAAGTGAAAATTTTAACAAAAATGTTTATTAAATATTTTTCTGCCTACTCACTAAATATATATATTTAGCGTATTGAACACAGGTCCAGATGTTTAATATTAATTGAGGCATTCCTTTATGCTAAGTCAACTGTTCTCATTTATTATCTCACTTAATCTTCCCAATAACACTATCCACTAAGTTATATTGTTCTCCTTTACATATGACATATGATGAAACTAAGGTCCAAAAAAGTTAAGTAACTGGCAGAAAATTACAATGTGAGCAAATGCCTGAGCCCAAATTCAAACCCAGGATAGTTGAACTTTAAAGCCCATGTTTGTAACTCCATCTGAAGACACCTTGAACTCTGTTCAACAAATACCAGATTTTTGGAATGCTCAGTCCATTTTAAGGGGTCCAGGCATGCACCTCTGCACTTTACCCTTGATTCATATTCATATTCTCTCTCTCTCTCTCTCTCTCTCTCTCTCTCTCTCTCTCTCTCCTCCCCCTCTCCCTTTCTCCCTCTCATTTTTGGTTTTGGGTTCATCTTATATTTTAGGAGCACACTTCTCCAGATCCTCAGTAACTACATGGACATACAGTATGAAACACTTCAACCTATCAAGAAATTTCCAGTCAATAAAGTGTAAAACAGATTAGAATTCAACCCATATTGGGAGAGAACTGGGAATTAATAAGAAAACCTACTCACTATGCCCTACTAATCAATGTTTGCAACTCGGTGTTCATATCTCAAAATGACCACTTTCATTTTATATTAACCATCATAAGTTTTAGACCACTTAAGTAAGGTAATTTTTTTGTAGGTAGTCCTAAACCTTTTAAAACATGCCTGACTGACTTTCCAGAATGTCATTTTAGTAGAGGGCAAAAAAATGGTGGACTCCAAAGACACATCAAATGAACAGTACACAGATTTAAATGAAAATATAAATTTTCTCTGAAACCTATTTTTCTGCCCTTTGCTTTAGAAATAAATCAAAAGAGAACAAAGGGCTGTTTGGTGAGTATGTGACAAAAAAAATTTTGTCGTAAACTTAATGGACTCCAAGTGATTTTCAGCAGAACTGACCTGCCCAAGAAAACACACCAAAATCATCACCATAACTTCATGACTTGTTTTTAGACATTTATGTCTCCATGTTATGCTTCCATTCCAGGGACAAGGACACTCCTAAGACTTCTGCAGTCCAAATCTGGTGAAACACTCCAGGCATCCTCAGGGTAAAACCGTTCAACAATTCCCACATGTGGGGAGTGTAAAGTGCTTATTTCTAATTTGTATTTACAAGTATATTCTATAGCCTGGAGACATTGGTAAAGGAATGGGGCTCAGACAGCGATGGGACAAGGGATGGAAAAATTTAAGCAGGAGCTGTGGATATAGATCATATCTTTGGATGCATATAAAAGGCTGCCTATTTGGATGTCATGAATAAAATTAAAATCCAATGAGGCTGATCCATCACAAACTAGAGTGAGCTAGTGCATTTGCACATGCAGGGATGAGTACTTCTCTGCTGTTGGAAAAATGACCAACTACAGATTATGATGTAATTCTGCCACTGTTTTTATCTCTGGTTAGTTTGAATCCTTGCTATAGAAAGAGAAAGGCTAGCCAAGTACATATTTCTTCAGCACACACATAGTTATGAACAGAACACAATGTGCGAGTCAGTTTGCTGCCTGATTAATGCACAGGGGGGTAGGAAGGAAAACCAGCATTCAATTCAATTACAGGCAGTTTTTATGATCAAACAAGGCAATTCCAAATATCTCTCATTTCGATGTAATTTTCAGTTAAATCCTCACAGACCTAACTCTTCATAACTCTGGATAGATTCCAGTGCAGAAAACTTGTGTTAATGATATTTAATGAAATGAGGCAATTTATTTTTGGCCTTTTGTCAGATTTTTTAGGCAATCAAAAATCATGAGGATCCTTTGCTAAGTCCAGATATTGTCTTTGGTTGCCTGAGTCTCCAGGGCTGCATGACCCTCAGGCACGCTGCAGTGTGCCTGGGATACACAAAGTCAGAGGGAAAATATGGATCATCTTTAGGGAAAATTAATTTTATTTTAAAAATCATAAACAAAATAATTATTTTATATTTAAAAACAATTTATCATATTTCTCACTAATTTTATATTTCTGAATTTGGAGCTGAGCCAAAGCATTCCAGAATATACCTTCGGACTTTTGGGACTTCATTCTCTCTCTCTCTCTCTCTCTCTCTCTCTCTCTCTCTCCTTGGGAGCATTTCAATGGGAAAGTTAGAGAAATCCTAGTGATTAACATAAACTAAATTGTACTGAAAGACACCCATACTAGTCAATCTCCGGAAGCAACAGATCTCTCCCACTTGTCTGCATTCATAGCAATATGCAAAGCAGCTCAGAGTTAGTTCATCTCTAAGTTACTACTATCACTCAGCTAGAGTTCAACACTATTACATTTTAACTCTCCCAAGTCAAAGGATATTTTGCAGTCAAAGTGATAAGAAATAATGGTGGCATAGTTATTTGACAGTACTTGGATTTTTAAAAATATATATATTTTTAGTTATAAGTGGACACAATATCTTTATTTTATATTTATGTGGTGCTGAGGATAGAACCCAGTGCCTCACACATGCCAGGCAAGTGCTCTAGTGCTTTACCTCTGAGCCACAACTCCAACCCAGTACTTTGATTTTTTTCAACTAAAATAATGAGACTGCTTGTAATCACTTGTATCTTAGAGTCAATAAATATGTTAAAAATAATTGCATAACTCTACTTAATTACGGATTTAATGCTACCAAGCCTATCATTTAAAGTCCAGGCACTTTTAGCCAGTATTCAAATGGGATATATGTTATGGTCAAAGTATACCATAAATAATAAATTCTGGAGGCTAACTGTACTTTTCTTGTTGATGGTTCAAATTTCACAAATAAATGAGTGATTGAATATAAAAATAAATTTATACTGATAGTATATATGTCTCTCTCTACATACCAAAACATACAAATATGTCAGATGCCATTCAGTTTTCCAAGTAAGCCAGGAATTATAATTTCTTTTTTAAAAGTTTTTTTTTTTATTTTGGGTGATACTGGGGATTGAACTCAGGGGCTCTCAACCACTAAGCCACATCCCCAGCCCTATTTTGTATTTTATTTAGAGACAAGGTCTCACTGAGTTGCTTCAGCACCTCATCGTTACTGAGGCTGGCTTTGAACTCACGATACTCCTGCCTCAGCTTCCCGAGTTGCTGGGATTACAGGCATGCACCATGGTGCTCGGCTAGGAATTGTTTTTTATTAAAGAATAAAGAAAACAAGTGCCAGAAGTCTCAGTT
>NW_025999949.1:8187670-8286963 GCF_001458135.2 Marmota marmota marmota
CGTCTACTAAGATAAAAGCCCACTCCTGACTTGGAGGAGCTGAGCTAGAGAGCAGCAGAAGCAGAAGGACAGTGGTTAAGAGTCCAAACTCTGGGAGCAAACTCTGGATCTTAGGATGTTATGACTTGGGACAATTTCCCTAGCTTAGTTTCCCAGTTTACTGTCCTTTAAAATGGGAATTATAGTTACAATCCCGTAAATTTATTATAAGGATTAACTGAGTTAATATATGTAAAACCCAGAGACAGAACCTGGAATATATAAATCCTCAATAATTACATTTCCAGGAGGAAAGACAGGAAAGCAAACAGTATGGTAAGTGTGATGATGGGCCGTGGGCTTTGCACAAGGAGCCAGATTAATAACAGGGTCTTGAACCATAAGGGGACAGGACACTTACTTCAAAATCTCTTGCTGCTTCCACTGGGCATATGCAGAGGGTACTGCTGCTGAGCAGAGTGGACCTCTAACAAGTTATTTTTGAAAATATATTTATACCATAAACCAAAAAATATCTTTTCCAAAGTGTGGCATTGGAAACTAATTCACCATTTACATTACCATTTCTTACACATGCATCCTTCTTGAGATCAAAACTCCTGAATATTACATGAGGCCTATTGTAAGTGAAAAGAATCCTTAAAATTAAGATTAAGTTGTGAAGTGTTTACAAGAGAATGCTACCTATCCAACTGGCTCATGGAGGACAGTTTAGATGACCAGTTTTCCTCCCTAATACTTGTCAATCATTTGAGAGTCAAATTCAAATGATTACAAAAAAAGGGAATAATAATTATGGGTTATGTACATGACACAACTTTGATGAAGCTGGTAGAATTTAGCAAGTACTTGCTACTTGGTGGCTTGAACCACAAAACTCTAGGGTTTCCTTTATATAAACACAAAGACATAGAGTATAGCCATACCAATTAGGCTCATTCATTTCATTCTTTTTCTTTCCTTTTCTTAAAATAAATTTTCATAGGGTCTATAGTGTGTCATAGTTACTATTGGCAGATATGAATGGCTTCTAAAATCACTCCTTAATATCTAGGGCTCATAATTAAGGGAAATGTGAACCAATTATTATAAATGCATATTTTCAGTACCCAAACAGTTTTTTTTTTTTATTTTGACCATGTTCAATTCTTTCTTTTATAGTTTCATCATCCTGTGTATCTCTTCATTATGTTAACTTAAAATTATTTGTGTGACTGCTTGGTGAATACCCAGTTCCTTGCTGGATCATGGACACTGGGTAATCAAAATATTTTTGTTTCACCTTTGTATCCAGTATTCCAACAAATGCTGGAGTGAACACATGATACCAATAAATAAGTATTCAGTGAGTGAAAAAATTAATGCAGTCTTGGAGAGCAAATTTTCATTAACTAAGACTTTATAACCATTCACACAAAATCTAGGCAGATTTTATGATCCACAAAGAATGTCTTTTCAAAAAAATTTTAGGCAAAACCACTATCATGCTGTAGGAGGACAATATCATTAATTATGTCATCTCTGAAAACTAAGAAAGGCAATAAACACAGCTCATGAATTAGCCTTAAATTGGCCAAAGTGTAGAATGTGTTTCCATTCCTAATTGATGCAATTTTATTCACAGAGATCCCTCTCCCTCTCCCTCTCCCTCTCCCTCTCCCTCTCCCTCNTCCCTCTTACTCTTCTTCCTCATCTTCTCCTCTCCTCTCCTCTCCTCTCCTCTCCTCTCCTCTCCCTCTCCCTCTCCCTCTCCCTCTCCCTCTCCCTCTCCCTCTCCCTCTCCCTCAAGCTAAACCAGATTTCTGGCTTTTCCAATTGTACTTCATAAACTCTTAGCTAACACACAACAGGTTTGTCACAAATTACCAAGTGATAAGATTTGACATCAGGCAATATGGACACCACCACCATACCACATCTTAAAAATACCTTTTTGTTAGGCAATACAAATAGATAACATGATGCAGATTTTTCTGGCTTGCTTGAATAATGCCTTTAACCACTCTCTACAGGATCAAGTGAGCAGAGAATATTCTACAATTGATTGTGTACAATCTGTGCAATGTTTGTTGCAGCTGTTACAAAAAAAAGAGGCATGTAAACCATATTTGGATTCACAAAACAAAGTACTTATGTAGTGGAACATAATTTAAAAAGTTGGAGAATATTTTATTTTACAGTGTATGATTCAATAAAATGATGATATAGCTCTGAATTCTTGTCCTGCTACCACTTGTAGTTCTTTCAGTGATAGACAAAAGAAATTAATATGCTTTTTGAAAGAAAATGATAGCCTGAGCATTCTTACTCAGTTTTTAAGCCTGAAACCTAAGGACTTGAAAGAAAGATATTTAGAGAGGTTGTAATGTTATTTTAAGTATGTGCTATTAACAAATTTACTTTTTTTACATTTGCATTATTGCAGGAGGCTAATAAAATACATCAAGTTGTACCTAATTCATCCTCAGTGATCTGGCCAATTCAATTTTCTATACTCACAAAGGTCTTTGCTTTTCAAAGCTATAAATTTCCTTGCATATAGCTATCATGTCCCCTGTAAACATTAGGAAGTATCCCAGGTTTTTGTGGCAGGTAGGAAAAGCCTTTTTGTTTGTTTGTTTTTAAGAAGATTTCAGAGGATTTTTCAGATGCGAGAAGTCAGAATGCATTGTTTTGCATGTCTGTTCTTCTTCAAGAAGCTACCCATAAAAAGCATTATGGGTAATGCCCAGCCAAGTGGCTCTCAGATTCTCATTTTAGAGAAGAGTTATTCATATTACACAGAATTAGCAGATATAGCTTCGTAAGAAATCCATTGCACTATATAACCATGCTTGTCTACTGAATTCAGGGCAGGAAAATCCTTCACTGGAATTTGTGTGTTATTAACTAAAGTCCACACTTTTCTGCTTTTAGTTTTACCTAATGTCCTTTTTGTTCAGGATCCCATCCAAGATTCCATATTACTCATTATGTCCCGTTAGGGTCTACTCCCTTTTTTGATGACCTGAACATTTTTGAGGAGTACTTGTTAGATATTTCATGGACTATCTCTAACTTGAGATTGTTTGGATGTTTTTGTCATAATGAGACTGTGGTTATGAGCTTTAAGAAAGAGATCACAGAAGAAAAGTGACATTCTGTGCTGTTCTGATAAGCGGAAATACTATCAAAATGACTTAGCACTGTTGATATTGACCTTAGTCATCTAGTTTGAGGAAGTGGTTGTTAAGTCTCTCTAGTGTAAAGTTACCTTTCCCCTCTTTCATGACAGCACTCTCTAGAAGGTGTGACTCTGTGCAGTTCAGCCTTAAGGAATGGGGAATCATGCTTCCCTTCTTTGAGGCAGAGCAACTTACAGAAACTTTTAAATTTCATAAACGAAGAAATCTGAAGTCAAATCCTGTTTAGTTCACATCTATAATCCATCACATGCTGAAAGCAAAACTATATGCATGCACATAAACACAAAAATACATACACACGTGCATTATGTGTTATGCAATAACACCTTCCCCTATAGCAAAATCAGGAACCATGACAAACACTGTGATTTGTCATTTTGCTAAAGAACAGAAGAACTGACTCATTGGAGAGTTCTAATTTCCATCATAAAGAAAGTAAATGGCTTCCCCATTCCTAATACCACAATATCACCTGGTTTGGGGTCTCCAGGGATTGGGGTCATTAGAGTGAATAAGACTCCATGATGTAAAGTCTTGAGAATATAAGAGGAGTGTGTATTTTTAAGATGATGTGAGTTTCCCAGTGAGCATATTTTATTTCTAGGCATAAATATGTGTTTGCTTAAATATCCACATGGCCCATGTTACAGGACTGTTATTCTTGCTCAGCAACATGGAATTTCTATGTTTTCACAGAACCAGATTTCTACTCATATTTTATCTAAAACTTGCTGGACTACCAGGGCATGCACACTCCTAATATTAACCAGGAATCTCTTTGTGCTATAAAAAGGCACAGAATGCATTGTAAGGCATGAGCCACTTGATAAATGCTGAAGAGAATTCTACCTACAGTTTGTTTTATAAAATGCATATTCTTAGAAGTGTATAATGACCCAATTGAAAACACAAGATCAGATTCAAGAAAAAAGGGCCACATGAGTCCCATTGGTTAGCTAATATCATTTAGTGTACCTTATTGCCTCTCTGAACAGATTCTTGGTACTGAAATGATTCTTCCTGAAATATTTAATGCCTTTGTTTTCAAAATGGAACCACTGAGATTTTTTTCCAGGAGGATTCATTTAAATTCCCAGGATCAAACAAACTTCAAAGAATAAAGCATTCATTTATGAAAGCATTCATATATAACACAAATAGAAGAGTATAATGCATATATCCTGCCTGACAGTAAAAGTGTGTAATTTTAAATAGATAGAGACCACGATGTAAGACTTATGGACCTGAGGAGAGTAATTTGACTCAATTCCCTAGGATATTCTATGCTATGCAAATTGCAAATGCATAAGATACACAAAGGTAAGGGAGAAAGAAAGGGCTCTTTACCTCTGCATTCATAAATTTATAGGACCTTATGATTGTCCTTTCCTTTCTCACTCAGGAAGACAGATGGACTCAATCTCACATTACATAATGTTAAGAACTATCCTTAAAGATGCCTGAAATTAACAGCTCTATAGGATACGAATACAGAAATACTTGCATTTTTCATAGTATCTATTACTTGAGTAAAGCATGCTTGTTGTGATATCCCCAGTTTTAAATCTTAGTATTATCTTTTTGACAAACACTTCTGAATTACTTTTTTTATGGCAGAACTGTACCTGCTACCTGATGATCTACCTGTTTTCCTTATCTGTTTGCCTTGTTATCTTATTGCCTTAGGGAAGAGTCTGGGGTGTGAAGGTCACTCTCCCTATTGTCACAGCATCTGGTCATTCACCCTTTCATAGAATTGCAAATTCTAAACCTGCTCTCTCTATATCCAATTATTGCTTATGTCCAAGTCCATTAAAAACTTGACAGTAAGTTTCCATCATCTTATTTGTTACCTTCTTCAGGAAACTCCATTGCATAGGAGTGAGCTGAAGGGTTTGTATCAATCTATCCATTCATTTACCTCATACGTCCATCCATCTTTCCATCCTTCCACTTATTAAACACTGTGTGGAGGATGGGGCAGGAGGGATTCTAGAACTCTCTGTAGCACAGCAGGCACATATTTAAGGAAGGAAAAGAAATCACAATATTGTAACAGAACTGCAAGATTTAGAAAGAGCTGGAACATAGAGAAAATTATGAAAGATGAGACTGGAGAAATAAGGGAAAACTCTCTGTTCTAAAATATTTCCCCTAGATTTTATTTCCTACGGATTATGCTACTATTTCTAAAGACCCCCTTCATATTTTTTTTGCCCTAAGAACAGTTACTCTGAAAAATAATGGCAATTCAGTCAAGTCTGCATGATCCCATTTTCTCCAAATCATTCCTGCTATTTTTATTTAACCTCAGTCTATAAGACCTATTTTTAGTTAAAAATTAAAATTTAAGCTTCCCTTACTTTGATTGTAAAAATGGCAAGCTCATAATGCATGATATATACAGCAAGCATGTAAGAGAAAATAAAAAAATATTCTTCAATTTTATCACTTAAATTAATCACTGTGAATATTGTTTCTGTTATTAATAGTACTGCAATATATTCCCTGTTGACAGTTTTATAAATATACTTACAAACTCATCCTCACCTCCCACTCTACCCTCCCATACAATCAGAGCTATAACATGCTCATGGCATTTTAAAAAATGAGAAAAGTAATAGTATGTAGGTACAGATTTGTGAGAATGAAATAACACACTTAAACTATCCAACCCAGAACTTTGTGTAAACTAAATGGTCGAAATATTGGCTTCTAATTTTACTACTGTAATTTATTCAGGCATATCACCTACTGGTTCATTCAACATCTTGTGGACATTTCGTTTTTAACAGCTGTGGTCGTGGGTCACTGAAGTCTCGGCCTTTCACCAGAGGATCTTGGGTTGAGGGTCTACTGATCCTGCCATTTATGGCCTGGGGGAACTTGTACATGGTTTCCTCATTTTCAGCCTGTAAATAATGTTGTTTATCTTTCAAATTCTTTTGAAGGATTAGAGATCATGTGTGTGAGGTGTCATAGTAAGTACCTAGTGACTAATAACACCCATGATTTCCAGTGTTTCTGCTCTGATGGCTGCAGTGAACACCTTCATGTATTTTGCTTTTTCCCTCTGTCAAACTGTTTTCCTTGGGAATGATTCCCAGAAGTTGAATTACTGAGTCAAAGGATATAAAAGTACTTAGTTTTTTTTTTTTTTTTTTTTTTTGGTACTCACTATTATGCTGTTTTCCAGTAAGTTTCAATCAGTATGTAATGTAATAAGCAAAGCACATCATACATTTAAGAATGTTCCTATACCTGTTTCATTTAAGTTTGAATCCCTTGCTCATAAGTTGAAAAGAGAAGAATCTAGGATGGATTTTACTGCAGGAATTCCAAACCACTGGGAATCAAACAGATGCAGCTAACTTGTTTTACATTTGGGAGACCACCAGTCAGCCATGCTCAGTAACAATTTTCAGAAACATCTGGATTTAAACTTACAGCCTGAACATGACAAGTTAAGTAGTGTAGGATTATAAAAAAGCTTCATTCCTAGAGTCCTCAAAAATGTGAATTCTCTGAGATTTTCATATTTTTTAAGTGATCAGAAAAACTACAAACAATGTTATCTATAAGACTCATATATCATTTTGGCATTATGGAATACTGGTCTACTCCAAGTTTTGTTGGTCCCTGAGGCTTCTTGCAAAGGAGAAGGTAGAAAAATTCTTACTGAAAACAATTTTATTCAAAGGACCACAAAGGTATATGCTGTCTTCAAGTTATATCTATTGAATCTTACTAAATTTATGTAAAACTGAAATATCTAACTTAAAAGAATAGTAAAGGAAGAAAAAGTACTGGTTTCAGAACCAATACAGGACTTATGACATTCTAATGATGTCCTAAGGCTCGCTGAAGTGCAAGCTTCTGGAATGCATAGTCCATATCAGATGCATTGTTCTTCAGTGACAAGCATAGTGATAGGCAGCACAGTCCTGTAAGCCTAGGTATCTGGTGACCATTCCAGTCCTAACTGTGGGTTCAATATATTACCCACAAGTTTAGTGTCTTGTAACAATCAATTGATTATGCTCATTGGGTCACAGACTCTATGGGTCAACGTCTTAGACAGGGTAAAATAGCAATAGATTGCTTCTCTTCCATGAAGAGAAGGACCTTGGCTCCAAAGCTTAAAGAAACTAAATGGGTGCAGACTATAATCCTGTGAAGGCTCTCTTACTCACATGTCTACAGACTGGGCTAGGATGTCTCAGATATGAGGACTTACTAACCAGAGCTCCTTCACATATCCTCCTCTATATGGCTTGACTTCCTCACAACATGGTGGACTTCTAACATGGCAGCTCAAGCCTCTGAATGTGAGTGTCGTGGTAAACAAGATAAAATGGAATTTCCTTTAGAAAGATTCAAGGCAAAGGGAATTCTTTACAGGAGGATAGCATGTAAGACAAGAGGTACTTTTATAACCATCTTTGGAAAATGCAAGATTGTTCTCCAAGTTCTATACTCTATATAATTTACTTGTACCTTTTCAATCTTACTAAATTAAAAAGCTGAATTTTATTTACTTAGTAGTAGTACTTGAACATGACGAGGATGTTTTTGGCTCTAAATTTTAAAAACTGTCTATATTTTTTTCAAACTACACTCCCATCCATGGACAAATAGCAGTGTGTGTCTCCCTGACATAAAATCTCCTTCTTACCATTGATTTTACAGGTGCCCACTAATCAGAGAAGGATTAAACACATGCTAACCTCATTTTCCTCAGGGGATATTTTGTAGTTAACAGAAGAGAGATTTTTCAAAATATTTGGTGAATTATCTGAAATATAAAAAATGTTTAATAAACTTACAGGGTTTTATTTAAATATTTTAATTGTCTTTGATACTTTTAAGGCCATGATATCTAAAATCAGATCTAAAGGAAGTTATTTCAAAATAATAGGCTAATAATATATAGAGATAACTTATGCTCAGGATAATTCATTTCCAAAGTAACTTTTTTCATTGCAAATTGATCGAGTTTTTGTCCCATATGAAACATAATTGTCACAAAATTTTAAAAATTCCTTTCTCTCTGATAGGAAGGTTTCATAGTCTGATATATACATTTGATTCTCAAATTCTCAGTGAAGAGCTGATTGTGGGATTTCCACTTCTAGTGTCAGCTTTAATCATTTATCTGAATAAAGGTCTCCTAAATTTATTAGTATACCTTGACCGTCAGTAAGAGATACTACTGACAGTGTCACTTTCAGGTGTCTTTATTAATTATCTGGGATTTTTTAAAGCATAGACTTGAATTCAAGTCTACTTTCACATACTAAATAATATTTTTTGAAAGTCAAAACATACATAGCATGTAGTCTTTTTAAATGGAATAAATGATAATTTTTGCACAAACAGCACCCTAATCCGTTAATGTTGAAATGGTAAAGGATCTCTTCTATTGAATATTTTTATTCTTATTTGGTCTTCAGCAGAAAGAAATATAACTTGATACTACAATGAAGTGCTTCTAAGTGAAAAATGTAGATAAAATAGTTTAAGACACTATCTTTATCTGTATCAAAATAACCCCAACATGAGGTAATATAGCTAAATAACTCATTTGTTTGGGGGAAAGATATCAAGGAATTATTTGCCACTGACAGATTTTTTAAATTAAAAAGAAAAACACACAAAAAAAACTGTTCTAGGACAGAAAGAATCATAAGAAGAGTAGTCATCTTATAGAACCTAAAATCCATGTATGGAAAATTCTTCTGATTGCCAAATGAAGGTTATTTATTATGGACATATCCTCCAAAAACTTAAGAAAAGCTTCATTTTAATCTTTTATCTGCTCCCCCACCATTCATAATTGTTTTAATTTTTGAAAGAAAATTCCAAAGAGGAGAAAATAATAAAGAGTTCTCAGATTTACCCATTCAGAAAGTCTGAGTTCAAATTTTACATCTGTGTCCAAGTAGACAGGCAAACTTCTAAACATCATTTGATTCCACTGGCCCTCAGTTTCTTTATCTATAAAATTGCTTTGATATATCCATTATTTATTAAAAAAAATGCATGTATTTATCTATTTGGAGGATGATACTGTAGACTAAAGTAGACCTTGGAACGCCCTATTTGTTACTAAACGTCATTATTCTTTTTCATACTTCCTTTGATGACAGAACATCCAGCAACTATTCCCCTCTTTTCAGATTGTGTTATATGGATGACATCAATCCATAATTATGTGTCTCCTAAAGTACAAACTGTATAACTAAACATCAGCAATCACTTCCCAGCCTCCATGAATATGTACTTGCTATATTGTCAGCTATCTCCTGAGAAGGGAGGAAAATCAGCAGACATAATAGAAGATGAAAAGGATGGGGAGGGGAGAGGAAGAATAAAGAAAATTAAAATTGAGAAATGAGTCCTCCCTGATCTACAGTTTCCTATTTCAGGAAAAGACCCTGTCATTCAGCATCAGCACTAGAATCCTTCAGACCACTTCACTGACCATGCAGTTGCCCCAGATAGCTTGAGCACTACAGCATGCATGTAGGCATATGTACAGCCTGGCAGTGTCCACCAGGCCCCTACAGTGTCCACATGCCACACACTGCTGGCTCTCATCATTTAATGGAAAGCAGAGGTCAAACAAACAGACACACATTGAGTTGTCTGGTTTCTTAAAATGTGTTTTAGTCTATCTCACCATATAAAAGTACATGGAAATCCTAACTGAATTCAAATTTGTCTTTAACCTGTGTTGTCTTCCCTCCTTTGGTGATTCTATGAAGAAGAATGGACAGAAGGCAGTTGGGTTGTCTGGAGTCTTCCTATCTGCTGTAGTTGATCTTCATCAGCTATGGAGACAGCTATGGAACCCAGGCTTGTGAGTGTTCAGGCCTCCACCCAGCAGAAGAAAAGAGAAGATCTGTCACAATTGCCTGCAAGTAGCAACATTCTTGGCCTTGGTCCAAAATACCAGAAATATTTTAATTAATAGGGACAATGATAAATAAAATAGGAAGTGAGATAAAAGGTCATTGCCTGAGAAAACAAGGCCTTTCTCCTCATTTTTACAACTCTCGGATTGACCCGCTAAAATAAAGTGCATGCAAATAATATTTTAAGTTCCAGAATGTGCTGTTTCTTTTCCAAACAGGATTGCCTACAGATAAATCCAAGAGGGAGGTCATTCAATTGAATGGAAGATATTCAGAAGAGGCAGCTCCGCACCATGTAAAGCAATTGTAAGCCTTTCTCTGTGTTTTAGAAATTTTCAGATAAATAGTCAGACTCAATTAAGCTCTATACATTCAAGAAGATGGTGCTTCTATGGAGAGAGGTGGGAGGGAATGCAGATGGGGTTGCCTGGTCTGTCAACAGACCATGGGAGGGCAGAGAGAATTGGCTATTGTGCTTCCAACAGCAGCAAAACCTGCGTGCCATGACCAATTTAACCATGGAGCTTTAGAGTTGGGCTGTGGATAAATGGTTGTCTGAAACAGAATTTGAGAAAAGGGCAACTCATTTAGTATGAAAGAATTAAGGATTTATACACAAAGGCAACTCCAGAAAAAAATTTTTTTTAAATGGACTTAATGGTTTGAGGATTGACAGGAGGAGACATGGTTAAAGTTGCTGTTGCTAATCCCATGGTTGGTTCATAGCATAGGTCATGGAGTCAGACAGCCCCAGGTTGGCTGCTGGCCTGCAATTTAGCCATTGTGGAAAAGTGGTGTCCTCTCCCCATCCCTCAGCTTCTTCATTTGGCAAGTGATTCATTCAATTATAATACTTTCTACTTCATACTGGCTTTTAAAAGTAGTCAATAAATTAAAACATGTAAAGTTCTTCTAAGTATTCTAGTATTTTTTTTTTAGTTGTAGTTAGAAACATTACATTTGTTTTATTTATTTATTTTTATGTGGTGCTGAGGATCGAACCCAGGGCCTCACACGTGCTAGGTGAGCGCTCTACCGCTGAGCCATAACCCCAGCGATCTTCTAAGTATTCTAATATTAGAATATTCTAATAGTTTGAGAAAAAGTTTCCAACAGTTAACTAACACTAAACCTAGAACTGTCCGTAGCAATAACTAATGCTTACTTAACATTTATGGTATGATACAACTTACACAAAGTAATTTATGTGAATTATGTTTACATTTAGCAATAACCTTTAATTATTGGTGCTGTTATGAACTCAATTTAACTCATAATGAACTGAGATATAGAGAAGTGAAGGAATTTGCCCAAGATCACACAGCAAGTAAATGGTACTGCCAGGAATTCAAAACCAGCAGTAATGTTGTAGGCACAACATATGTCATTTTACTCTACATTTTAAGTCATTAAATACTCAGTTTATTAAACAAACCTATTGATTCATTCAATAAATATTGAAGTGACTGTCACTGGATAGCTCTATTCTTTTTTTAAAAAAGTGAGTGAAATAGGAAAATGATGATAACACTGGTAATGTTGGTGATGAGGATACACTCTCTGCATCTTAACATCTGCATAATTAAGACAAGTGATGCCAAGACCTGCTTTGAACAACAAATCTTGAGTTGTAATAAATACCCACTGGACTATAAAAGTCTGCTGTATATTAATAGTGAAGATAAGAATAGTGTTAAAATGCTTTACAAAATCCCAGGACTATCTTTAAGGGTTTATAGGGGAAATGAAATTTGGATGATTATTTGTTGTTGGTTGTTGTTTATTGTACTGGGAATTGAACCCAGGTCCTCAAACATGAAACAAGTATGCACTCCACAGCTGAGCTATATCCGCAGGCCTGAATCAGATTTTTTTTTCCTCTGTTTGTTTGTATGGGTAGAGGTGGGGGTGGGGTATACTGGAGATTAAACCAAGAATCTTGTACATGCTAGAGAAGCATTCTACCACTAAGCAACAGCCACAGCCCTATTTATTTTAAGTTGTCCAGGCTGACCTCAAATTTATGATCCTTATGCTTCAGCCTCCCAAATAGCTGGGATTACAGGTGTGCATCACCTTACTCAGCTAACTTGGGATTTTAGAGTACTTATTGGTTCTTGGGAAGCAAAAATCCTTCATTGTGTATTACTGTAATGTAACTCATTCAGCTTTAAGAAACAAAATAAAGCCTATCTATAAATTTTCCCCTAATGAATTAATATATACTTATCAATTAAACTTGAAAATACATCATCTTTCAAAATTGTCACCAGTCATTGCCTGGAAATTTACAAGTTGACCATTTGACATTGGCTGATGTGTTTCTATCACTAAGGATTCAAGACATTCACACTGTGCTTACATTTTCTTAACATTCAGCTGTGAGTTTACTTTAGACACATGTTGATATCTGTGCTAATTTGCATGATCATTCAATAGTTCAGGCAAACTTAAGAAACACATTCCCATACAGACTGTATAGTATAAATAAGTAACATTCATCTTACTCTACATTTTCTAATACTTACTGATGAAAGAAAAAAAAACCACATAAGCCCAGATGTACTATTGATGAAATTCTTAGCTACCAGTAGGTCTGTATTTGGCGTTGTATGTTTTACTTCCCTTTCTCTTTTAAAAATTCCTCTTCCACTCACTCACTCACTCGAAGGAAGAAATTCAGATCATTTACATCAACAAAGAAATCCAGGTTATTCAGGACCAAATAAGCCTGAGAGCTTCTCAGTTCTAGTATTTCTATATGAGAATAAGAGAAGAGTATTCAGGTACAGACCCTAGGTATAAATAGCCCCCAAATAAAAAGCACACCACAGAGTGCTTCATTCTTTAGAAACTCCTTTGATAACAGAGGGGGTACATCTTGTGTACACATTATAAAAAGATTTAAACACTAAGAGGCCCTCCCTCCCACAGACCAAGGGTCCAAAACCAAAGGGGATTTGGAATTTCCCAACTTCACTGCAAGAGATGATCTTGTATTGGAACAAGAGTCAAGGATGACTCAGAATGTAATTAGGCTTGTGCATTAGAGCAAATGATACAATATAGCTTGTGGTATTAAAAAAAAAAAAAAAGAGGAACACAAAGCAGGAAAAGACCCCTAATGTGTCTGCACAGAGACCATTGCAGAATGAAAGCAAAACCCCCTAAATTAGCAAATTATCGCATGGGGGCTGCCAGTGCTCTGTAATCTGTAGCTGAACACCTCTCTTATTGCTTCTTTGATCCATCATCTATACAGGTGAGAACACTTCTCTCTAATCTTTCTATCTAAAACAAGTGACAGAGACAAAAAAGTTTCTAAATATACCGAATGCAAGAGGCTGAGCTGAAGTCCCATTTCTAAGAAAACAGAATGTCTCCAGAGTTTTGTCAACATTCTTGCTAATGCTGCAACTAACAGGATGAAACAGGTACAGGAAGCAGGGGACCATGGAGTCCAGACCTGTTTATCCAGAGATTGGGGACCTGTATCGTTATTCAGGTGCTTTTTCTTTTCTGACATATATCTGCTTTGGGAATATTTCTTTGTTCAAGGGATGATGGGCAGTGGAAAGAAAAGACATGAAATTCCCTTGTCTGTACTCTTCTGAAATGTCACCTCACAGCATGCCAGACACCAAGCCAAGAAATGGCTTAGTCAGGCTCTCCGCCAATTGGCAGGGACCTAAAACTTACTGGGCCTCCTGAAGGGCAATGTTTTTTCCCACACAACAATCCCCACAGTTTACCTTGCAATGGTCCCAGTATTAATACTAATTCTTCTTGTGATATTGGGCAGGGAGCAGGGGTCAGCAAACTTTCTTTTAAAGGCCAGATATTAAAAAATTGAGATGCTGTAGGCTATTTGATTTCAATTGCAATGACTTAACTTGCTTTTGTAGGAGAAAAGCATCAACAAGCATCACAAAAACAAAAAAAAATGTGGCTCTGTTTCAATAAAACTTTATTTACAAGTGCAGGTAGCAGGCAAGATTTGGCTCTAGGGCTATAGTTTGCTGCTTGATGTTGAAGATGGAACTCAGAATATTAATAAAAATTTCTCACATTACATAGCTAAGTAGCATGAGGAATATAATTGGGTCTTATTTTAAAATATATATTTAATTATAGTTCAAATCTACCCATGGAATTCATTTCTCTCTATTCATTAAAAAAAAAAAAAAAACGACATAGTCATCCCTTAGTGTCAATGGGGAACTGGTTCAAGACCCTCCACAGATATCAAAACCTGTGGATGCTTAAAATTTAACATAAAATAGCTAGGATCTGCATGTAACTCATGACACCTCCTATGTATTTGAAATGTCTGCATTATTTATCATACCTAATATAATATAAATGTTATATTAAAGATTGCACTATATTATTCAGGGAATAATGACAAAAAAAAGTTTGTATGTGTTTCAGTATTTCAGTGTAGACACAAATTTTAAACAAATATTTTTTTACTTTAGGTGGGTTAAGTTAGATGATGCAAAATCTGCAAAATGAAGGGTCAACGGTATTCTCTGCTAACGCTGCTCTAGACATTATTCTAGAGGTCAATCTGCTACCGAAAGGAATAAATAGTCATAAATAAAAACTGGTAAACAATATGGGTATAGTCCCTACCTCACAGAGCTAAGAGTCTGCAAGAATATCGTCACTCATTCCACATTCTTCTAGGTATAAGGAATGCTAAGGATAGACAAGAAACCTGCTCTAGTGAAATTCACATTCTTAGTAGAGGAAGATGGAATAGACAGAAAATGAATAATATAACATCACACAGGAGTAAATGTCATGAAGAAATTAAATAGCACAATATGATAGCAAGTTATTCAGCAGAATAGGAAAGGTAGGAAGTAATGGTGCTCAGAGAAGACTTTTGCATGAAGACTTGAATAAAGAGGAGGAGCCATCCATGGTAAGAGCTGGGGGAAGAATTTTCTGAGCTGAGCAAATAGCTTGTAAAGTGCCCAAGGCAGGAATGAGCTTGTCTGTTGGAGAAATAACAAGAAGGGCAATGTCATTTGAGTGTCTGGAATGTCGTTTGAAGGTAATAAATGATGAGGCCACTAAAGGGGTGTGGGGCAAATCACATAGGACTTCTTGGTAAGAAATCTGGATTTTGTTCTTATATAATGGAAAACTATAGGGGGGGGGGGTTACGAAAGCAAAGGACACATTCCTATTCATTTTAAATTAAACCAATAACTGTATATGAGATGAGCACTATTTTTAAAAGCCTCAACGTAAAGGGTAGAGTCAGGGGTAAAGAAGGTCTGCAGATACCCACAGGAAAGGACCCACCAGCCCTAGCTCTAAAACCTGAGCTCCATCAATGAAAACAGGCTGGGGAGAACTCATAAGCTGTGACAGCTCCAACTGCCCAGATTCCAGGACCAAAATGGTGTCTATTCCTTCTTGGATCTTTTGTTTTAAAAATGTAAAAAACAATAAAACCTAACTATTGATTGAAAAATTAACTCAGATTCTGAAGGGCTCCTCCCTTGCTTAAAAATCAAGGTTCTGTTCTTGAAAGGAATTTGGTAAAGACTTTTCCACAAACCTGATTTAAAAGAAATCATTCCTGTTGACTTTTCTTGGCAATTGCCACTTTTTCCAATTTCTATGCACAAATCAACGATGTCTTCAAGTTTAGAGACAAATTATTAAAAACGTACTCATCTACTCTCTACTCATTTCACACAATTAGGAAGTCCCCCCCTCATGAAAATAAAGTCCCCCCTCGTGAAAATAAAACACAAGCATATCCTTTCTGGTTTAATATTGTACAGTCACCAGCCTGCAAAACATTTGGTAAAAGCAAAACACACCTTCTAAACATTCTAGAACATTTTATATTCTAAATACAAATATTTAAAATTTGCATCTTAGTAAAACTTTGACATATAAAAGGAAAATAACAATAACAATCCATAACAGATATGGATGTTAATACCTTTCTGTCGTAGAAATGTAGGAAGAGATCATGACAAAAGGGCAAACACACAATAATCATTCATATTTATTGTTACATATCCAAGATGTATTCACTGTCAGACAAGTGATACATTTGCTAATAATATGAAAAGGAGCTATGATAGAAGAAAGTCAAACTCAGACACACATCCAGGTATTTCACCCAATAAAACTGTGATGTTGGGCATCAGTGTCATGCTACTCTTTGCTATCTGACAAGTCAAGATAACTCAGCCTACCTCATGTTAACTAAACAAGTTCCCATGGAAAGTTAGTCTTTCTCAATTAAATCCCTCATGTCAGTAGATCAGTGCCATAACAATTCCAGTGTTTATGGTGACCAGTAAATCATTTGCCCCCTTGCATACTTTTCTTCATGTTCAGTTGTAAGACCAGAGAAGTGGCAGAATGAAATTTGAGAATGTAAGTCTCTTAAAGTGACTTGTAATGATGGCTCATGTCTTACAAAGAATTTTTAAAACTCTACTTCACCAGCGTTCAAGGAAGAGAACAGATTAACATAAATTATCAACTAGCATTGGTAACACTCATTTATTCTACATCAGAAACGTTCCTGACAGTGATGCCATGTGCTGCATAATAATCACCATGCTTTGATTAATTATTTTGTCGAATAAATGGATGAATTAATTTCACTTACATACACTGATAGCCTGGGTTTCTGCAGTGCATGGCTTCTTACCCATTCCAATTAATTTGAATAAAAATATAAGTAGTACAAGTGGCAGTCTAGAATATACCAAATGGTTACAGTTTAAAAAAAAAAGTCCATCTGATAGATAAAAATAAACATATATTACAAGAAATTTAGAATTTGGATTGAAGGAAACCTCTAATTAAGGGAAATTTATGAGAGCCTTTAGCAAATTCTCTGCTGAATGCATTTATTTGGTTTCTTGATCCTCCAATCACATTAACAATGACAAAAGATATGCAAATTTAAACAGACAATAGTCAAGCCAAACTGCTCTGACTCATACCAACTGAGAGACATTTTCAGCAAGTATTCAGCCTGATTTGCTCTTGCAAGGGTCCATATAACCAAAGAACATTTCAATAGTTATGTTTGGCTATATTCTGAGAGCTGTGCCATAATCATTGACCAAGAACAATGTAAACAAGAATCAAATTTATTTCACAAAATAAATTAACATACGAAATGTGTACATGACTTAAGCCCAGTAGAATTATGTGTTTACCCTGTCACTGCTGAATAATTGCATAGCAACACAAAATATGCATTTCTATGTTTGAATCACCATTTTCATTGTATGTTTTAAGCAAACAAAACATTACATTTTTGGTAGAATAGATCATTCATGACAATTTGGGACTAAATTTCCCTCTAGGTCCCCCTGAAAGAATTTAGACCATTTATCATGATTGATTCTCATTAAAAAAAACTAGATGGGATAGTATATTAAGAATAATAACAAGCTGTTCAACCAAGCTATTCATTTCTTTACTATGGAAATAAGGTTTGCCAAAGGGAAAAAACTGACATTCTATTTGTAACTACTATCACCTGAAAATTAAGCTACAGATTTTAAAAGACTGCAGAATTCTATTTTCCTTCTTTTCTTCTTCCCATCTATTGATATTTCACCTGTAGTCTGTAATAAGAAGACTAACTGCAATTCCGAATTTGGAAACTCTAGAACAACCAAGTTCCAGTTAACATGTCAAATGAAATAACAGTGATCTTAGTTCAGTCCCTAGTGGACAAAAGTAGAACAACTATTACTCGGCATGATTCAGCAGGGCTGACCTAAATGATTGTGACCAGACAGCAACAAAAAAGAGCATTTGTCCCATCCCTATCTTTTATCCTCTTAAAGGGTAACAGACTACCTTTAAAGAAGCCCGTTCATGTCCCTGTCTATATGCACCAAGTGAATCTGTTAGTAATGATCCGGGGGAGAAGCTTTTCACAGACAGGGACATTACCACCATTCAATTGAATTCGCTTACTGCTGCTTACCTGTTACACAATTAGACAGTAAAGAGAGAAAGGTCTGCAGAAAGTGTCCTCATAGTTTAATAGGCACAGTTTCAATGCAAACTTTTCAGTGGTTTAGTTTGATTTCTATAAATTGGGATTGAATGCATATCCAACATCAACATTCATCTGGATATTGAGACTCCCAAATGGCACTATCTCTGACACAAAATCCCTGGGAAAGGAGGTACTTCAGGAATATGCAGAGCCTGCTTAAAGTGTTCAGTCTAAATCTGCAGGTGCATGTGTCTGTGAACAGCCACTGCTGGCTGCATTTCTCCTCTCATTGTGACAAGTAATCTCTTCCTGATGAGTCCACATTAAACCTTTTTCTTGATTTTTCTCAAGCACAGAAGAACTAGATGACAGAAATAAGTCCTCTATATCCTGCCACTTGTTGAAATTAACAGTTCCCTCTACTCATACAATTTATTCAACCAATAAATATTATAAAGATTGAAAAAATGGACATTTTGTGGCAATTGCAAAATCCTAGCTGCACAAAATTTTCTAGTGTAAAATTGATTTGATCCTCAATAAATATTGTCATTATGATTTTCTTTTTTCCACCAATTGGCTTAAAAGGTGCATGCTTTCTTTTTTTCTTTCTTTTTCTTTTTTTTTTTTTTAATTTGGATTTTGACAGACTAAACACTCAAGATAAACTTTTAAAAAGAGAAAAGCAGAGCTGTCATAAGGTGCCAGTATTAGATGCACAAATCCGGGGAGTGGGGAGCGCCCTGCATTCAAATGCTTACATAAGCCCAGAAACCTTGGCTTACTCAGAAAGTCAAACCGGAGAGCCCGCTTGCATTTGCAAACACTGCCCCCCTGGAGCAAAAGGTAAACACACAAATGCCCCCCTAAGGAACGCTAAGTTAGCTGCAGAGCAAGAAGAGAAACGGCTCCATGCAATTAAGAAACTGAAAGCAATCACTTACTTTTTGTAGCCACTGAGTATAATTTTCCATCACATGCTCCAGATGTTGAAGTTTCTGGGAAGAGAAATCCGGTTCCACGTGTGGAGCATCTCTCTGCAGAGCGTTTGTGTTGTACTGGTCTGTCGTACTCTCACGACAGTTCCCGTCGTGTTCTGGAAGAATGAAAGTGTAGGCACATTGCCCATGTTGAATCCGGTTATATCTTCTCCCACCGTTTTCTGGACTCCGGCGCTGGTTGCTGCACCCTATGTGAGTCAGAATGGCAGCGAAGAAAGCAAAGGAAAGGAAAACTGTCATTGTACTGCCAGCACTCTCCTTCCGTGTCTCTCGCAAAACTTGCTCCTCTCTTCTGACCTTTAAACTAGTTCTTTATTTCAGGTAAAACTGCTTGTTTGTTTGACTTTTTTCCCCCTCAAAGAAAGCGTTTGCAGAAGAATCATAGAAAACTAGCCATTTGTTAGCTTTGTTCTCAAATGTTATTTTTTTTTATTTCACTGTAATGATAGTTTCCTTCGTTAAAACTTGAGATATTTATTGCATAGTAGCTGAGATTTATTGTTTCCTCTCTGTGTAACCGTTCAGCGTGGAGCCTGCCTGAGTCAGCTGCCTGTACATACTCTAGACCCTTTCCTCTGCCCTATCTGCTGCAGATCTGCTATTTTCTCCCAGACCTCAGTGAGTTTTATTAAGGTTGCACATCCAAGCCAAGCTGGAAGCAGGCAGCCTTTCACAAGATGACTTGACAGGAATGCATGAGTGTGCCCCTATGCTAAGGATTGCTGATGGCTTTGGGCGGCGGATCGTCTTACAAATTGGCTAGATGCGCATGACCTCGATCATGTATGGGCCTCCCGCCCCTTCCGCAGACAATTGCCCTCAGCCTGTAGCAGATTCACGGGAAATCAATAAATAGAGCAGTCCACCTTAATACACTTTTGGTGTGTATGCTGACCTACTAAAATCCAACAAACCAGCTGTATGTTTTTAAAGTTACTATTTAATATAAAACCCCAAGGAAAAAAGTGGGCACAATGTCCAATGAAATTATTTTTAGCAGTGAATGATAAATCTGTATAATTATTACATTTATTTCAAAAAAAAAAAACTTTTATTTTTGACTCTGGGGAAAAATGTATTAAGAACTATTTTTAGAGAGGTATTGTTTTATTGTGTTCACTTAGAATTTTATGAGTTAGAGAAAGGAATTAAAGAGGATTAAATTATCAAGAAAATTACCCTAATTTGTCACTCAAAGCAATATAGCATGTGCATATTAAACAGAAGTATCAAAATACTTTGGGGATATGGATTTTAAATGAAGCTGGTTGCTTGATCAAAATGCAACCCTTCATGGAAGCTCTGTGTATAGAAATTGAGCAACTTCCCCAGAAAAACAATGTGGTTACAGTTTAAGACAGTTGCCTGAAATTATTAATTCCTGTGGTACGTGCTAATCATATATTTCACAAGAACCTTCTTGGTGTTGCTATGTCTGTCTTTAACACTGGTATGGAAATTCCACATAAATCCTCTGTGGCTGCAGAGACAAACCATCTGAGAACAAGTATCTATCAGGTGTGCCAGTGGTCTGAACAGGAGAAGTCTCTGTGGTTTTATTAAGGAAGAAAGAAAAATGATCAGAAGGTGTTTTCCCAAATGTATAACATAAATATTTGAGCAAAAGAACCAGTAAAATACACAGAACAGGTGATGATTATAGAATTTAGAGTATGGCACTGAGAACTTTACTGGATGTGAGCAGAAATCAGGAGACTTCATCCAGAACTGGGCGGGTTCTCAAGCAACAAGACCCCTCAGTGGAGTCACAGTGTGCAAACAGAAGTCAGGGCATACTCTCCCATGTCCTGGAATGGGAGCAGGGCAGTGGGTGAAGGTCAGGAGTGGCTGGAGATGGGCCTTTAGGGAGAAGTTAGAGAAGTCAAAACAAATTCCAGAAAGAATGTAATTTACTTTCGGGGTTAGGGGAACTTGCTGAGATTCATCAGTCCTTTCTACACCAATTAACAAATTTCTGATCGGACAGATAGGGAAGCAAATTAGGCCAAACACAGCAATAAAAACCTTTCAGCCACTTTTGCAGTCTCCCCTTGTGTGGTCGCATGCCTCCCTGTTGTGTGGTATCACTGCTATGCAACAATAATGGCATTTATTAAGAGTTTACTATTTGTCAGTGCAGGATAAGCACACAGCACACACTATCTCATTTAATCATCCCAGCAAACCTAAGGCATGGACATTATGTTTAACCCTATTTTATCAATAGGAAAACTGACTCACAGAAAGGCTAATAGGTCACAATTCACATAGCTGACAGGTGATGTTGCCTATACATGGACTCAGGCAAAAAGGGACCCAGAGCCTATGTTTCTAAAGAACAAGCCAATCAACCTTTATAGTCCTCTGTGAGAAATGAAAGCAATCCCCAAGGGCTCCAGCTGAACTGATTTGCAGGCCTAAATCAGGGGAGTGATATGTACCTAGAAAAGAAAGAACTGAAAATTCAGTTTACTTCCAAAGTCATTTAATTGTTTTTCTGCATGCCAATCCCACCAAAAAAAAGTGACAGGTTTCCATCGCATGCACATCCATGAGGATAAGTGGTCCAGAAAAGCAAAGTGTCTGAGAATGCTTTCCTGCATTGCTTGCTTTGAAAATTATCCATGGAAAGAAGACAGTCCAAAACCAACACCTATAAGTGTTTTGTTAAGAACTAAATACAGCTGAAAACTGGCAGAAAACTAATGGATGAGTGGCAAAGTCTCTATGGAAGTGCTCCTGTTTTTTCAAACAGCTGCAACTGTTGAAAATCTGTCCCTCTGTGTGCTTGTCCACGTGAGCTTCTCCTGTCTGAACAAATGCGAAGAAGGAATGCACAATTTCCTGAGGGAAACATAGACAACCAAGAAAGGAAAGCCTGAAACACAAGTTCACAAAAGGGGGTGGAGGTGGGCAGACTAAGAGAAAATGATAGACTGATGTATTTCTTTGCCAGAAAAACAGAATTCATAATACTGGAAGCCCTAGGGTCAACCTGGAAAAATGTCTGAAGATCAATTTTAAACAATCAGAATATGGAGGGATGTGCAGGATCAACTCCTGTGTTTTGGAATTCCAGCTGGGCCACAGTAGGTACATTCCAGTGTCTCCACTCACTGAGGATAAAACACTTCAGGGCCAGGGATCAACACTGACCCTGATTATTCAGAAATGGTGCAAGAGTTGGGGATGTTGAAATTTATGGAAAAATGGGAAGAATGGGAAAATTCAAAAAAAATTTCATAACCACGGTTATGAAAAAGGTAAACTAAAAATTCTAAAGAACCAAATAATTCTATTTAATTGAATTCTGAGGTGGCTTGATTTTTGTTTTTAATGCTTTACATTGTTGTTAGAGTAGGAGAACTCTAGAATCAGAAAGTGCTTTAAGGTTCTAGACTCACATCTACAAATTGTCGTGGTCAATGTTGAAGTTTCTGGTGGGACCAGGAACACTATTTATATGGGAATTTAATGGCTCTAAATCGGTCTTAAGAGTCAGTTTTTGTACTTCCTGTGTGACACTTTCCTGATTTCAATGAGGCCCACTCTCTCTGTTGACTTTTAACAACTTTTTCTTCTTATCTCCAATATAGCACAACTCACCTTTCTGTTTCTAAATCAGGGAGTGATGGTACCTAGATGGTACCTTTCTTTTTTTTTCAGTTTTGTTTTTTTGGGGGGGTTGTTGTTGCTCTTGTTGTTAGTCTGTCTCCCCCTGTATCTGTGAGCTTCTAAAGTGAACTCTCTTTCATCATTAATTTCCAACACTCAGTGCGCATTCCCTTTGTAGGAGTGAAAGAATGAATGAATGAATGAGTGAGTGAGTGAATGGACTAATTTTTCAATCGGTGTAGCTTTCTGATTATCTGACGACTACAGACTGGCCATATCTGTTGCATTTGTTGGGGAGATTTGCCTAGAGCCTATACACATAAGGGATAAGGGATGAGGCCATAAATCTAAAGAGTGAATTAGACACAAGAACACAGTACAACAGTAGTATGTACTTAGTGCAATAATAGTATGAACATGGTACATAGTATAATAGTAGTATGTACAAAAATAATAGTATTTTTTACCCTTAACAAATTGCTTTTTCACTAAATATTTACAGAACTCCCACAATTAGGTCTTATTATAATTCCCATTTTGCAGATGAGAACATTGGGGCACAGAGAGAGGAATTTCCAAGATCTATGATCTATTATATAGCAGAGCAGTAATTTGTTCCTTAATTCATGTAACTCTGATCTATATTGCTTACAGGTATATTTCAGTGTTAGGAAATAGATATAAAATATTTCTTGGAATTTAGGCAACAGGAACAGCATGGCACCTATAATTATCATTAGTCCTCTCTTCTTATCCACACCCTCAAAATGGGGTTAATATTAGGTCAGAATGCACCCATGTGGTTGTCCCACCTGCTTTTCAATAGACAACCTGATTGATCTGCCTGTATTTTGAATTCACTCTGAATGATTAGTCTTTGCCACAACATCTGTTACGGATCTTGACTGACATTGCAACTTTAAAATAAAATTAAACTATGAAAATTTAAAAAGAGTTTCTTTTTGAAAAACCTCATCGTGAACTAAAATCAAGGAAACATTCTTCTGGTGTTCATACAAAACTCTATGATGGCAGGTCAGGGACAGCCTCCTCCCTTTGGCCTGAGCACAGTGTGGTTCAGCATGCTCAGGAGTCCATATACTATCACTCTGCTCTGGTGCTTTCAGGGATCAAAATTATCATCAGGGTTATGGAAGCAGCAGCTCTAACAAGAGAACATTTCTTGTGTGCTGAAGCGAAGCCAATACACTCAACTATGTAGGCAGCAAAGACAGAAATACCACAAGGGGCTACATCAGAAAAAAAGGTAGACAATACTACCAAGTGACTGACAGCCCTGTGTGGGTACATGTAATATATCCCTTGAAAACTCTCAGGCAAGTTGAGAGGCCTTTTCAAAGAGCAGTGGACACTGCAGCAGGTGGGGTGAGGGCTAGAGATATGTAGGTATACATATGGCCCTACCTTCTGATGAGAGAGAGTGCTGGTAATTAATGACGTGCTCTCTAATTTAGTTTTTAACTATAGCAAAGTAAGTTGGAAACAGTTGATACAGAATTAATTTGTTCTACCTTAAAAAAAAAAGGAAGGGAATAAGATACTCAAGGAAAGATATGGAAATGGGGGGTTGAAGTTGGAGAGATTTGGAGGTTCTGTGGGAGAAGTGTCAAAACGGGAGAGGAAACTTGTGGGTATGTGGTGGTGAGAGACTGGGGAAGATATATAGAGTGGGGAGGTTTGGAGTAAAATGGTGTTTCCTATGAGATAAAAGCCCTCCTAGTTTTTTAGGCAAAATACATTCTTTGGTCAAGTTATTTCCTTATAGTAGATGAGAACAGCCATTGTTCCTTGCTCTATACATGATAACAGCTAATATGTGGATCATACAGACTATTAATTTGTTTCATGGTGGTTTTCTACATTGAATCAGAGTCTGGAAGGCTAGGACTGTGTTTATTTTATAATGACTGTCTCCTCCTATCCTGCCACATAGGAGGTATTAGGTAAGCATTTACCATATAACAAATTGACTCTCCTTACTTCTCAGTGATGAAACCTAAAGACATGGAAGCATCACCTATTCCTTTAGAGGCTTCCAAGTGCTGGTCCTACTTAGGACCCCAAATCTCACTTTCTACAAAGTCACATAAAGCCCATAGATGTTGTAGAATTCCCAGGGAATCCTGAGAGTGATAAAAGAATAATACCTAACTCTCCAAGTCACCTAAGAAGATGCACACAGTTGAAAAAAAATAAACATTCAAGAAACATCCCAGAATTACCTTTGGGGATTACATTACTTGTCAATGTCACAATGGAAATAATGTCTACAAGTATTCAAGTCAGAAAGGAAAACAAACAGCTGGGGACTGAATCCAGCAGATGCCAACATTCCCCTTAAATACAGGTGGAGAAATACTGCCACTGGAGATTCATTGAGATGAGATCCCAGGAAAGGAGAAAACATATAAGCAACTTTGCATTCACTAACTCTCATTTCTTCTCTTTTTCCCTTCAGATGTCTTGATTCCTAGATAGGAAAATAGAAAAAGAAAGAAAGAAAGAAAAAGAAGAAGGCTTCTCTCAACTGACTTTTCCCACTTCAGAAAGGACGTGTATTTACATGTTCTCAGAAACTCTCAAAATGAACAACTATTTTCCAGGAAAGGCAGGAATTATCATTTGATGGGTCATGATACCCAGTGGCAGCTACTCCTTATAAACCAAAGCTGATAAATGCCATCCACTAATCAGTGACTAATGACATAGGACTTTCTGTCCAGAGGAAAAGCTCTTCATGCTAAAATCAGAAAAGTGACAACCTCTACTCAGTCTTGGAAAAAGGATCTCTCACAAATATTGTAAGCTCAGATATTATTATTATGTTAGCAATATTTTAATATTAATATTATTAAATATATTATAATGCATTATAATTCTATATACTTAATATTATATTGTATTATTATGATTATATAGTATTTACTATATTATACATAATATAAAATGTGCATAATTGTATATTATATTTTACATTAATATCAATATTAATATTAAAATAATATATTAATTATTAATAAAATGTTGCTTGTTAATATTAATATTAATATTAAAATATTACGGGAATAAGATCTGAAGTTTTCTAAAATCACTTTTTCCTCCTCTTTGGGTCTCACTTGGATATTCGGTTAATATAGTCTTATTTCTTACATGAAACTCTTGTCATGGCTCCTGCCAGATTGGACCAACTATTTTTTGGTGTTGAAGGTGGGACATCAACTGCTTTGTTTTCATTTTGTTTTGTTTTGGTTATTTCTTTTCTGTGCTATTACATGTCCGATAACACTGAACAAGACAGTTATTCTAAGTTCTGCTACCACATCTGTTACAATAATAACAGTAACAATTTTATACCAATTTCATGCTGTGAAGATGACAGGAAGTGCTGGATACAAGGCACAGAACCCAGTGCCTGAAGCATATACGTGATATACATGTTGGTTCTGGTTTCTAGATGATTCTTGTGTTCAGAAATGGCCCTATTTTCCTATCATTTTACTCTTAAATATTTAAGATCATTTCTGAAACTCATACAAATCTGAAATGTAACAAGCACTTTTAAAATGGGAGGGTGGGCAGGGCATGGTGGCACAGGACTGTAATCTCAGCAACTCAGGAGGCTGAGGCAGGAGGATCACAAGTTTAAGAACAGCTTCAGCAACTTAGGGTGGCCCTAGGCAACTTAGTGAGACACTGTCTCAAAATAAAAAAGGAATGGGGATGCAGCTCAGGGGTAAAATCCCCAGTTACCTCCCCATCCCCTGAAAAAGGTTAGGGAAGATAGCCACATTCAAGTGGAAATATTAATGGCTCCTCGGAGGACAGGGACTTCCTTGTTTTGCTTCACTGCTACATTTCCTACATCTGGAACAGTGAGTGACTGTAAATAAGAGGACTTGAATAAGTATCTGAGTAATGAATGAAACAAATTGGGAACAATGTAGTGAGAATATTCTACTTTGGGCCCTTGGGCCAGAGAAATATCTAGCAGAGCAAATAGAAATGTAAACAGCAGGGTTTGGTAGTGAGAATTTGATGCCCAGGAGCACAGGGGCAATGTGGATGTGGTTTATAGTTTCACCACCATGACTTGTTATCCAGCTCATTTCCAGCCAGCTCAACTAGATGGCTTTATTTTCAAGAACTTCTTTATGGTTGGACTTGTGGCTTGTACTATTCCATTCTGTTTCCTGGAAGATAATGTGTTGGCCTTTGATAAAGTGAAAATGGACTAAAACACTACCATTAATCTCATAAGAGGCATGGCACTTAGTATGACTTGTACATAAGCAAAGGAAAACGGACTCTATCTACTTTTTTTTTCCCCCTCAAAGTCCATATTGCTCCCTATCAGGCTCTAACCAGATTAAGAATTTGGCAATTAAATTAGGAAATAAATGCCAGCAGTATAGAAAATACTTGAAAATATGATTACTTTCATTAGGTTCTTAATTCATATATTGTCTAGCTAAGACCAGTCCTTTCAATGGCAACCTTAATATAGTACTAAGTCTGAAAAGTTAACCCTTTTTCACAGAATACGTAATTTGCTTTTTTTCCCTCTTGATCTTTCTTTCATAATTAGTAAAAGAATTGAAGCAATTAAAAAAAAAGGTTAGGATAAGTTATAACCCTTAATGACTGAAAAATTAGAAAAGATTAGCATCATCATGTTTTTCTACTTTTGATGTACATAGATGGATCATTTTGAGCTTCAGAGGCACCAAGCCTGCCTACTTTACAAAATGTTCCCTAAATTTGTACATTTGTATCACCTTCATGACATTTCATGCAACTTGCAGTACTAGTATATCCCTAGTTTCCTAAATTCAAGTTTTAAAACTTTTCTATATATGAGACATATTCTAAACAGTATCATCTGGAAGACCAAGCACCCACATTTATTTCCTAATATCTGTTCAAATAAATACAATATATTAAAATGAATATTCAGCACAACCCATTAAATATTTCATGTCCCAGTGGAGTGTGGACCACACTTTAAGGAGCCACTTAGTGCTGCCAAGAGTGGAGTCATCCTTTTGCAAAATGAATGAAATACTGCCTCCCATCCATATGTCTATGAAAGAATATCACAGTTTCAGTTCCTCAAGATGAAATGGCATCATGTCCAGAGTGTTAGATGGCTGTTTCCATTCTGTAGTACAGTTAGGTGTACAAACAGTGCTTTTGAGACAGATTTTTGCATGTCTCAGAGAAGATGCGTGAAGAACTTCCCTACACCCACCCAGGAAATTATGGCCAGGTAACAGCTTTATTTGCAATGCTGTGCCCTAACGGAAGTGCCCACTGAAGGTCTGAAACCGAAACTAATGATTGACCAGGTATTTCAATAGCTTTTCTCTTTATTCTGGCAATGGAAAGAATAGTGAAGTGATTTAGTGTCCGAAGAGTAAATCTTTGCTCCTTTTTAGTCTTGCATCTGGAAGACTGTTGTGGAAATAGTAAACAAGTTTCTCCTCCAGAGTTGCATTCCCTTTGGAGAATTTACATTCCTTCCTCACATCCTTCAAAAAGCCATAAAAACACATCAGTTCAAAAGAGGGGAAGGGGAGTTAATATTTAAAGGAGCAGTTAGGAATCAATTACCCTCAGTTTAATAACAGCTACATTTATTGAGTACCTATGTTATATCCAGGACTCTGTTAATCACTGTATTTTCATTATCTCTTTTGTTGTTGAAGTAATTAACCTCTCATCTGTTATGATCATCACAAAAACCAATTTGTAGGAACTTCAATTACCATCATTTTATGGAGAAAAAAAAAAACAAGTTTAGAGAAGTTTCAGGCAGTACTGAAAACTGTGGTTTTCTAACACTAGACCTGAAGCTTTTAACCATTACATTTAGACAAACCCACAGTCCTTTTAAAACATCTGCTCATTTGGATTTCCAGTTAATTATCTTCCTGATTTAGTGTACACCCCTTCATTTGTTCATCCAATACAAAACACAGAACTCGATAGCCAATTAAACAAAAAGAAAGTTGTAGGAATTCAAAATGAAAGCTACTCTAAAAAGTTAATAGATTATACTTACAGTATGTCAACCAATTTACATACATTATTGAATTTAACTCTTAAAACCAAACATCTTATCTATTGACAGATGAAGAAACTAAAGCTTTAGAAATAAGGAATTTGCCTAAGGTTTTATAGAAGTGGCATTTTTAAATTATTTTTTTTAATTTTGTTGGTACCAGGGATCAAACCCACTGAGCCACATCCCCAGCCCTTTAATACACACACACACACACACACACACACACACACACACATATATCTGTCTCTTANTTATATATATATATATATATATATATATATATATATATGTATTTAGTTGCTTAAGACTTCCTAAGTTGCTGAGGCTGGCTTTGAACTCCAATCCTCCTGTTTCAGCCTTTCGAGACTCTGGAATTACAGGTGTGCCATAAGCGGCATTTTAACAAGGTATATGACTCAAGGGCCCAATCATCTTAATTAATATGCTAAGAAAAATTCTCTCAAATGCATGAAAAGAAACTATCTCCAGATTATTTATATGAAGGTCTATAGCCAGTTCCACCCTCACCTTTAAAGAATGCAAAGGACAAAGTTAACTCATTGTTCTCTAAGTTTGACCCTGGGTGGACAGTATCAACTTCACCTGGAAACTTGTTCATAATGTAAAATCCTGAGCTTTACCCAGAATTATTGACTCAGAAACCTGAGTTTCTTTTAACAAGCCTTGCAGGTAATTCTGATGTGTGCTTAAGATAGAGAACTAGTTTTAATTCTTTACTTCCTAAACCTAGCAATCTCATGATCACTTAAGAATTTTATGTAAATCAAGATATATGGGCTTGCTCCTGGACATTCTGATTCACTTGATCTGGGATGTCGCCTCAACACTGGTATTCCTTAAAGGGCATCAGGTTCTAATGTGTAGCCTCAGTTAAGCATCAGTGGCTTTAACTGAAAGTACTGACTGAGAAGAAAAGCTTTGAAAACATCTGAGTTGGTTGAATACAGAGAAATAAAGAATGAAGTTACTTGGATAAGCCTGACATAATTCTGGGGGATTCTTTGATTCTAGGAGCATAAAACAATGACCTTAATTCCTTGAAAGTTTTGTATATTTAATTTCGGCAGCATTTTAGAACACAAAGATTACTACAAATTAAATAAACTGGAGCCAAGAGATTAAGCCTCACTGGTCATGTTGTTTTGTTGTTGTTGAAGTTTTATACCACTTCAATTTATATTCTTAAAGCCTTTAAAGAGTAAATTACTGTGTCTCAGTCACTCATGAACACAGCGATAACTCATCCATTAATTACCATTGCTGTTATGATGATATTTTTCTCTGTTCTCATGAAGAATTACTGTTTTTTTCCCCAAAATAAGCCATCAGTGACTATGTTCTTCCCACCAACCCCTCCAGGGTCCTGGTTTCACACCTTGGGATGAAGGACGCGATTGGGAAAACAGCATCAACAATTTGCTTTTCCCATATAAACTGCAGAAGGCTTGGCATTACTAACTGTGCTCTTTTAATTATATAACATATGTGGATCCTACGTTTTCCATGATAAAAAAAATGAGGTTTGGGGATGAGCATTTTCTGGTATCATAATGGCACTGCATATTCAAAGCAGGACTGTTCATAACAGCCAAAAGGCAGAAACAACCCAAATGTCCATCAACAGATGAACAGATAAGGAAAAGGTGCTACAGACACGTGAAGGAATATGATTTAATCACAAAAAGAATAAAGTACGGACACATGTGACCACACTGACAAACCTAGTAAAGCTTATGCTGAGAGAAAGAAACCAGAGACCAAAGGTCATACATTGCAAGACTCCATTTAAAAGAGACATGCTTAAAAGGAAAATCTATAAGGATAGAATGTAGGTTAGTGAGTACCAAGGAGTATGGGGCAGGGGAAGGATTGGTGAGTGACGATGTAATGACTGCAGGATCTTCTTTTGATGTGTTGAAGATTTTTTAGAATTACATAGAGGTTGTGATTATATAGCATTATAAATGCATGAAATGACAATGAATTTTGTGATTTAAAATGGTTAGTTTTATATCTTGCTTCACTTCTATAAAATGCTTTTTAAAATAATCCCCAAATACCACATTTGGCATCTGTATTGAGAATTCTCAAGTTATGGGACGAACTGAAATAAAACACACATTTTTAAAAATATTTATTTTGTAATAATAGGCTAAGAAGAAGCTACAAAGATGGTATAGGGAGAATCCATGTACTCTTCACCCATTTTCCCTACATTTTACATAACATCATAATCAGATCTTAGATATTAGAACAATGTGTGTGAATTGTTTGATGTAGTTTTATCACAACCGGATCCACATAGCTACTATTATAACCTTATAGTTCTGTCACCCCCTTTATGAGGGACTTTGCTCTAGTTTTTTGAGCATTACTTTCCTCATAGTCAACCTACACCCTCGTTCTTCATTCTCACAGGTTGTAATATGAATAAGATGTGATATAATGTGGGAAAGAGTTATGAAAGCAATAAACTATGATTCAAATTAACACTATTAGGAGTGCTGGGATCCACCATGTTACCCCACATGCTTAATATTCACTAAGCTCTATTTCTTAATGTATAGTAAGTAAGGTCCACCAGGAAATAAAAGCAGTTTTACAAACTCTACGATTAATTCTTGGAGATATTCAATCAAAATGTGTTTTATCCTTTGATTTGAAATGTCTATCTCAGTTCAAGGGTTGATTCCTTGTGTTTTTATCCCTATTTACTCATCCCTTCATTCAACAAATATCTGTTGAGCTACATTGTATAAGAGACACTGCTCTAGATACAGAAGATTGAGTAGAGAAGTACCAGACTTTCTTGACACCACACAGCTCACATTCCAATGAGGGAAGATTAAAAAATAAATTATTACTCTATAACACACTGTATATAGTGATTAGTGATATTTTAAAAATTAAGCAGGAAAGCAATATAAAGAATATTGTGGCAGTGTTGGTGGTGAATTTAAGTAGGATTTTTAGGAATGCTCTCACTAGAAAGGTAATATTTGAGCAAGTATTTAAGGAGGTGAGTCTACTAGGCAGAATAATAACTCCACTTTTTCTCCTAAAAATAGTCCACATTCTAATTCCTTGAATCTGTGAAAATATTGCCTTACATGGCAAAAGGGATATTGTGGATATGATTAAGGGTGTGCCAACCTTAACATGGGGGCAATTACTCAGGTGGAAACCATCTAATCACATGGGTCATTAAAATCAATACACCTTTCTTAGCTAGGGTCAGAGAGAGAGATTGTGTGGAAGAAGAGTCAGACAGATGCGATTTTTCATTTTGAAGGCGGAGGAAGGATCCCACAAACCAATACATATGGGTGGCCTTCAGAAGTTGGAAAAGCAAGAAAATGGATTCTTCCCCTAGAGTCTCCAGGAAAAAGCCCCCCAAAGCCTTGAATTTAGTCTGAACTATAAAACTGTAAGATAATAAATTTTTTGTTTCCTTAACCACTAATGTTGTGGTAATTTGTTGTAGCAGCAGTAAAAAGCTAATGCAGTAAGGAAGTATCTTCTTTGTTCAAAGAGCAGTGTGGAAGCCATTCCATTTGGAGAAAAGCAGTAACAGAAGATAAGATCAGAGTGGGAAGGTACAGGTGAAAGAGGGTGGAAGGCCTGGCTAGCTGTATAAGGACATTGGTTTTTCCTCTGAGATAGTACACCATTATGGAGTTTTGAGCAGAATGGCATTATCTGTCTCATATCTTAAAGGAATACCTCTATCTATTATGTAAAAGGAAAAAGACAAAGGCCTAAGCAGTGAGTGAGGAGGGTATTTCAATGACCTGGATTAAAGCTGTGGTGGCTGTAACAAAGGTGATGGAGGCTATAGAGACAAGAAGTCAGCAGGTAAATATTTTGAAGTCAGGACTAAGCAGATTTTTTTTTTTTTTAGTAGTTGATGGACCTTTATTGATTTGTATGTGGTGCTGAGGATTGAACCCAGTGCCTCACACATTCTAGGAAAGTGCTCTACCACTGAGCCACAACCCCAGTCCCCCTAAGCAGATGTTTAGGTAGCTTGTATGTGAGGTATGAGAGCTCTCCCAGTTTGACCAAAGCAAATGGAAAGTTGGATTTTGTTAACTGAGTCACAGAAGACTGTAAGACGAATATAAATGGGAAAGGGTAGATCAGAATCTTGGTTTCAGACAAGTTAATTTTGAGAGTTTTATTGAAGAGCTTACTAGTAAACAATTAGATATATGACTTTAGAATTCAGAGGAGTATTGCATAATGAAGACATCAATCTGGGGATTGTTAGGAAGTGGGAAGATGGTACTGGAAGCCACGAATCTGATTATCAAGGAAGTTATCTCCATGGAGCCATGGGTAAGCCCTTGGAAGAGACATTGGGATCTGACCTCTTCCTCTTGTGTTTTCACTCTCACTTTCTCCCTCCACTTAATACCACCATCCCCCAGGTTGCCATAAGGTAAGCAGATTTTCTCAACTTCATGCTCCCTGCCATGATTTCACAGGCCCCCAAACAAAAAAGCCAAACCAACCATGGAATAAACCTCTGATCCTATGAGTCAAATAAATCTTTACTCATTATAAGTTGTATATCTCAGGTATTTTGTCACAGCAATGAAGAGCTGCCTAACATACCTGGAAAATAAGAACAGTAGGTGTTTCAAGGATGGTGACTAACTACAATGAATGGAGCTTTTGAATCAAGGAATATGAGGGCTGAATACTGAGCAGTGTTTTTTGGCAACATGCAGGTGGTTTATGTCTTTGATACAAGTTTCAGAATAGTGGAGGTATAGAGTGTTGATCCCGATTAGACTGGTTTAGGGAAGGCTGGAAGGCAAGGAATTGGCATCAACTAACAGTGATCCTCTGCAAGGATTTGCTGTAAACAGCAACAGTGACTACAGAGAAGGAGGCATTCATAAAAAGCACTTGAAAAGGTTTCACACTTAATTTTCTGCTAACCTTATAGGGGAATGAGGACAAAAGATTCAAACTTTAAGTCGTTGTGTGAAATATGCTAACCTGGACACATTGGCTTCGTGGAGATTGGGTTTGAGGTTTTTTGTTTTTGTTTTTGTTTTGTTTTGTTTTTTGGTATTTTTTAATATCTTGTTATGACAGTATAATTAAATCATATCCTTGAACTTGCCAATAAACTATGCTACACTCCCTTGCACAAAAAGAAAATTTTATTCTAGGAAGTATTGTGCCAGAAAATAAGTATAACTGAAGACATATGAATGTAATATAACTCTATTACTTAGCTTGATAAACATTTTTTAAATGAATTATTTTTTTCCATAGTAACCTCCTTTATGGTAAAAGCTTTGTTGTGGTTTCCTGTTAGAGGGGGTAGTGATTAGCAGCAGAAAAATTATGCTTGCAGGGGTATATGTGTTCTTGGTTCCATTCCCTTCTCCCCTTAATTATTATGGGTTTTTCACCCTCTTTCGTTGTAGAAAAGACCACCTAAATAGTATGAAATGACTTGGCAACATATTTAGAAGTGAATAAAAACATTGATTAGGGACATGTAGGAACGATTTCTGTAAAATTACATTTTTATTCCTGAGCTGATAAATGTCTTTTCTTAATGTTATTTCCTTTATGTATGAGATAATCACATCTCCTTCCCAATTAATTCATTCAAATGTGGCATAAAAAGCTATTGATGAATATGGCAAACGCTATTTTACCTGGAGAGGCATGGTAAAAAAGACATACAACTAGACATGGTATTTTGATAAACCTGGTTTCAAACAAATATTCCGAAATACTTAGACACATTCAGTAGATGAACAGAATGATATCTCAAATCAGTGGGCAAAATGTTTTTTAAAATAAATGATGTTAGGACAATTGGGTTATCCTGGGACATCTGGGAAAAGAGAAAGTTGGCTTCATTCTTTATACTGTATAACAAGAAAAACTCCATATCAGGTTAAGTTTTACATCTTGAAAAATAAATCACCAGAAGCAAATACAAATAAATTCTTTTGAGTCCTTAGATTGAGGAAGACCTTTCTAATTCAACATCTATAATCCACTTAAGAATTTTTGATTACCATGAAATGTAAAAAGTCTGAATAGCAAACTAAAAAACACTTATAAACAAAATCAAAAGACAAATTGCAAGGAAAAAAGAGTAAGTCCTATTCATAATATGTAAGAAAAGTACAAATTAAAAGTATATCAAGCGATCAACTTAAACAATCATCTTGGCAAAAATTCAAGTTAGACAATATCAATTTGTTAGCAAATTTAAGGGGAAACTGATAGTTTTATATGTAACAGGTGAAAATGAATATAGTATAAATCCTATAAAGAGAAGTTAAAATATTTATTTAATTATGAACACATTTTCCTTTGACCCAGGATTTTGCTTTGAAGAATTATCCCAGATGAGCAAACACATGAAACATTGCATGTTCAAAGCTATTTACTAAAGCCATGTTTGTAATAGAAAAACAACTCAAGTGTCAACAAATGCTATGTTGTAATGTATAGCATACCCAGGAGAGGATTATGCAGCTATAAAAAGAAAAGAGGAAGCTTCCAAGTGTGGCTGTGGAAAGATCTCCAGAATATATTATATTGAAAAAAAATACAAAACCATAAAATAGGACATACAGAATGATATCTCTTGTTTACAAAATGGGGATGACTAGAGTGAACAGGGACAGGCATTGGAAAGGAACTTAATCATATGAATGTATCAACTATTGAAATAAAAAATTGAATTAAAAGGGAAAAAAAGAAAAGTCATCAAATCCTTCTTCTTTTATAGACCATGTAAAGTTGAACAGTGACTGAGGCATCCTAAGCTTGATTTCTTAGTCTATAAAATGTCAAATACAAATCTTACTTTTCTCAGGTTTCTTTAGCAAACAACATAGTAAATGTGAAAATGCTTTTAAACCATGAAATAGCAGGAAAGGAATATATATATATTCCTTTATATTTTTACTTTTCTTAAAATGACTTACTGCCAAATGCATATACAAAGTAGGCCATGATCTAATTGAATAAGTATATGGACACAGAAACATTAGTATAAGTTCATTCAATCTTTTTTCTCATTTTTCTTAATTCATTTATTCTTCATAAATTCTCCTTGCCCACAAAGGACTTCTCTAGTCCTAGAAATGGAATAGAATAGAGAGCAGGGATGAAGCAGTTGAATTGGTGGGACAACAGCCCCTCCAAATCCGTCCCTCAAGTGCATGGATCTTCTTTCTTCTCCTGGCTGCCTGGTGGTTAAGGGGATGCCTCTGGCCTCTTGTCTTAGTGCCCCCCCCACACACACACACACTGTAGCAGCCCATTCTTAATTCTGTCCACAAATTTTGTCATCTCTGTTGCTTAGTCCACCAAAGCTACCACTTTGGGCCCTCACCTGTAAAGAAGGCAGCATGGGTACCAAGGCCAGGAACAGCCATGAAAATTTCTTGGATTCACTTTGCACACACCTCCCCTTATACATCCCAGAGCTATTCTGCACCATTTGTGGAAGCCAGCATGGTAAGTCCAGGTACTCCTGTGACTATATATTACTATAGCCTGCATAGTATGGCTTTCTTCAAGCCTCCTGCACCTTCTCCCATCAGATTGCAATTTATATCCTTCCTCCATCCTTATCTTTAGTGAGCAGTGAAAGGGGCTTGGCATAGCACCCCATCTCTCTACTGACCCCAATTTTTCCTCTTCCAACCACAAGTGAACAGTCTGATTTACCTTCAATGAACCCATGGCTTGCTATTTTCATCCCTAAAGTGTCACCAGCACATGGAGTTTTCTCTACAGATGTCCCTGTCAGTTTTGGTCAAACCTCACTTGAAAAGAATGACCCTGGGCAGGTATAAATACTATAGGTCCTCCCTGAGACCACTACTAAGCAAAAATACAATTCCAGAACATCCCAGCCCGGGGTGCTGAGTGCCAGATTTTCCAAAAGACAATAACTCCAAATTTACGAAAATTTCCTCTAAAAATATTCTTTAGAGTGAATTTATCCTAACTATGCTATCCTACAAGCACAGTGACAATGTTCCTCAAATCCTAGCACATATGCTACTACATAATCTGCTCAGTCATGATATCAGTAAAAAAGGGAGCAATAATATTAATTTTGTTTTAAAAATCAAACCCAGAATTAAGATTTTTATATTAAAACTATTTGGGTCAGGACTGAGGTTGTGACTCAGGGGTGGACGCTCACCTAGCATGTGTGGGGCCCTGGATTCAATCCTCAGCACCAAATAAAAATTAAAGAAAGGTACTATGTACACCTACAACTAAAAAAATAAATATTAAAAACAACTATTTGGGTCAATCTCCAGAGGCAAATATCATTAAATGTTTAAACTAAACATATTTCTAAGCATCAGAATTTTAAAAATAAGTACATCATTTTGGTAAATCTATATTAAAAAGAAGGAAATAATTCTGATCAATTTCCAATAGGAAATATATTTTGAAAATTTAAGATAAACATATTTCTAATCAGGATTCATAAAATAAATGCATTACTCTGGTGAATTACATATTAACAGGAAGAAAAGCATAGACATTCATCATACTTGACTGCCACAGGTTATGGAAAGAGAAACCATGCATCTCTAATACCAAAAGAATGTGTATCAATGTAAGGATTCCATGTTCAGCAATACTTGAGAATTCATAAATGGACAGCCATCTGTTGAATTATGTTTTCTCACCTGGAGCTCAATTTGGAGGAAATGTTATCTGTTTCTCATGTATATTCAAAGCACCCCCAAAGAACTAAAGCCTTAGAATTACTATGGAACTGAAGCTATAGAATTACTGTGGTTTCACTACAAGCTTTGGTGACTTCCATAGATGTTTCTAGATTCCAGTGGAAATGGTTTAACCCACTTCCTTATGCTTCTGTCTTCCACAGGCTAAAGAGATCACTTTTATTTCTGATCTCTAGCCATGGCTGAAGTGCTAACCTATCTGTCCTTGCATTGCTTCCTGGATGCCATGTCCCATAACCTTGTGCTTTGACCTCTGCATGACAGCTGCTCCCGTGGTTTTGGCTGAGGCAGCTGTATTTACCTACCAAAAGAAGCAGCCTTTTGGCTCCCCTCACTTACTGTATGCCTACTCCTCCTGGCTGCAGGCTTCCTGACAGGTTGCTCTGTCAAGTTTATTAGGTAAAAGGTCCTGAAGGAGGCTCCTTCTACATAGATGGACTGCTTAATGCTACTGACATCTCCTCAGCAAGAGAGCACATATTACTGCCCTGACCTCCAAACCCCTTGCTCATGACCCCTAAATGAGTCCTCTTCCCACAAACAGCCACAGTACAGTGAGGATAATTAAATCCATGCCATTATAGGTAAATTAGGAACCCCAGGTATAGATTAAGACTTCATGATGTTTGTACAACTGGTCTAGGATTTGAATAGTTATTTAAAGAAAGAAAGAAAAAAGAAAAACTCTAAAATCAAGAAAATTTTCTGAGTCATTTTGGGAGCTAATAAAACCCCACATATGATCAATTATCAAATGTAAATATTTAAAAAGGTCCTAAAATTCTGGAGTTGTATGATCTCAATAACCCATTTTTTTATGTAGATAAGAAAAGTGTAGCTCAAGGATTTGCCCCAGGTTACAATGACATTCATGTAGATGACTCACAATTATAATATTTTCAGCATACTTTTTGTAATTTGTATCCTGAAAGACAGGATCAAAATTAGGATTTCAACATCCAGCTGCCAAAAGCAAATATGATTTTTCACTGACTCTTCACCACTAAAATCTATTTAGTAGAAAAATTCCTCCCTTCCCTTTCCTCATATTCTTTCCTTATTTTTTATCAATACCTTCCAATCCCATGATAGAGTTGTGTGACATCTATAAGGGAATTGAAAGAGTTAAAGAGAAATTCTTAAATAGCAAACCAGATAGAACATGGCTATAAATAATCATAGCCATAAAAGCCAGGCTATTTGCCCAGGTCCAAGAGGAATCAGACCAGTCAAAAGAAATTAGGTAGAAGATACAATTGGTGTTAGGTAAAAGCAAAAAGACAGCATGACCTGCTACTCTGTTCACATCCTTTTATATTTGTGTGTATGTGTGAGGTGTGGGGAAGAGTCTGTGGTGAGAATGGTGGCCCTGTATATTCTGCTAACCTTACAGGAAAATTAGGATACAATTTAAATCCCCAGTCCTGGCATAAAACATGCTAACCTGTACCTGCTAACCTTTCGGATCTTGGCTATATTTTCAGACATCAGTGTTATATTTGGAATTTCTCACCTGAATATGATTTGATACCTATTAAAGAACATAGAGAATTCATGAGCTCTTCTTGTACTCTTAGAGACCTTGGTTCAAACCCTGCCCTGACCCTTAGCTGCTGTAAACTATGAGGAAGGCTCTTAATGGTTCTCAACTTGAGTTTCTTCCTTTGTGACAGGGAAGTAACTATGTTTTCCTCCAAAAGATTATAGTGAGGTTGAAATAAGATAGCACAGTCAGTATGCCTGGTATTCATAGAGAGTCAATTAGTGCAGTTTTCATTTATTTTTATAAATTAAGACTGCATTAATAAGTAGGAAGGGAACTGCAAACAGTACAGAGAAAATCAGATTGTTAGTTTTGTTTCCTTGCAGTCTAGCAATGTTTAAAAATCCTTTCCAAGAATACTATGAATTCTCCCAACTCCAAGCACAGTGGAATTCCTCCTACTGCCATTTGAGAGTTCACTGGGTTTGAAAAACGTTATCCAGGGATGCCATGTTTGATACAAGAGCCTTGCAAAACACTTTTTGGCCTGGTTCATTTTTATCCCCCTGAGATTTATATTTTTTTCCTTGTCCTTCTTCCCACTCATTTTTTTTCCTTCTTTATGCATTGCCCAGATAAATTCCTGGGGCAAAAATCCTATTTCCCTTTTTAATGGCAGCATTGCCCTCCTGAAACAGGAAGAGTGAGAACTGGGGCAGGGTGAGGCCTAGGTGGAGACATCTCTTCCACATCCACTCTTCCACTCTCTTCCCAAGGAGGGACATTCTGTATCTTTCATCTTGACCCTCCTTTCCTTTCTCGCTGGATTTGTTCATCTGTTTAGGGAGAGGGTGAAAGGTCAATGGGTGGAGCCATGCTAATTGCTCTAAGAAATCTCCCAGTAATGCAAGGACTTTGGGGAAAACCAGGAAAGAAAAAAATAGACACAGGGAAAAAAAAAAAAAAACTACTGCCAAAAATTGTTATTGAATCCCTTTTGGATTTATTTAAAAGATATTAGCTTTTCATATAAATGTGAAACCAAACAAATCTCTAAGCTGGCCTGTTTAGACCAATTTGACATTTCAATGGAAACTAACTAAATCTGTGCCTCTGGGATGCCAAAATATCTGGATAAAAAGTGAAAAACTGTGTCAATAAACAAGTAACTGTTAAGCCTATTACCCAAGTCCAGCCCTATGCCCTGGCACTAATGAGAGGATAAGATAAATAGAATAGGGTCTTTCTCTTCAATATGGCAGGAGAGATTAATAATATCCCAGCAAAAGTATCAGCCCACCACCACACATCAGCTTATCACTCTCCTATTAGTTTTTATAACCCTGATTGATGATCTGTGTTTCTGTTTATCCTTTCATACATTCATCTACCTTTCTTTCTATTTGTATCTACACCTTTATCTCTACCACTCTGTCTATGTATATCTATCCATGAGAAAAAAAAAAATTCTTTTTTTAGCATGATAAAGAAGGCTTGGTTTTATTCACTGCTATATCCCTGGTCAACAATTGAGTCTGCCTCATAGTTGACATTTGATAAATTTATTTCAATGAAATTATGATATAGAACAACAATACATGATAAAAGTCAGGAAAAGCTTCATGGAGTGAAGATATATTCAGCTAAACCACAAAGGACAGACAAAATTTAAATGGATAAGAGGAAGAAAGCATTTCAGGTATGGATATAGGATGCCCCAAGATACCAGGGCTGAAAGAGAATAACCTAAGAAATGTGAGAAAAATATTCTCACCCTCTTTAAAAAAAGAATATGTAGGACACTAGTGTATGGCTTCTTGAATTTAGGTTTTTGAAAAATAATGATTTCCTCAATTCACAGATGTTGTTGTCATTCAAACATGGTCTTCTAGTATTTCTCTTATCTTTTTTATAATCCTGCAACCCAGGGCCTTTGATCCAGGAATAGATTCTCATAGTTTATGAGGATAATTGAAACTCAGTCTTTAGGAAGTTTTGAAGAAGAGTAGATACTGTAGATGCTTACATTTTCCTTTGATTTCCAATTTTGTCTCTGATCTCTTTTGTACTTCTTGCTTTATGGCTCACTTGGAATAATACTCCATATGCCCACCTTTTCCTCCCTTACACTAAAACCAATCTTATGTTCAGTTGGTTAAAAATCGACAAGCAAACCTTATCTTCTGCCTGTTCTGCTGCTCATAAGTCCTTGCGCACACTTGAGATGACACACCCATTCTATGTTAGAGACACAAGATCCTAGACACAGGTCTTGGCCCAGCAGAAACCATGTCAGAGAGATTTAATTCCCAAGGGAGTTGATCATTGCTAAGAAAATCCATGCAGTTATTAAAAAGCTAAAATTAGAATTCAAGAATCATAGTCATTCCTTATTTAAGCAAGGGATTTCACAAATAAAGTACTCATATTATTTCCGTTTTGAAACTGCTATTAGTTATACATGTGTAATGTGTCTAGCTATGTGCACTCATCACTATTATAAGCAGTAAGGTCTAGGTTTAGTTTGAGCTATGTTAAACGTCCATAACAGCAATGGGTAACATGGGTAACAGTCAACTATTGATAGAAATCAAGAGGATCAGTTAATCCTGAACTTGGACCATTTAAGAACAAACATACCTGCAAGATAGCAGCTCAAATAGTTTGGTATTAATTTTCTGTTGAGGTAGTCATTCTTACATAAATAAATATTAATTTGGCAGTACAAGTTATCATACTGGCAAAAATATGTTGGCATTCCATAGCCCTTCATTTTTCTTTTATGGGTTTCTCTTTTTCCTGCCATCTCTTAATACAAAGGTTCATCTTTGCCCTAAATTCTTCTTACGTTGTACAGTTTTCCTGGTAGCTCTAGATCAATTTGGCTATAACAATTTGCCAATGAACAATTAGACAAAAAGCAATTTTGTAAATGGCTAATTCTCTGAAAGCAATTCCTTAAAAGGGATGGCTTTGTAAAAATGGCCTTTTGGTAAAACTGCCCGTATTCTTCCCTAGAAGAGTGCCTGTATTCACTCAGAGTGATTGAATTGTGTACCCATGTCCCTTACATATGTGTCACTAAAATATTCAGTTTTCATGTTCCATAGACACTTTAAAATTATTATCTAAAAATGAATAACTATCTAATATTAATATCTAAAAATCACAGTTCTTTGTTCCAAATGTCCTCCAGTGTTTTTAAGTCTTTAAAAAAAAAATCACTTGCCACTTATTTTCTCAAGTGTGAAGCCTGAGTCAGATTCATTCATCTTCTCACCCTCTACATGCAATCAATCATCTAGTCCTGCTAATTTTAACCTCCTAATTAACTAAAAGAATGAAATCCATCATTTTTCCCCCCTGTTCCTAAGTGCTTCTCAGTCAATTGCCTTCTCTTCATTACTGCCATCTATTAATGAAGGTCAGATCCAACCCATCTCTCTCTAGGCTACTCCAGAATTTTTGCAATGAGATCAGACTTAATCTACTTTCATCTAATTCTATCCCCCCCCACACACACACACATTCTTCCTCTACTCTGCTACTGAAATGAAATACTCTTATTCTGAGGTTTTTCTCTTGGCTGTACCCATGGTTTCCGAAAGTGTTGCTGGAAGCACATATCCATAAGATGGTCTATGTTCAAATATATTTAAAAATTATGTAAAATCACAAAGGCCACTGACATGATAAAGGTACTGAGATGAAATCTGCTTCGTTACACAAGTGAGGGAACTGGTTAGTGGCTCCTAATATAACCACACCCCTATATTCAATACACACACACACACACACACACACACACGGACTATTGGGGGTGAATTTTGCTCTTTGGGCAACATTTTCTCAGTATTTACTAGTGGGCAGAGGGGTGGAGCTCAGCATACAAACCATCCTAACAGGTTTGGCCAGTCTGGGTCAAAACTGAGGAGGAACAAATTATACAACAATTGTGTCCCACAAACCTCCAAGTTGGTGGATTCTAAAGATGAAGTTTTCAAAAAAGTGACTCTTTTTTAAATGACTCAAAAAGGAGACATTTTAATCTTTTTGATTGTTCTTGCATTCACTTTTTTGTAAGTTGTTGTGTCTTTTGTTGTTTTTTATATCAATTTTATACTTTGTCAATTAATTGGGGGTTTTTCTCAGTACTTCTTTTTTCTTTCTCATCTCTGTTCCCTTCATTTTTCTTTCTTTCTCTCCTCAGTTTTTCTTCTATCTCTTCCCTCTCCTACCCAGTTTCTTCTTCCTTCTGTATAATTTAATATTAAGGATACTATTATGAATGCTTGAGCTTTCAACCTGTTCTAGAATATTTCTCATCCACTTCTCTCATTGTTTAGTAGATTTGTAAAGATCATTAATAAGATAGGTTTTTTTTTATTATATATTGATATGCAGTTGTTTTCAAGTTGCCACTCAATGTGGTTGTTCTATTCTCTCAAAGCATTGCTGATAGCTGAGCCTGCACTGTGATCATGCTGATTGGGAGCTTTGATGATGCAATATACCCCCAGCCCATGGACATTGCCAAGTGATAACTTCTTATTAAAAAGACCCTCACATAATAGAGGAAGAGAAATCTGTCACAGCAGATGTACAAGCAACAACATACAACACAGGAAACTTGAGGAAATGAGTCTACAAGACACCTCCAAAAGTTCATAACTCCCCAATAACTGAGTCCAAAGATATTGAAGTGGATGAAATGCCAAAGAATTCAAAAAGTGGATTGTTATATGATCAATGAATTAAAGAGGAACTGAGGAACTAAGGGAGAAAATACAAATATATATATAAGAGCATTTCAGTAAAGAGGTAGAGGTTCTGAAAAAGAACCAAACAGAAATCTTGGAAATGAAATATTCAATAAATTAAATAAATACAGTGAAGAGTCTCATGTACAAATTAAATGCAGAAGAAAAGAATATCAGGACTTACAGACAAGATAGATGAATTCAAATATTAAGATGCTAAATAAGTAAAAAAAAGAACCTAAGAACCTTATTTATTTATTTTAAATAAATAAAAAAGAACCTAACAAAAGTTCTGGGACAACATTTAAAAAGCAAATTTAATACTCATAGGTTTTGAGAAAGAAGAGGAGGTAGAGACTAATCAGATAGAAAACTTATTCAGTGAAATAATAGTAGAAAATTTCCCTAATTATGGCAATGATATGGACATGCAGTTCCTGTAGGCATTTAGAACTATAAATAAGACCAGATAAGAACTTTTATGTGACATTATTAGAGTTCAAATGTCAAAAATTCAGAATTTTATTTTATTTTTTAAAATATTTTTGCTTTTTAGTTGTTGTTGGACACAATATCTTTATTTTATTTTTATGTGGTGCTGAGGATCGAACCCAGGGCCTCGCACGTGCTAGGCGAGTGCTCTACACTGAGCCACAGCTCCAGCCCCCAAAAAAGAATTTTAAAAGCTACAAGAAGAGTCACATCATTTATAAAAATGAAGATATCAGAATGATACCAGGTTTCTTAGAAGAAATTCCAAAGACATGGAATGATGGTTTTTAAGCCCTAAAATTTTAAAAAATAACCAGTCTGGACCACGAAAACCTTCAGAGATATGCATAAACTAAAGGAGCTCATGACCACTAAGCTAGCATTGCAGAAGATATTTAAAGGAATCCTTCACAGAGGGGAAAAAAAGGATAAAAACAACCAAAAACATCTTGGGAAAGAATAAATCTCACCAGAAGAAGAGATAAGAAAATGAGGAATACTTCAAAATTAGGAAGTAACACATACCCTTCTATCATAACGCTGAAAGTAAATGATCTTAATTCTTCAATTGAGAGACACAGACTGGCAGATTACATTAAAAAAAAAAATAAGACCCCCAACTATATGTTGTCTCCAAAAAATACACTTCATAGACAAAGACATTCACAGATTAAAAAATGAAAGTGTGGAAAATGATACGCCATGAAAACAGAATCAAAAAGAAGGCAGGAGGAACTACTCTTATATCAGACAACGAAGACTTCAAACCAAAGTTCATTACAAGATGCAAAGAAGGAAGTTATAAAATGGTAAAGGGAACAATCATAGAATAAAATTATAGTGATTATAAACATTTATGCACCAAACGTCAGTGCACCCAATTTTGTAGAACACATATTGCTTGACATAAAAGGATAGATATACCCCAATAACAGTTGGAGACTTCAATACACCAGTCTCAATAATAGATATGTCATCCAAAGTCAGTAACTGTAATATAGATTTAAACTGTAATATAGACCAAATGTACTTAATAAACATCTACAAAATATTTCATCACCTACAGTGGAACATACTTTCTTTTCATTTACTCATGGAATTTTCTTCAAAATTGATTGCATATTAGGCCATAAAGTAAGTTTTAGCAAATTTTAAAAAATTGAAATAATCGCTTGCATTTTTTCAGGTCAAAGTGGAATGGAATAAGAAATAAATAGCAAGAAAAAAACTATACAAATACATAGAGATTGAATAGTACACTTTTGAATGATGAGTGAGTTATTTGAAGAAATCAAGTAGTAAATTTAAAAGTTCATAGAATCAAACTAAAATGGAAACACAACATACCAGAGTCAGTGAGATGTTATAAATGCAATTCTAAGAGGGAAGTTTAGAATTCAGAATGCCTATATAAAAAAAATTTGAGAGATCTCAAATAAGTAACTTAATACATTTCAAGTTCTTAGAAAAACAAGAGCAAACCAATCCCAAATCCAGTAGAAGGAAAAAATAATAATAGAGTTCAGAGCAGAATTAGTGAAATCTTGATTTCATTAATTATTTCACTTTTTCATTTAAAGAACAACACAAGGGATCAATGAAATAAGGAGCTGGTTCTTTGAAAATATTAACAAGAATGATAAGCCCTTAGCCAAATTAACAAAAAGGAAAAGAGAGAGAAAATCCAAATTAATAAAATTAGAGGTGAAAAAGGGGATATCACAATAGACACAACTGAGATCCAGAGGCTCACTAGGGAGTGTTTTAAAAACTCATATTCCAATAAATTAAAAATCTAAAAAAAAATTAATGAATTTCTGGACACATATGACCTACTAAAACAGAACCAAGAGGTTAGAGAAAACCTAAGCACACCAATAACAAGCAATGAGATTGAAGCAATAATATAAACCTCCCAGCAAAAACAAAAGCCCAAACCCAGGTGGTTTCACAGCTGAATTTGACCCATCCTTAAAGAATAGCAATGCCAATACTTCTCAAATAGTTTTGAGAAATAGAAAGGTGGGGTTATGCTTCAAAACTTATTCCATAAATCCAGTATTATCCTGATACCAAAGTCAATAATGATTCATCAAGGAAAGAAAATAAACACCAGGATCCTTGATGTACGTAGATGTCAACAACACATTAAAAAGATCATACACACCATGATCAAGTTGGTTTTATTACAGGAATGAAAAGATGGTGAAAAACACACAAATCAACAAACAGTACACCATGTAAGTAGAACCAAGAATAAAAATCCCATGATTGTCTAAATAGATGCATAAGGAGTCTTCAACAAAATTCAATATCCCTTCATGATAAAAACACAGAAGAAACTAGGAACAGAAGGAACTTCCTTCAACACAATAAAGGCTTCATATGACAAAATTAAAGTCAACATCATATTGAACCCAGCCATGCAAGCCTCTAAAATCAGACTTCCAGCTCCAGAATTATGACAAATTCTATTCTTTATGAGCTACCCAGTCTGTGATACTTTTGTATAGCAACCCAATCCAGCTAATTGTCTAACCTAGCATATTCTATATGCTAGATTAATGAATAATTTAATGATTTCTTCCTTCTCAAGTGACAATTATTAACAGTCAGTAGAACACACTTTGACTATGCTGGTATAGAGTGACGTGATCATGGTAGGAAAAGTAAAATGAAGTCGGACTCATTCCACTGCTCCTGGAGCATTTCCTGCCCTCCTCACCCCACAGTTTGTCTTCTGGGAATCCTGTATGATTTGCAGTTGCTCAGAGCAGCATGATCTTCCCCACATGTCTTTGGCATGTTGCTCCTTTTACCTGAAATGCCCTATTCTAAACTCACCCCATTCCAATTCCCCTTCTGCCTAACTCTTCCTCATCTTTCAAAACATATCTCAAGTTCCATCTCCTCTAGGAAACTCTGATCTGTCTTATCTGGCTTTGGTTTTTCATTAGTCTTTATAGTCATTGTCGCACTTACCATCTTTTAGCTAAAAAAACGAACTTATACCCATTATTTGTGCAGTCTCCTCAGGGTCCCCATCATTAATACACAGTAAGTGCTCAAGAAAGAGCTGTTGAACTGAAAACCAGCAACAGACTGAAAGTGATGTAGGAAAAATAGTAAAGGATGTAAGAATGCATAAAATATTCCTCAATGTTTCAAAACTACATTCGGAAAACTTTTTTTAAAGATTAATTTATAGTATTATCATATTTAATTAATGCCATTCCACTTACTAACTTTGCTAGTGATATTTCATACACTTTTTCTTTCTCATTTGCATTTCCATATTTCAATCATTCATATCAGATAAACATTTATTCTTTGCTAAGAATGAAGAAAAAAATGAAACTGCTGAAAATATTCATTAGGGAAACTTTATACTGTGGAAATTGGTAATATCACTTTGAATCCTGAAATTTAAACACTACCTAAAATTAATGTAAGGACACTAAATCCATGTCTTTACCCGACTTTATTTAAATCACAGCTGTTCTTCGTTTAATTTGCTTCAAACCTACCAAACCTGTTAGGGCCAGAAAGCAGGTCTGAGCCAAGCCTACTATGTTTAGCTGTGTATAAAAAGATGAGAGCTTTTGTTCTGGTAAAACTACCTCATGCCATGTGTCCCCAGAAACTTCAACTCCCTTATATTTAAGATCTATGTCTGTAAGAGCAAGCAGTTATAAACCAAGCATGACATCCTTATCAAATTATTTATGGATATAGATTATGCCCATAGGTATAATATATAAAATTTTGAGCTAAATATTCACCCATCCTAATTGGCTTACTTCATATTAAAGAAATTATCCTTATTTATTCATTCAGCAAATATATGCTGAGTACCCACTATATGCCAGTCCTCTGTTGTCACAAAGGCCACAGTGAGATAATAATAATTGTAATGCTACCAATAATAGCATTGCTTTGGGCACATACAGTATGTAAAATGACATGTTGTAACCTAAGTGTATATGCCATTTGATCTTTATAACAAGCTAGTGAGATGTGTATGTTGCTATCCTTTTTGATATCATGGGACCAAGACTTAGCAATGTAGGTATAGCATGCAAGGTCAGAGCTAGTAAAGGGCAAAACCACAGTTTGTATTCAGGCAGTCTGTCTCCAGGGAAGCCCCTGTGCTCAGTTAGCAGGCAAAACAGCCTGCCAGTGGTCACACAATACCACTGTACCATAAGACTTTCCACAAACATATTTTTTGCCCAAACCCTATCATGCTGCATCATAAGCAGCAATGAGCAAGAATTATTTCAGAGGGTTTTTGAAGTGACAACAGCTTAAGAAATCAAATTTAAATAATTATTTTTTATCAAACAACTCTGGAGCATATTGTGCTAGTGAGTGTTTGATGAATATTAACTGCTTGTAGTTAATGGTAAACTGTAGTTAATGTGGTTGTACTGTATGACCTTTGAGGTATCTTTAAACCAGGAGATTCTGTGATTAAGGAGGTGGCTGAATCTAGTTGTTTCTAGATTCCATCTCCAGACTGTCTCTTGAAAATCACATATAACTCAGGCTATTTTCAAAGAAAAAAAAACTGGACTAAACAAGACATTTATTTATATTTATATCAAAGCCAGACAGTACCTGAAGAAGAGTGGGCAGTTATGCCTTGTCTCAACTTGTATCCTGTGACAGTAAGAAACTCAACATAAAACTACAGTGAATGTGTTGTCTGGCTTCTTTGAAGGATATCGAGGAAGAAGTATTAATTTATTCGGTTGTTTAACACATGACTTTTCCAGACAAGTAAGCTATTCTGAAATGATACTACACGAGTTTTCATAGACCCAGCATACTGTAAGTTGCTTTCTAAGAATTTAATCAGTACAGTGGATTTATAGGAATTTTATCAGTGCAATAAATTGTGGTAGATTTTGAATATATAAAAAATGCAATCCATGGACGTTCATCATGTAAATTTCCTGCCCTACTTTAACCCCTATCTCCTGCCCTGGCCTACTGAGCCATACAGTCTCCCCATAGGCCAAAAAGCAAGATTGCTTGAACAGTGTATTTCCTGGCTAATTTATTAAGATGATTGCCTGGGTTATACAATATTCCCAACCCAAAGGCCACTCACTCACAAGAGAGAATAATCTCCTTTTCAATTAACAAGGGAAAAAATATCAGACAAAATTCCAAGCTATTTGACCACGTTGACCTGGTCTTAGACCTAATTCACATTTCCACAAACTCAGAGGCAAACTCCAAATCCCACTTTGGGTTTAAACTTTGTTTAAAGTACTGTTGAGTGGGAAAGAATCATTCTTCCAGCTATCCTGGAATCTGAATGTCAGTAAGGCGATAACCAGGAGCCAAAGTGATAGGCTGCTATAACATAACATGATCCAAAGTCATTTATACATAGAAAAAGCTAGCTCTGGGTTTCATGGCAAGAATTGACATGTTGTGCACCAATTCCTATGTCTCTAATGTATCTTTTCCCTTGTGGGAAACAACATTTTCACAGGAATTTGGAAGCTGAGTCAACCAGTGACCTGAAATTATATTTAAATCCAGAGTCCCTGTGTTCTTTAAGGAGGCATTTATGGCAAACCAAATAAAATACTTACATAAGCCAGGAAAACTTGTAGCAACAATATGGTTATGCTATAATTATTGCCATTTAAGAAAAATAAAGTTTGTGTGAATAGAAGCAGAGAGTACACCAACTGTTTAGGCTTCTGATGGAAACATTCCAACTAAAATCTGCCTGGTGATTAAAAGCACCGTCCTCTAGAAACAGATCTCACTTCCAATCCTGCCTCTGTCACTCACTATGTGACCTTGGGTATGTCACAGAAGTCTTAGTTTCCACAATCGGACCTCATAGAATAATAATGTAGTTTCAATGTGATAATGTATTTACAAGTTCTTATTGTACTGCTAGGCATACAGAAAACACTAGGTATTAACTGCCAGGTTTAATTAATTCAACAAGATTATTGGAAGTTTACAATAATATGGGACTAAGCTGTGGGAAACAAACAAACAATAAGATAACAATATGTTAGATTGTTTCAAAGTTTTGTTTTTTTACATTCTATGTTCTTGGGTATTTTTCCATAGGCCCTGGCTCCTCCAACAGCTTCCTCTAAGACTAAATATCATATCTACAATTTTTTTTGAATGGCTTCTGGGATACAATGATTACTTTGTGGTTAACTAATTTTTTTTGTCATAGGTCAGTTCTGAAAATTTATGAAGTATATATATATATATATATATATATATATATATATACACACACACACACACACACACACACACACATAAAACAATAACCTTCAAGCTTGTGAGTCAAACTTTCTTACACATGGGTCTTTTTATAGCTGAGATCAAGTCATGAACATCTGAAGAGTTAAAAAGGATTAGAAACTTTTATAAAAGCAAGACTTTTAAAAGGAACCGGTCTGTACACTGAGACGCTTTTACTCCAGCAAACACTGGAATTTTCCAGAACTGCTCTTGATGTTGAGGATCAGGATCTGGATAGGACTTTGCTGCCAACTGACCTCACTTAGGAACTTTTCCTCTGACAACACAGGCAAAACTGCTGTGCATTGTATGTGGGTGCACACAATAGCTTGTCACCCTTGTGGAAAGATATGTACTTTGCAATTTACATCTAGAAACAATCCATCTGCGCATAACAGAACGATTCACTAAAATCATGCAGAGAATTGGAGTGTACAATATACATTTACACACATACAGCTGAAGTTAGCAGTGTACTCTGGTGAACCAATGACATCATCACATTGTCTTCTGCACTCGGTATTTTAACATGCATTGCATGGTTCAACTTGCTGTTTTACCCAAACAAAAGCTTTTGAAATTTTGTTGTCTTTGACTCATTAGTTTGATCTCCAAAGAATTTTGAAACATATTTTATTCAATTTTGAATTGTGAGTCGTTTTTTTTTAAAAAAAATTGGTAAAACTTATCTTTATTTTAAATTTCTTGTCATGGATAAAATCCAGCACTGACTTCATAAAAATGACTTTAGCTTGCTAATCTCAATCTCAGGTCATGACCCAAGGTGACTTGAGGATCAGATATTTATAGCACAATTCATTTAAAATTCTTTCTGAAATAAAATCAGGAATTCTGCTTCATGGGTTTTCAGTGGTGTTCTGTGTTGCCCTTAACTAATAATGAGAACCCGAGCAAGTCACAAGTTCTCTGGATTTCATTTTCCTCATTTATAAAATAAGGGAATCAGACTAAATTGGGTACTAACACCCATTCCAGTTTTTCTATTCTCGAATTTTTTAAAATTAATAATGTCTAGATTATCTGAGGAAAAACAAACCATGTTTTTACTTGAAAATTAATATAAGCATATTATATTTCAGGAAACTTTACCATGAATGAAGATTTGAGTTGAGATTTACAATGAGTCCATGAAAGCCCAAATAATTACATAAGAAACTTTATTTAGGGCTTTTTTTTTTCTTTCAGAGTTTGTAATCAAATCCAGAGTGTTATGTATGCTAATTGAGGCTCTATCACTGAGCTAAATCCTCAGTCCCAGAAAAATTTATTTTGAAACTGGTTAGAAGAAATATTTGTGTAAATAGCATGACAGTGAACATTTTAGGATCGGAACAATCTAGATTCAAATCCTAGATTCAAAGGCCTAGGTCCCTGTTATCATCTTGAGTAAATTATGTAATCTCTGGGCCTTAGTTTTTTCCTCTGCAAAGGGTTAGAACATACCTCCTAAGACTGTTGAAAAGACCATCTAGCATGATGATTGGTACATGATAAATACTCAAATACTGTCTACTTGTTTTTTCTTCTTTTGAAATCTTTGTGCTAAGGGCAAGAAATCCTGGTTTCAAAAGAAGCAAGAGTCAAATCAACACTTAGTGAACCCCTTGCATCTAGGAAGGCAATATTTCACCATGATTATCGGTGTGCACTTTAGGGTCTTATACACTCCCAAGCAAATTCAACCTCTTATTACCTTTGGGATCATTGGCAATTTATTTAAGTTCTCTGAGATGCAATTTTCCACCTTGTTACTGCTTGTTATAAGACTCAGGAAGAGGGAGTGTAGCACAGTATCAACAATGTGAGAATTCAGTCAATGATATCAATGATAGCTACTTTTATTATTTATATGTTCTTTAAGCTTAGAAAAGTCACTGGAATAGAATAAGATATCAATGAATATTTCTGAATAAATTAATGAGCAAATGACTGTTACATGGTTGATGAACAGCACCCAGAATCTCTATCTTCTGGGAGCAGGGCAGGTCCTTGAGTCCCACAGTTTCCTATGGGAGGCATGTCATTTTCAAAGACGTCTTTCTTGACATGAAAACAATGCCCTGTAAACCTCTTGTGCTCTTTTTATGGAACCAGCTAGGGATTCCTCATGGGTTTTGTGCTCCGTTTCAAAAACAGTTCTATGACTCATCGTGGGTATGCCCTGGTTGTATGCAGTCAACTTATTTGCGGTGGTGGTGGTGGTGGTGGTGGTGGTGATAGAATAGATATGGCTAAATACTTTGGGAAATCTGAAATAAAGGATATGTCAGTTTCTTTGTATATTCATATTGGTTGCACGAAATAGACCAAAAAATAGTTTACCAGCATAAATGTAAGTTTAAAATATGCTGGCATTTAGATTAAAAGAACAAAAATAAATTGACATTAAGCATTTACATTTTTTGTGTAATCTCTAGAATACAAAAATTTCAAGAGTTGTATTATCAGAAAATGTAAAATGAAATTCTATCATTAAAACTGACAGTTGAAGAACAATAATGTGTGGGCTCCCTCTGCTGGATCTTAGGACTGTGGATGTTGGAGAAAGGTTAGTACCTTACAGTTACCTAGTTGAATGTATTACTCATGGTGATGAAATTAACACAAAGCAGTGATGATGGGAAGCTCAACTCCACAATTAAAACAGTTTGCCAAATAAAAAAGCTGAATGATTGGGTGATTGGGATTATATTTTTCTTCCAGCATTAAAAAAAAAAAAAAGGTGTTTATTTTAAGTAGGAGACAGCATTACAGTTTTTTTTTTTTTTTTTTTTTGATTGCTGTTGTTAGTTTATGTTTTAAAAAGGAGGCACAGGCACTCTTTGGAAGGGATCAAATGTGGTCCATGGTGCCTGTTGCCAGGGTAACCATGTCTTCTGTCTGTACATGTCAAGGTCAGTTGCTTCCTTTGGAGACAATGAGACCATCAGGTCAAAGGAAACAGAGAAAATGCAAATTATGATGTTTGTGTTGCTTCAGAAACACTATAATGTGATTATCCTGCAGAGCAACTCAGGAAAGTTTTCAAGTTAACAATGAATTTCTTTTAGTTTTTCTATCTCCTTAAAATAATTAAGTTATGGTGAGTACTAGAACTTTTCTCTTCCTAGAGTCATAAAATATTAATCCAAAGCTTTACAAAAATAGTACCCCTTTACCTTATGGAACATTTTTAAAATAAGATTTTTCTTTAAAAAAAAAAAGGCCCAAGGATCCTGAATTCAGATTCTGTGTTTCAAAATTATTTGTTAAAGGAAGACTGTAATTAATATCAGGAATAATAAGTTCCATTTTTAGAATAGCAAAGCATTGGTTGGCTTTGCTCATTTACATGAAGAACATAAGTAGAACTCATAGATTTAAATCTGATTCATTTCTTAGCTTAGTGAAGCTTTTCACAGTGAGATGTATAAAATTAAATATACCAGGGAAAGCTCATCAGTTATGAAAAAACAATTTAATTGGTTGACTCTCATGAATTTTACTCTATTATTTAACTTTATCACAAAATTTCCAATCCCATAAAATTAAATTTGCTTAATAAATATTGCTAATAATCCTATATTATAAATATTAAAATAATACATTTTCATAAATATACCCAGATATCTAAAATTAACGTGTTTCATAATATTTCTAGAAAGGTGAAATACCTCAATAAGTAGGTTCAGAGATGATAATTCCTTATTTTTCTTTAAAAGGTAAAGCACATTTTCCCTTAAACTTATCATTTTAAAATTTTCTTTCTTATAATACAAAATGTTACTGAAAATATCAAGAGATCTTCATTCAAAAGGAATGAATAGTTATGACTTCTTTTCATATAGGGATTACTTGGTGCCCACGTCCCAAGGAAGCTGAAGGATCTAAGAAAACCTATATGGGAAAGATGTGAACATACAATGAAGGTCAGGTGGCATACCTTAGGGATGGGTGCCAGTGTTCCAGTTTCCTAGGGACGAGCTCTATTTATGCCTATTTTCCTGGTAGTTACTAACAAGTCCTACTTCATTCTAAAAACTGTCACCTTTGAGAGATAAATTGTAGAGTCCTCTTTTTTCCAGTCCAACCACTTCTGACTGCATTACCTTTCCTTTTCTAGAATATAATTTCTAAACGTACATTTACCTGAACTCCAAACTCTCCACATATTATTAAGGGAATTCTGAGGTTGATTAAATTTGAGAAATGCTGCATATTATACATAATAAGTTTGGGGGTATGTTAAACATACATTTACATTTTTAAGGGTGCTTGACTTTGCTTACTCCAAAAATTCCAATATTTCTTCATTCCTAGGACCCTATTTTTCATAATACTCATTAATATAGTACAACATGAAAAAAATCTGTCCCTAGTTATATGAGCTCTCAATTCCAATTAGCATAGATAGGATCCATATCTCATTCCTATACTTATTTCACTGTACCCCACCTAAAGAACTAACATTTTGAGGAGATAAAGGTACTCAATAGAATGTAACTGCAAGAACTCTGCTAGCAGAGAAAATCAAGGACACTCTAATTTAAAATGAAAAGTGTTCATAAAGCTAAATTGCTTTGTCTGAAATTAGATCTCTTTCCCCCACTCATTCTCATGGAATTCTGTTGTTCTTCATTAAGTGCTTATTATGTTCAAAGCACTACTTTAAAATGCATGAAGAAAGTTACCAAATACTGGGACTTAGAATGGGTAAGAGACTCCTTCACCTTCACTCTTCATCTCTCTTAATCTGTTCTGTTTTTCCTCCATAGCACTTAAAGTAGGCTTCTCCCATGCTCTATGATTTTTTGATTGATTGTATTTACTTTTAATTTTGTCTTCCCAATTAATATGTAAACTCCTCTAGCAAACATGTTTTATCTGTTTCATTCAGTGATTTATTTCAAGCATCTAAAAAATAGCACATACATAGTATATTCTTAATCCATTTTTTTTTGGATAAATGCAGAAATGAATTCACCAAAGGCAGTTTTAGGGAGCTTAGCTCAGAGTGGCATGACTTTTGGGGAAATGAAGGAATAGATGTTTGAGAGCATGGGTATGTGGCTGACCCTTAGAGCAGGACATTAGCCTGGGAAGACATGTTAGGAAAAGGTCCTGGAGAACATTGAGTGTCACATTAATAGCCCAGTTGTCATTATTGTGCAATTTCTATGGACCACACACTATGTGAGGACCAATAACATCTTCCTTACAACAAACCCCAAAGGTAAGTCTTCTTTGTCATCTCTTTTCTTTGAAAACACAGAATGCCTTGAAGGTTAAGTAATTTGTCCTGAATCAAGTGGAAGTTAGCAGGGACTGTGTCTTCCTCAGTTCAAGCTGCTGTGCTAAAGAATCACAGATGAGGTAGCTTATAAACAACTGAAATTAAATTCTCACATTTTAAGGGGCTAGAATTCTGAGAACCAGAGTGCCGGCATGGATGTGTTTTGGAGAGGGCTCTGTTCCAGATGGCAGGCTACTGACTTCTCACTGTGCCCTCACTTGAGAGAAAGAGGGTGGCAGGGCTCTCTACGATCCTTTTTATAAGGGCACTAATCCCATTCATGAACTCCACTCTTAAGGCCAATCACATCCCATAGTATATCAGCACACTGGAGGTTAGGATTTCAACATATGAATTAGGGACAGAGTGGGGAAAGGAATGACACAGACATCAATCCATAATAAGCTGGAATTCAAACCCCTCGGAGACCTAATTTCTATGTCAACAACTCTACCTTTCTATAGGCAGTAGAGAGCCATGACTGTGTGTGATCAGTGGGATAAAATTGTTGCCTTAGATTTTATAGATAACAGCTAGCAGTATGACTAAAGATTGTACAAGGGAGAGGTTGAGTGTGAGATGCTGGTAGGAGGTAGCATATCAGCTCTGGAATTCAGAACTGAGGTCAGGGATATATATTCCAAAGCTGTGTTATCCAAAACAATAGTTAGCAGCTTTATGAATCTATTGAGCACTTGAAATGGAACTAGTTCAAAGGAAGACACAAACTAAGCAAAAGCATATGTTGAATTTTGAAGACATTGTGCAAAAAAAAAAAAAAAAAACTAAAGGATCAGTTACATGTCACAATGACAACATTGTAGATATATTGTTAAGTAAAGTGTATTAAAATCAATATGATCTGTTTCTTTTATTTTTTTTAAGGTAGTTACTAGGAACTTTAAAATCCCATAGGTGGCTTGCATTTATATCACAGTTGGACAATGCTATTATAATAATTCTTATAAAGGAGATCTTTGAATCTTAGATGTATCACAGAAGGAACTGCTTAGAATGAGAAGGCTATACAAAAAACATTCAGGAGCCTATATCTAACTAGAGTTTGGGTAAAGATAAAAGAGACATGAAGGAGACTGGGGAGTAATCCAAGATGACAATGTCAAGGAGTAAAGGAGGTCATGCATTGCAAAAAGCCAGGGAGGATCAGGACAGGTGGAGGCTGCTAGATTTGCTAAATTGAAGGTAATTTGCCATTGGAACTTTTCACAGAGTGGTTGTGGTGGAAGCTTATTTTAAAAGAGGGGTAGGAGCAGGGCTCAAAATATGTTTTGAAGGAAATAAAAAATGTGAACATGTATGCAGGTTTGGGGGAAGAAACTGGCGCAAGAGAAAAGATTAAAAATGTAAAAGGAAGATGAGATCATTGGCATAGAGTGGTCCCATCAGCTGATCTTGGAAAATGACTCACCTGGGAGGAGATTCAGGATACCTTTTGTTTTAGTCAGCTTTTTCGCTTCTGTGACTAAAAGGACCCAATAAGAACAATTTAGAGAAGGAAAAGTTTATTTGAGGGCCTGTGGTTTCGGAGGTCTTAGTCTATAGAAGGCTGGCTCCATTCCTTGGGGCTTGAGGTGAGGCAGAACATTATGGCGGAAGAATGTGGCAGAAGGAAGCAGCTTATGTGATGATCAGGAAGCAGAGAGAGAGATTTCACTCTCCAATTACAAAATATATACCCCATAGCGATGCTCTCAGTGAACAACTTCCTCCAGCCACACTCCACCTGCCTCCAGTTACCACCCAGTTAATCCCATCAGGTATTAATTCACTGATTAAGGTTAACGCTATAACCAATCATTTCTCCTCCAGACCTTCTTGCATTGTCTCACACATGAGCTTTTGGAGGACTTCTCACATCCAAACCTTAACAACTTTCCTCTGAGGATACCAGGAAGGAAAAGGAGTTCAGCAATTTCACACAATTTTGTTTCCTATATTCTCTGAGTATGGAAGACATACAGTGTTAGTCTAAGAGTTAAAAGGTTGAGGCTGAACGTGGGAGTTGGGGATGTGTGAGAGAGGCTTGGGAGAAACACAGGAGCATGTCAACCCTGTGGAAGAAGATGGAGGGGAGTGACCATGGGGTCCAGTGAGATTTGGACAGTGTGGATATTCAGGAGCAGCTGTTGACATGATGTTTCTTCTCCAGCAGAGGTCAGCTTCCTGAGGCTTACCCAAGAGGAGAAATTGACAAGGTAAGTGTGATTAAAGGGTAAGGAGGCTATTTGATTGCTTGTGTGAATATAAATAAAATTGTAAAATGTTGTCCACGTAATATTTGCAACCCCTATTTATATATTGAAGTTCTAACCTCACCCCTACCCCCACCCCCATGGAGATAGGACTTTTAAGGAAGTTACTAAGGTTAAATAAGGTCATAAGGATGGGATGGGGTCAGAGGGAGCAGAAATAAATTTACCCTTGTGGGGTTCCAGCTGCTGCATCAGCATCAGAAGGGATCACCCTTCCTGGCTGCTCACTCTGAACTCTTCAACAGCATCATAGATGGACACAACTTTACAGGGATTCTTCAGCCAGCCCCACAGTGGTATGAGCCAACTCCCTGCAATGAATCCTTTAGTATGCATGCTCATACTATATTAAATATCTCCTATCATTTCTGCTTCTCTGATTGAGCACTTACTGATACAAAATTAAAAGCCCAGAGAAAAAGGAGGCAAATCCTGGAGTTCAGGGAGTAGAAATTTCATTTATGTATTTATTATAGAGGCCAAACTCATACACTGTAAAAGATAGCGAGTCTACAGAAGTTTTCATTAGAACAAGAAAGGGACAGAAAACTGGCTGTGTGAAGTAGAGACAGACTCAAGGCATGGATTGCTGTTATGCCTGGCTTGGATTTCAAAGGGGTTCTGACTTGAGATTGGAGTCTATTGTCTAGGAGGTACATTCAAAAAGGAGGAGAAAAACAAGATATTGGACAAGTAAAAGGAAAGACTGGTTAGTTGTTGGAAGGGATTTTCAGGAAATAATGTGGGCTTCTGCATTTCAAAACTAACTGCACTTCAAATATCACCTATTCGTTATCCATTACTCCACCTCAGCTCATTATCTCATATTTCATGAACAACAATTTCCAAGCTCTTCAAGTGCAAATCTGCAGAATCTTCTACTCTTTCTAATTCTCCCAGCAACCTCTGCCACTGCCTGTACAACTGGCTGTTGGATCATGAAACTTCTACTGCAAGGAGGTCTGGAGGGAACATTCTCCTTTGTAACTGCTGCTATGGCCATAAATAAGACCACCATAGTCACTTAGTAGGGCACTTTCATGAGCTTTCTAACAGATCATTCTGTCCCTAGAATTTCTAGAAAGCAATCAAATCCAATCATTCTCCTGCATTAATATCACTGAATTCCTTCTAGAAACATTTTAATTTTCTTAACATAATTCAAAATAATTATTAGTTTACATAGATGACTCTCATTTTGGTACTGTCATCCTCTAAAGGGCTATGACAACAATGTATCAGTAATTCTCTGGATGGCACAGAATGGCTTTAAGAAAGGTTTATTGAAAGAATAAATCAATGAATGAACACCATGGAGAACCAAATTTCAGATGGAGGTATGCAATATTATGGTTATTTTTAAGACTTCCAATCTAGCCACAGAAATCTATTTCATTTATAATGTAGCTAAATTGCAATAGTGTAAACAAATTGGCCCAATATCATATGTTAGAAACTTAATTGCAAAGAGAACATTCCAGTCACTTAGTAAGTGAGACTTATACTGTGGGCTGTCTCAGGAAACCAATCAAAACTTATCTTATTAGAAATTATTTTAATTTTCATCAAAATTTTTTACCATATTTTAAAAATTCACTTCTTTAGTTTGGACCATTTGGATTTTGAAATCAGACCTGCAGTGAATTTCTGTGAAACTCCATTCATCTCTTTTTCCCTCCTCCATCTTCCTATCATATTCTTCCCTTGACCAAATGACCTTTTAAACTTTCTTGAATAAGGTACTGCCAACTTTTTATGTAGGACACTTAGGATACCTGGAATAATAATGATAACATGCCCTCAAAGTGCTTTCAGAGACACTGCTTTGACTCCTGGAAGTCAGAGACTGAAGACATGAAGTTACTGAGAATAAACATTTCAATGTTATATTTTCAGAGAGATGTATTTTATAGAAAGACAGATTGGCAGAGTGGAAAGCACACTGAAGTGAAAATTGGAATTTTTGTTGTTAAAATTAAAAGAATATTTAAGGGTCAGAACTGGGAATGCTGCACTAGGGATAGAGAAGAAAAGAGGAATAATTTGCATGAAAAAGTTGCAGGATTTTATAACACCCTTGGGAGAGTGGGGGAAGGGAAAGAATAAAAGAGAGCCACTTGAATTTTCCAGAATCTATGTGCTGTCAAAATGCTGACAGAATTACTGACAGGGGACATGAGAGCAGAAGGCAAAGTCAATTTTCTGAATACGTGTAAGATGGCTTTATAGACCGAACCAGTCGGGAGATTTATGGTAGAAATATATTAGGCATACCACAGACACAGGGTGAGCAGAGAGATGAGAGGATGGACCTAGAGAAAGATCAGAAGTGTACCCGGACAGTGGCAAGGTCAGAGCCCTTACAGTAAAAAACAACTTTGGAGTTTGAAAAGCAGAAACCAATATGGAACTTAGAACAAGGAAGTGAAATAAAGAGAAAAGCAGTTCTTGCAGCAGTAGGAGGGAAACTGGGATTGTATAGCTGGATAAAGAGGTTTGTTCATCCTTTCGTGCCCCTGTATCTGTTTTCTGACAAAACAGACATGCTTTAGCACTGTGCCTTTGCTCATTTCACATGGAACACTAAAAGTTATTTCAGTTCACCAGAGGACACAGAATGCAAATGTAGTACCAATAAGAGAAGTGATGATAGATTTGAACATCAATTCCCACATGTTAAGAGTAAATCTCCTTTTGAGTCCAAAGCATGGTGTCTGGTTACTGGAAAAGATTTACTGGCGACAGTGTAAACCTCTGGAAGGTTACTGTCTTACCCAGCTAATCGCAAGGAAGGCAAGGACTGTATTCTCAGTTAGACATGCTGGATTTGAAAACCACAAAAGCTAATCCCCAGAGTTCCTCAAGCTAGGCAAGACAGAAATTTATTGTGTGACTCTTATCAAACAAGCATAGTCTTAGCTAATTAAGCTCAAATCATTTTTCTTATAAATTAACTCATTATAATTACAATGAAGTAATTTTTTTCATCAGGGAGGGAACTCTATAGAACATGACACTTGATCAGACAAAATATAAAATTGTCAATCTGGGGATATAACTCAGTAGGTAGAGTGCTTGCCTTACATGTACAAAGCCCTGGGTTCAATCCCCAGCAACACATACACACACACATACACACACTAAGATTGTGTGTGTGGGTGGGTGTGTGTGTGTGTGTATATATATGTATATATATATATATANNNTATATATATATATATATATATATATATATATATATATATATATATAAAATTGTCTATGTTTTGTTTTGATATTTTCCAAAAAAGTAATTTCCAATTAATATATCCAGATTATATGAGTGAATTAAATTTTGAGCTCTGTGCTCCCACAGTCTAAACCTCTGGCTCATTCTCTATGTCCCTATACTCTGCCACATTAGGGTATCTTGGTAAAATACCTCTATTCACAAAAAATGTGCCATTTCACCAAGATGGTTTCTATAACTAATAATGAAAAAAATACTATTTTTAATGCTCACTACAAAAATACCATGTCTAAACAACAACAAAAAGGACTTGTAATTCAGCTTCTGAGAGATCAAATATGATTGTCTACCATAATCTGTTTCAAATTGAAATAATAACTAAAATGTAAGGGTCCCAAATTTTTCTATGAGATTGTGATTAATCTGACCATTATCAAGTGTGAATGACCAGATAAATCTAGCCATTGTAAGAAACTATTACAAACTTTCAATCAAGCAGTGAGGTCAGAGTGGGTGTTCCTTTGTCACGCTTCTAGGTAAACTGGGATTTTCTGATACTTAGTAAATATAGGCATGGACAGGGCTTCAGCATAGTCCCTAAAAAAAATCTGTGTATTTTGGTAACCTAAATGCTTAGGAAGATTCCTTGAATCTTGTAATGGATGTTCATAAAATGTTTGTTCATTTAGATGTATCCTAGGTATCAAACACTATAACTGTGCATCTTAGGCACTTGTAAATATTTTAGATTGAAAAATGAATAAATAAGCATTAATAAACTTAATTCATTTAAGGAAAACAATCTATGTCATTTAAGGTTGGTCTTAACTATGACCATATAATTTTGGATATAAGAGTTTGGGATTTTTTTCTCTGCATTCTCTTTAACACTTTTTTTTAAATTATTATTACACTTACCAAATAATAAAATACACATAAAAGACCATGATCCTTGAGTTGTGCCAAAATTCAGTATATTATTCTACGAGTTAAAACATCTAAAAAAGAGAACACATATTTTCATGAGAGTGAAAGTTTTAAATTTTAAGTGTTTAGAAATTTGAGTATCAAAACACATGTTTTTGAAAAGCTGCACTTCATTAGGAAAAAGTCAAGATCATAAAAATAGTTGTTTTTTTAAAAGCTCTGATGATGTGGGCTTTATTTTTCTTTCTTTTTTTGACATTGTATTTAATCTTAGTAAGCCATTTTAAGTCATTATTCAAATGAGCTCTCTTTGCAGATGACTAAATTATTCTAAGAAAAATTTAGATAAAACTTTCAATGCAATTCCATTAGGTGGACATCTGTGCAAATATATATATATATATATATATATATATATATATATACACACACATACATATACATACACACATATATATAATTTTTAAATAAACTACTGGAATCACTGAATTGCATCTCAAATATTATTTAATTTGTTTTAATTTTTTTTAATATTCATCTGCCCTAAATTTTTCCTTTCAAAAGAAGTCATTAATACAAAAAGAAGGAAGTCATTTGTGCAATTGAATGTGCTTTTATAAAGATAGTTTGGTTGTATCTGTCCATATGTCCAAAACATTTATAACTTAATTTGTGTAAGCTTATTTCACAATAAAGGTATAATTAAATTTGATGAACTGTGGTAAAGAATGAGTTACAATTCTCAAATCTTTATAATAGACTTGTAATTCAATGCCAGTTGTAATGTTATAACATGACTCATATAAAACCTATGCTAAAATTATATTAATTTCAAATGGCCACCTTGTGCTTAAGCAGTCTAAGTGGCATGTGTGCTTAAAGGGTAATAATTATGACTGACAGAGGAAAGAACAATAAATTCTTGAGTCTAAATTCTCAAATATAAAATGTTTCAGAGAAAGTTAAAAATATGAATAATCCAAGAAAACATTAAAAACAGATTTACAATATTTTTGTGTGACTCGAGCTATCAGAACTAAATTTAATTTTAAATGTAAGCATTCTAAGATGGGAATCAGGAGAATCAGGTTTAGTTTTTTCATTTGAGGTCTTCACATGAAGACAGTTTGAAATTCTATTATTTTTGGAGAAGTCCTTTATCAAAACAAGCTGGAGCATTGGACAAAGTAAACATAAGCAAACATATAAAATTAAGATGCATGAAAGACTAAGCCAGATAATTGCCATCTCTTAGTCTCACTATCACCTTCAGATAGAATTTATCATGAAACCAAATGCAGTCCACTAGTTGTATGGGATTAAAATAACTCTATCATAAATTTTAAAAATGGATGGAAAACAGCAAATGGTTTGGGACTCTTCATTATGTTTATAAGACTACCATGAGACTTGCTTATGTGAAAATGGCCATCATATATATGCATGTCTTCATTATAAAGCTCCAAAATGATGAAAAATCAGACATGCAATAACTTACATTTTGTAAACACAGCCCAATAAAAAAGGATAAACTTGGGAGAATCAGGGAGTGGGAGAAAGAAAGGAGAGGAAAGGAGAAGGAATAGATGCATGCAGGGAAGAACTTAGAGACTTTTTATCAAAGCCTGGATGTGATATAAAAGAGACTAGTAAAAAAAGAACATCAGTCCTCTCTAGTAGAGAAGAACATCAATGCTTCCAAAACCAAACAAGTGATTTTAGTAGATAATGCCACCTCTTTGAATTGAAATGACTTAACAGTGCATAACCAGTTAACCAACTCCTTTATGTAAGCATATTGACAACTTGTTCCTGATGTTTGTTGTTAACTTCTTCTAATTAAAACTTAGGGACTTAACTATAACCATTTTTTTTTCATGCATCATATTTGCAGGAAGAATTGAGTCAGGGTTACTCAGGGTTAAGCTGAGTAATTCTTCTTTCCATATTGTAATTGACAGCTTGTGTTAGTCTGAAGGGCCTAACCAACTACACCTGCAGATCTGTAGCCTTGGGAGAGTAGGTCAGCCAAGCTGAAGCACCTACACTGGTCTCTTAAGCATAGAGTCTGCAGGTAGTCAGACTTTTTATATATGGGCTCTTAGCTACCAAGGGAACTCAGATAAAAGCTGTTCTTAAGATCTAACCCCAGGACATAATTTTTTAGTATTATATCAGTCATTGTGTTTGTCAACTTTGCATTGTTATGACCAAAATACCTGATAGAAAGGAAATGTTTGGTTTTGGCTCATAGTTTCAGAGGTTTAGTCCATGGTCTGCCAACTCCATTCCTCTGGAGTCCAGGTAAGGCAGAGCATCATGGTGAAGGACATAGTAGAGGAAAGCTACTCAGCTCATGGTGACTGGGAAGTGGGGCTGGGTAGGAGCAGGAAAATGAAGCCTTCCAGGAAACACCCCTAGTGACTTACCTTGTTCAGCCATGCCCCACCTATAGTTACTACCCAGGGACTTCATTCAAACTAGATGGACTGATCAGATTATAGCTCTCACAATCCAATCATTTCCCTCCAAATATTACTGCATTAACATGTGAGCTTTTGAAGGATATCTCATATCCAAACCATAAAACTCATGCTAGATATAAGGCCAGTCCAGACACAAGGGAAAGAGAATTGGAATTCCTCTTGAGGGAATAAGCAAAGAATTTCTAGCAATTTTAAATCATCCACATAAGTTCACATTGAAAATTATATCAGAAAGTTCCATAGCTCATGTTATGCTTTATATATGCCTTACCATTTCTGGTGGCAGAGGTAAAGGGGGTAGGATATGTTTTATTTTTTTCCTAGTTATATCTTTCTTAAAACTGTTCTAGTTTAGATCACTGCAACCAATTTTTATTATATGGAAATACTTATCCCCTTAGCTCCTTTTTGGTTGTTTTGTTTATTTTAAAAGAGATTTTCTTTCCTTCTCCAAGGGGTTTACTTTAGCCAAGTACCATTCAGATCTGAGATAGCATCTATTCAGGAACATTGCCTTGGTAGGCCATTAAACTTTTGAACTATCATAATCCTTTTGCCAATACAGCCAACTATTAGGAAAATAAATCATTAGTGACATAAAGTAGCCACATTCCAGGTGCTTCTTAGAGAATATAACTGCCACTTCACAGACACCCAAGACTTCGGAAATATCGATAGAAACAGTCAGCAATAATAACTTCCTAAAATAATATAGTGTTTGCACTCCCCTAGTCCTTATTTAAACTGGATTCTTTCAGGCCAGCAGAGTGTGCAACACCTAATTGCTTTAATGCCCTGTTAATGACATTTTGCTAAATTGAACTTTGACTTTATGCCATGGCTTCACATTGATATCCATCATAAGATACTTTTGTCCAAATCTCATCATTGTATTCATTATTATTAATGTAGTTGAAACTCTAGCCCATGACACCATCTTTGTCTCTTTTAGGATAATCTGTAGGTGAAATTTCTTTCTGATTGAGTATAAGAAATAGCTGAATTTCTCTTGAGCAACTTACTTATCTTTGAGACCCTCAGTCGTACAACTGGTTTTGATACCTCTTTGCCATGTCTGCCAAAAGTCACATTTGTTGTCTAACCCTGACAACTGAGAGTATCTGAACTTGAGTACAAACCTTATGCTTATTTTTCATAACCCTGCTTTCCCTTTCCCTTTCTCCTTTAATGATTTATCCCTTTTCTTCATATGTTTACACTATGTGTTTTATTTTAAGCTGCCCTTAAATACTTTTTGGGAAAAAAATAAGCAGTAAGTAATTATATAAAAAATAAATTTCAGAAAACAAAAGCCCAGGGGATATTCAGTCAAGTGAATAATTATCTTACTAGGCTTTTGGATGCATTTTTTCAACTGTGGAAAATAGGAAAACCTATTTAATGGATGATCTCAGCTCACCTTAACCAGATCTTGGATGTGTAAGACCTGATCTACAACTCTTTGAATCTGTTTAAATTGAAGGGCTGGGAAATAGTTCATAAGATTTAGCATTCAGAAATTTTCAGGTATGCACGGCAACCAAAGTAGGGGTGAAGGGAATCATATTCCTAGGAGAAAATTTCACCCCAAATAAAGGCTCTGGCCTCTGTATTTGACTTAAACGTTTGCAATATTTTCAATGGTCAATCTAAAATGACCCTAGTGAATTGTACGTTTTAGTTTCCTAGACATGCACATTGTAACTCTCTCCTTTTAGGGAAACTAATTTCTTATAACTTATTTTAAAATAAGAACTTGGCTCAAACTGTCCTGAGAATTTTCATTATTGGTTTTGGTTTGTTTTGAAATAAATGCACTAATACTTGTTCTAAAACATTTGCAAGGCAGAGCAGTGTTTCTCAATCCTAAATGCTGTTTGGAGACACTTCTGGATCTCACAATTGGAAGTGGTAGTGGTACTGGCACATAGTGGACAGAGGCCAAGTGTGCTGCTCACCATCTCACAGTGCATAGGGTAGTACCCTGCTACAAGAAATGATGGGGGCCCAAAATGTTATTAGTACTGCAATTGAGAAACTCTGGGTTTAAGCCACATTCTGTGATGGAAAATTCTCAGTTTTTGGCCAACAACTAGTATAAGAGTTTGAAACAATTTAAATATTTTGGGAAAAATAATTGTTAGGTTTGGGTAAAATTGGAAGTTCTTTGCAATCATGTCATATTTTTATATGTACACCCTGTATCTAGCATAAGATTTGACCCGGAATAACTGTTTGAAAGACGGAGCAGGGTACTGATTTCCATGCTGAAAAAAAGCTGGACTTTTTTTTGTTGCAGGTAATAGTGTGGATACTCAACTTTCCCCTAGAGAAGGTCTCTTTTTCCCTCTCCCATACCTAGTTCTCACGGTAGTCAGCACTATAGAATAACTGTAATTAAGGTATTTATGAGAGGATTTGCTTGCAAATTGAATAAAATCCAGCACCTGTGCAATCTTTAGACATCTGATATTTAGGAAAGACAGTCTAAAGGACATATGTGCTATCTCACCATCCAGCTGGTCTCAGTGCTGTGCTGCTATTATATCAGCTCAAGGCATGAAGTGCACAAATAGGATGATCTCTGCTTATTTGAAGTGTTAATATAAGAAATGTTTGTTTGAATAGCATGTCTGCCTCTACTGAGGTATAAAAAGTCATTTTTCCAATTAAAGCCATTGTCCAGAGTGCACAATATGCTTTTATGCAAATTTTGTACTATTCAGACTTGAGATTGTTCCAGGAAAAAAATGCCCTAGCATATTAATTCTCTCGTTAAAAACACAAAACCATATCTCTGACTGTTTTCTTTTTGCCTTAGCTACAAGAAAAATATACTGCCTAAAATCATTTGCACTTTCCTAGGCTGTCTCCTGAAGTGGTTAAGAATGACATGCTCTGGAGCCAAGCAGGCTGCCTGCATTCGAATCCTGGAGCTGTGACTTAACCAGCTTCAAAATAGCTGTGGGATTTTCTAACTTCTCTGAGCCTCAGTAGGTTCATAGGTAAAATGAAGTTAATCATTACACTGTGTTAAAGTCTGTGCTACAATTTAAATTAGTAATTGTTAAATACATATAGTGCCTGGTGCATAGTAAGCCAAGCATCACCTACTGTTTTTTTATGCTTTCTTTAGGACAATTTCAAGTCTACTATATTTTCTAGTAGCCCATGATTCATAAGTTCTGCAAGGCAAGAGACCTTTTCTAGGTAGCCAGTGAATTGCAAATTTTCAGCAAAATATCTTATATATAATTCATCTTTTCTAAAAAAAATTGTGACCTGAGGAAAATAATGGATACATTCACTTGACCAATGGAAAAAACAAAACATGAAAATGGACCTTCAAATTTGGACTATGTCCAGAAAACAAAGGTGAACCTCACAACTGAGAAAGTCTACACTGCAAATGCCAATGTAAGAACATTACACCTACCACATCTAAATACTGCTTTCAGCTTAGAGTTAGATCAGAGAGGATTAAATGAGATGTCACTTGACATTCAACTGAAAATAATTATTTAAAAGAAATCTAGACTACAATGGTGCAGACTCTGATGCTAGGGGAGGAAAAATCTTGTGTGCCAAGAAGTAGGCCAGAAACCCTTTTCTCAAGGAGCTAGTGTCTATGAGGAATGCAAAATCTAGTTACTGAGTATGTTTTAGGTACAGTTTTGAATTTATGTTATAGAAAATCTATGTTGCATAGGTTCTTTTTGGTAAGAATTTGCTGGTTTCCATCTGGTTGCATATTTATTGGAACATAAGATTGTGTATAGGAGTGTACATGTGAGCGTGTGTGTGTGTGCGCGCGTGTGTCTACCTCCTGTTTGAATTTTACCTCTATTAATAGGATCATACCATTGAGTACCAGAGTAAAACACAACACTGAGATGTTGGGGTGCAAAATTTAGAATTCACTATCTCAAACTGTACGTTGTCTTGAAATTTGATGTAAAAACAGGATTGTCAAAACAAATCTAATTTTTATATAAGATATTACTCTAAATATCTGGAATTCATGTACATAACAGCTTACCAATTGTCAGAAATGAGGTCTATGGTTTTGTCATATGCATGTTGAGGAAACCACAGTGTTTAATTTAAAAACTGTGTCACCTGCTTCCCATCATTAAATCAACCAATAAAGGGAGCAGCATGCTATGGTGTAGGCTTATCTGTAGAGGTGAAACCCAGTGCAGTGGAAACAAGGCAGAAGCAAAGTTAAGGATGACAATGCCATCTGAAAGGACTGCATGCCAAGAGCCCCACATTTGAATGAAGTCATCTAGCAACACGACAGATGTCCTCAGCTTTGAGGTAAGAGGGCCCTGAAGAGATCAACACTGGTGATCTCAATGGTGTCTTCCTGTTATTCTATGACATTATGAAATGTGATGACTTCCTGTTTTGTGCCATATATTAGTTTCACTTCACTCCATTTCTCTCTTGCATAAACCATGGCACTGGCAAAGGGCTGATTTTTTACCATTTAGCTTGACTCAGTCAGCATTCCCAATTATAATGTGAGTTGGAGAATCATTCCAAAGTGATATGCCCACCATCTGACAGCTCTAGATATCTACTGTTTACAAAATGGATGGTGTTTGTCATTCTTTAACACGAAAGAAGAATGATTGATAGTCCCTTGTAAATCACTTTATGATGCTCTTTTTCCCCTATGTTTCCTAGAGCATTAAGAGTAAAGATTCCCCACTTCCCAGACCTTATTTTGGTTTTATTGTTTCTTCTCGGAAGAACTTGAAGATTGCTCCAAATTATCTTGAGACTTGAATAATGGAAGGAAGGAAGGAACGAGAATACACACATGCACACACATGTACGCATATACATGCATGCACGCACACACATACACACATATACATAATATCAGGCATTTGTGCTTGATGCTCTGTGATAAATACCATCAGTTTCCACAAGTACTTTGAATGTTTAAATTATTATCCCTATCTTTATAGGTCAAGAAATGACACCTCAGAAATATTGAGCAATTTGTCCAAGTCAGACTGTTAGCAGGTGACAGAAGCAGACTTCCCCTTCAAAGTGGGTCTTTTCACTCCAAAACTTGTGCCCTTCTCACAAATGTCATATGTGCAAAAACAGGTAATCAGAATAAATTCATTCTGACCTATATTCTAGTAATCTAGCATAAGCCACCAAGCAAACAGTGGTTTCTTCCCAGTCTAATACAGTCATCAAATATAACTCTTATATGTCCTTGAGAGCATTCCAGGTGAGTAGACTAAAAGAGGTCCACATGGGAAAATTGAAGAAAAGAGAAGGCACACAGAGAAAGATCATGTATTGAAATTCTCTGATTAGGATCTTTGTTTCAGAATGAACTGTAGTAGGACCACTTAGCTAAGGATATGACTCAAAAGAGTTCAGTATTTCACTAAACATCTAGTCTCCAGATTCCACCTGAGCTGCATGCTGCAGAGGGAATAGACATTATTAATTTAATTCATCCTTATAAAAGAAAGACATGAAGTCAAGGCTTCTGATTATCTGCATTTGTAAGATTATCTCAATGAAATCTAAGTTTAAAGTAAGCACATTATCCAAGTCACACAGCTAAACTTCACATACTGTGAATCAGAGCATTGTGCCCCTGTTCAAGCTCTCATCCTTTTCCCAGAGATCCTGAAACATTTCTTCTTTCCATCAGCCCATCCCTCACCCCACTGTGCTTCAAGGCTACAAATCTTCACACCAAATCCATTTACTTAAATCCTCCCTCCTGCTCTTAGACCTCAATTATTCTACAGGACATTCCCTCTGCAGTAGAGTCAAATTGAAGAGCCCCTTAAATCCTTCTGTTCCGTAACTATTCTCCATGAACATAAAATGAAAAGTGGCATTTCACTTATTTAATATAATGTGCATATCTTAATTTATATTCTCATACAAATAGCTATATACAATGACAGTTATGTCTTCATATGTTAATCTAATAAGTCTCTCTAATGCTGGAATATTATTTATTCACTTTGTTATTTTTTAGTCAAAAGCTTCTTGAGGCCAATATGTGTCTGATAAGACAGTTTGGTACAAAGCCCATCAAAGGGTCCCCTTATATGTAGAAGATTAATGAGTATGCCAGATAGCAGACTGTAGCACATTTATCTGATAGGTGGAGTTCCAATGACATTGATCTATTCATTAAACAAACATTATCTGGCATTATTTGGATGTTGAAGATCTTGTCCTAAGTGCTTATGTGTTCAAAGTGAAGCATTCATTAAACAGCACAGAATTTATTTGCCCTGGTTCTTCCCTAAGTTGAATGTATCTGCAAATGTGTCAAGTGAACTTTGTACTCCTCAATTCCTTCTTCTACAATGAGGGAATTAGATGAGCCCCAAAGTCCCTTCTATTTCTTCACATCCATGATTCAATGTGGTTATGTCACTCCCTAAATTGAGAAGCTGTATCTCTTAACTTTCCAAAATTAGATATGGCTTAATCTTCATAGTTACTTAAGGAAAACTTCTCCAAGAGTGATACATGAATGACAAAAACTATCTTGGATGTACTAAGGGTTTTTCTCCGTGGTGTTTGGATTTAAGTGTAAATGAATCATAAACATGAGGATTATATTTCTTCTAAAACAAACAGGCTTAAAATCACAGATGATATTTTCTTGGCAATATATACTTCAGATTTTATTAAGCCCAAGACATTTGAAAATCAGATGATATGCTGAGAACAGGATATGCAGCAAGATCTGTACCTATGGAATGAAGTAAATTGAGGCAATTTGTTGCATATTGAAGGCTAAGGAGCTCTGCTGCCCTTATTCTCCTGATAAAAAAGTAAAAGTGAATTTGAGACAATCTATTTTAAGGCTTAATGCACAAGCCCTAGTTACTCACCATGCCCAGTGTATGAGCTGCTTTGCCTGTAATCAATTCCTGTCAAGTGCCTCTCTACCTTTCATTCCTTTTAGGCTGCCTTAACTGGACACTGGCTCTTTCCCTAAATCCCCAATGTTCCCTCAAATATAGATGTTCTTTCCACCATGCACCACATATTTCACAGTTTCCAAACCACATTCAACCCATGACAGCCCACCCCACGTGCATCTTCATATAAATAAATACATAAGTAAACCATCTGTTTCCTTGAAGTTCTTGTCAATTGACTAAAAATTCTTTACCTGTTCCTGACATTATCTTCTATTATTCTCCAGGTCACATTGCCTGATTCAATATAACCTTTGGCACCTGTTCAAATCATTTATGTCCTGATTCAACCCTGAAAACAATAAACTTAACTCATTATATTTTTCTTCCCTTATTTCCATCTACTTCTGCTTTGGGATCCTTTTACACTGTGTATCCTTGGAATGGAGGAGAAGTCCCCTCTCCTCTTTGGAGAGTTGAGGAGTGGCATTTATTATTACTTCTCAATTTCTTCAGGAGCTTGGGAACCCTAAGAAGTGTAGGGCAAGACTATCTTGTTCTCCTTTGGAAATTTAGAACCCAGCACAATGACTAGCACATATTAGGAGGTTAGGCAATTCCATTGAAAGCATGAATAAATGACTGAGCAATCATGGGGGAATTTCTGGCAAATATATTTGTGACTTGAACTCTCCTTGTTTCGGTTGCAAGTGTGTTCTATGTAGCAATAGTCTTTATTTCAAGCAAACTACCTCAAGCCATTTTCATGAGTATTAAGTTAACTCGAAATATACTCTGTCAAGTAGATTTCTCCATAGATTCTAAACATAAGATTCTTTCAGGGAAAATTTAATCCTAATGTTTATGATTCATATATACTTAAATCATCAAAATACCACCATAAGAATCCCATTTGGCTATTTAATTTTGAGATTCCCTACATGGATAATTATTTGTGTACTTAAGACAAAGTTATTATTTGCCCTTCATTATTCAGATAATTATTTTAATTATACATTGGAGTCTTCTGTGGAAAGCAATAATCAAACTAAAATACACTCCAGTTGTAGGAATATTTCAGTCTTTACATTTGGGGATAAAGTTTTTGTCTAAGTGAATTGATATAGCAAATTAGAAGTTTAAAAGTGATCTTTGAAATAGAGGCCTATTTAGTGATTAATGTATAATCCCTATGTCACTCTTAATATAAAAATGTACTTAGATCAGTTTACCAATTATTATTATCCTAGGTCACTTTTAACTAAATTGTCAGTCTTAATTAAAAAGGAGTCTAGTATTGCACACAGAAAATAAAATTGGAACAGTGAAAGTGGCTAAGACCTTAAATAGATAAAAAAGTAGAGAAAAAAATTAATTTTTTTGGAATTTTGTTTTTTGTCTCTTATAAAAGTACTTTTCCATGCCACTCAAATCTCATATCTTTCCTTTCTCCCCTCAGCTCTAACTACATTGTACTTGACAATGCAAAATCATTTCTTTCTAGGAGTCCCTGCCTCTTCTATCTCCTGAAAAGTTTTCCTCCAGATGGTCAGATGGAGTATTTCAATGACTTTTCCATTCCCAAGTACTCTCTTAAGAGAAGCCTTCTCTAATCACCCAAGACAAAGTAGCCATTTCCTCCCACTTGATCTTCTTACTGTGCTTTTCTCTAATCATAGCACTTACTACTAACTTTACTACCTGGATCTGTAAAACATACTTACTAATTTAGCTGTGTATTGCGAGGTTCCCCCAAAGAAATAGGGACTGTGGCTTCATTATTGTCTCATTTCACATTTGTTGAAGGAATGAATGCATCTTCAGTGTTAGTGTTTTAATAGCTCCTTTGCCATTTCATTATAGGGAGTTCTGTAATGGACCAAGGGGAAAACATCAAGTGTGCAAACACTTCTGAGAAAGGAGGAAGGACTGTGTTACAGTTTACTCTGCTTCAAATGTTGAACTAATGTTTCTCGGTTCTGCTTCATGTATAGTTTCAAAATACTCAAAAACTTTGGATTAGACAGAACAGAAGAAATACTTAGTCATTTTGATAGGGAAGGTTAATCTCTGGACTCCTCACTGTGTAAACAATGAAGTGCTCTAGTATGGAAATAAACACTAGACTTCAATGAAAACTTATCTTTTGCTAATTACACTCAGTAATATAAATTGTGATTTCACCAAATAACAAAACAGTATTTTCACATTTTAGAGTATGAAAAATAGCTTCTAAGAAAGCATTCTTAATTTTCCAAAATAACTATGGACATGTCTCAGACTTATGTTGGGTATCTGGTTAACATACTTATCTGAATTTTAACTATTTTGGTTTGGTTTATATATCAAATATATCTCCATTGACAGTATAATTGTGGGTCTGTGATACCATTAACCTGTTTGTCTATTGTCATGCTATTGAGATTACTATAATTTTATAATAAGTTTATAAATCAAGGTTGTATGAGCCCTCCAATTTTGTCTTTCTTTTTTTATGTTACTTTAGGTCTTTCAATCCATAGAAATTTGGAATCAATTTATCAGTTTAATTCTGTATGCTAATTTACATATGAATTCTTAAGTATTAAGGGAAAATACTGATAAGACAAAACTATTGATGTCATTATGAGTAATAAATCAGCATTTGAATTTTAGTATAAATGTGCTGAAAATATTGTAAGCAAAATGTGAATATACTATTACCCAAGTGCTATGACATGTTCTAAAGTAGAGAGAGAGAAGATTCATCATTTCATTTGATATTGTTATTGCATACCCATGCCATTGCTAACTAGGATCTTTAAAAATTAATGAGACGGTGCTTGGCACATAGACAAAACTCAGTAAGTGTTTGTTTACCGAGAAAACAAGAGACTTGTTTCAAAAAGTTGTGGTCTAATAGGGAGACACAAAAGCAGGTTATCAAAATGCAATATAAAAAGACCAATGGGAAGACACTGGAGGGAGCTGATAAGTCTGCCAGCCGTCTGACTGCAGTAAAATACAGTGTTTTAGTCAACATTTTTAGTGCTGCAATCAAAAGACCTGACAAGAACATTTTTAAAGGAGAAAGTTTATTTGATGCTCATGGTTTCAGAGGTCTCTCCAATTCCATTACTGTGGGCCCAAGGTGAGGCAGAACATCATGATGGAAGGGTGTGGCAGAGGAAAACAACTCAGCTCATGAAGATCAGAAGCAGAGAGACACTGTTTCACAGGGCAAAAACATACCCTGAAGGCACATCCCCAATGACATACCTCTTCAAGGGCACTCTATCTCCCTAAAGTTATCAACCAATTAATCCCTATCAGGGGATTGTGAACTGATTGAGCTAAAACTCTCATAACCCAATCATTTCATGTCTAAACTTTCTTATACATGAGCTTTTGGGGGACACCTCACATCTAAACCATAATATGTAGCATAAAATTGATATTGTGTAAATGGAATTTACAATCCTAAAATATTCCCAGATCCTAACTGACACTCCAGGAAGGCCAGTTACATGGTCTTTCTCTTTCAACTCATTCCTTACCTATTTTAAGAAAAAATAAATAAATTTTAAAAACCACAGCTGTACAAGTCAAAATGTATGATTATTGAAGAGTATATGTAAACATGCTTATCTAAATATAAATACAACTCTTCATTTTCCTGTGAAACTTGTAGTAGAGGAAGAACAATAAATTATTTTGTTTTCTGTTAAAGGATTTTAATGGAATTAAGAGTGAACATTGGGCTATGTTGTTTTTATATGTGATTCTGGTTGATTTAAACTCTGGTTTCTGTGGTTTTGTGTGAAAACACATTTTCATGCTTATTCACTCAACTGTCAACACATATTTGATTATCACTGTGTGCCAGGAAGAATACATGAAATCTATAGTTTAATATTCAAGGTAAAATAAAGACACTGTCTAGCAATTTTATCATGCAAGAACACTGTTTGAGAGAACTTTTAGAGGATTCATTACATGAGTAACAGACTAATCCAGGAAGAAGATATTTGGGAAATGAAGTGAAAACAGAATTTAGTAAGATCTATTTTCCAATTAGGTGATGTCCTTTACAAATTAATATTCTTAATAAATTTTCTCTAAATTATTATATGATACCAGAAATATCAATATAGGAGAAAGATGTGGGTTTGTTGTGTGTTCAGGGAAGGAACAACTAGAATTTAAAAGCATGCAGTGGTGCACATTTTGTTTTGGGGGAACAAACAGTAATTGATAAATTTCAAATAGGTAAATATATCCCAATGAAAGATTTTTATGGAGATAAACTTCAGAAGAGAAAAAAATGGAGAAAACATCTAATTTTACCTAATAAGGGTGAAAAAAGAAATAAAATTAAGTATGGAAAATAGATCCACATTATATGTAAAGAAGGCCTAACATAAATAATAATTATTGAGGGATGGGATAAATTTATTGGCCAAGAGATGGATATCCAGATCAAATTTTGAAAAACCCTGTAATTTTAGTAATATTAAAGACAGAAATGATCAAAGTAAGAGTCTCAAAGTGGCCTGTGTCCTTTGGGAGTCTTATGCTTTACCTCCTGCCCACTGGTGCTTTCTCTGCTGTTCCTCACACAAGCTGTAAGTCCCTGTGGGGAGGGGAGGTGGATGGTGGCTGCTCTGGCTCCAGCTTGGGATTCTTGGTTCACCTGAACAACACAGAGGCCTTCTGGACCACATCATCTGCAATTGCAGCCCCTCCCAGCAACCTGCTTCTCCTCAACTGCTTTATTTTCCATAGTGCTTATCACCCCCCTTCTGATATATAATATTCAACGGCTTAGTTTTTCTTAATATATTATTTCATGTTTTTTTTCCTACTAAAATATAACTTCCTGACAGGAAGGAGATTCAGCTCTAGGACCTTGAAAATGCCTGACACTGGACATGTAATAGTTGTTGAGTGCACTAATGAAGGGGATATAGCAATATGAAACAAAAGAAATCCTTGAAGGCAATTTTAATAGAAATATTTAAGGCAAAAAATCATAAGGAATAAAATAAAGAGTTATAAACTGACAGAAGAAATGATAGCTCATCATGGTAAATCACGCATCACTAATATATATAAAGTAAATACATATATTCTGAATATATGCACTAAAGTATATCAGCTGACAGTGGAATGAGATACTAAAATAAACGGAAATTAGTACTTTCAGTGGGAGATAGTAGCACATTCCTCTTTAAAGCTAATATATGAGTAAACAAACAATAACATTGAAGCTTTGACTAATTCATTAATTGATCTATATATTCATGGAGAAAGAGAGAATGTTGTAAAACTCAGCGAATAATAGAACATAAACAATTTTAAGTTGATTTACAGAATTTATAAAAAAAACTGATGAAGAAATCCATAATAAATTCTGTATACCATCATACATATTTGTCCATATTAAAAATTAAGGAGAATTTTTGGTCCATATTGAAAATTAGGAAGAATTACAAAGTGATAGTAAAATAACATATGATATATCTGGAAACACAGAAGTATATTACAAAATAATCTATGGGTTACAAGTAAAATTATTACCAAATACTTAGAGCTTAAAGTAATATATGTAAAAGTATAAAATAGAGTAAATTAGTATCAGTAGGATAAGAGCTTTGCACACATTATTGAAAAATAAGGAATATTGAAATGGGAAAATATTCAAATAAATATACTAGGGCAAAAAAGCTAATTGTTACTGCAAGGAAATAAGAAGGAACAAAATGATAGAAAAAAAGAAGGAAATAAAATAACCAGAGGAAAAACCGCAATAGTGTATAAGTAGTTGATTAAAACTTAAGATAGTTATTAAGTATTGATAAATTAGATGAATAACTGGTATTGGTGAGAATAAGGGAGAATAACAAAATATACAATAAGAAGGGGAAATAATTATGGAAAAATATGGCTCAAAAGGTCATATGATACTATTGTAAAAATAATGTAACAATTTATAAATATGATTAAGTGAACACAGCTTCAGAGAATTTGCCATAAGAAGCAGCAGCAAACTTGAAAATACCAATAATTACAAAGAAATTGAAAATGGTAAACAAAAATGTGTTCCATCCCCCACTTTAAAACAGAGGGTCATTAAGATAGTTTCACTGGTGAGTCCTATCAATTTCTCAAGGAAAAAAATCATTCTTATATTCTATATTTCAGGAAGTAAAAACAAAAGGGAAAAATTTTCAGGTGTATGTTATTAGAATAACTTAATTTCACATTTAAATCATTTGAAGGCAGTAGAAAAATAAAAATCATATGAAAAAATACAAATTCTGAATAAATAAAATACCAAGCAATTAAAGCCTCTTATGTTGTGGTCAGATAGGATTTAAACCAGAAATGCCTTACTTCTTCAATAGCGGGATATTTTTCAATGAGATAATTCACTTCATTCATGAACTAAAAATAAAATGTAACATAGATTTAAAAAATAACTCTCATCAAAAGAACAACCAATTATGTTAAAAGTTCCTAGAAAAATTATTTAAAAGACACTTTCCCTAAACTAATAAAAGATAATTACCAAATACCATAGCAAACAATGTTCTTAATGGGGAAATTTTAGAAATACTCTTTTTTAACATTGGAAACAAGGACAATTATTATTGTCACTGCTAAACAGCATAACCCTAAGGCTCATGGCTGAAGCAATTAGGAAAGAAAAAAAAATCAGAAAAAAGCAATATTGACATTTGCAGATGCTGCCATTTACATAGAAAAATCATGGAAATTCAACAAAGTATTCCAGCAATTGTATAAGGTCAGTTAACTGACTGATACAAGTTCAGCACACAAATATCTATGGTTTTCTCTGCCTCTACAATAAACTAAAAATAGAATATATCAATTCTGTTTGTAATGACAAAAAGGTGACTCAGAGATAGCCAATTCCATAAAAGTACAAAAGTGACTACTTGGTTAAATGGAAAGATATACCATGTACACAGATCTTATCATTACAGGGCTGCCAATGCTCTCCAAATTAAATTACATATTTAAGTAAATTTCAATTAAAATCCAAATAAAGATTTGCAAGTAACTTAGTGACTAATTCTTAAAATTTATGGAAGAATAAATTAAGGAAATATTTAGGATACTTAGAAAAATTAAGACTCTACCTTGCTCTACCTCTTCCATTGGATTTACTTATATGGTATTGATTTACTCCTTTAGTCCTCGAATTTGTTTCAGGGTCTATATTGCTTAGAATTCTACCGCTGCCCAACTCTTTTTGCATCTCCAAGATAAGACACTGAAGAGACAACAGGCAGCCTACACTTCATCTACTATCTGATCCTCCCTGTAAACAGTTTTTTTTTTATTGTTGGTTGTTCAAAACATTACATAGTTCTTGACATATCATATTTCACACTTTGATTCAAGTGGGTTATGAACTCCCATTTTTACCCCGTATACAGATTGCAGAATCATATCAGTTACACATCCATTGATTTACATGTTGCCATACTAGTGTCTGTTGTATTCTGCTGCCTTTCCTATCCTCTACTATCCCCCCTCTCCTCCCCTCCCCTCCCATCTTCTCTCTCTNTATATATATATATATCTTGGAAATATATATATATATATATATATATATATATATATATATATATATATATATATCTTGTGTGTGTATATATATATTTAAAGGCTGAGTCTTTAAAGGCAGCCACAATTAATTAAACTGGATACAACTTTGTTCACTTTTATTTTTAAAAGATTTTGCTACATTTTCTATACAGCAACTGAAAAATAAGGCATTTATTCAATATGTAGGTATCTATACAATATTTAACATTCAGAAAATTTGCAACATGCATACATTTTTAAGTTCATGGTAATAAAGATATGTATGAAAGCCACCAAAGTCAACATTTTATTTAATTCATTTCTTTGCATAGTAACCATACATATAGGAATACCCATTATAAGCAGCCTATTGAAAGATACTGTATAATATATATCCAAAAAGATAGAAAATAAAATGGAAGAAAAATGTTTTAATATAAACAAGATGATAAAACAACTATGAATAAACCAAACCATAAATGTTAAGGGATATATAAATATAACTTTAAAATATTAGAAGACTCAATATTGTAAACATGTTAATTTTTTTCTAAATTAATCTCTACTCAACTTAATGTTAATAAAATTATGAACTGTAAAATTTTCCAACATAAGCTTATCTAAGGTGAATATTAAAAATAATTTAATACCTAAGAATAGGTGAGGATTTCTGAAAATAATAGTAAGAGGTGAAACAATTTTGTCAAATAATTCTTAAATGAATGTTATATTTTAAGTAGCTTGGTATTTAACAAAAACAAGTTAATCAGTAGAATGGATTGGAATCCACAAATATGCATATAGAAAGGTATTATAAGATAAAAGAGCTACTTCAAATATGTAGAGAAAAGACCAATTTAATATCACTTTTTACTGTTTTAAATACTTTGTTGAATATGTATACTAATGGTCAAAAATAACATGTTTGTAATATCTAGAGAATTTACACATAAATGCAGAACATATGCAGTAATAGATATACATATAAAAAATAAAACATATAATATTAATATATACATATATAAAAACTAAGCAGAATATATGTGTGTATAAATGTGTATCTACATATATGCATAAATAAACATACGTAAATGTATATACATGTACTTTCATTGTATATGTATATCTGTGTATATAAACATACATGTATACATGTGTGTATCAAAGAAGAATAAATAAAGATGCTTAAACACATATTGATATGTTGTTTTATGGTAATATGTTTCTAATTTTTATCCTGAGAGCATTGGAGCATTTTATTTATTTATTTATTTAGTCTGTTTGTTTGAAGAGAATAGTATTTAAAAATAGTATAATCTTATGGACTGGGATTGTGGCTCAGTGGTAGAGTGCTCAGATGCACAAGCGAGGCCCGGGGTTCAATCCTCAGCACCACATAAAAATAAATAAATTCATAACCCACTTGAATCAAAATGTGAAATATGATATATCAAGAACTATGTAATGTTTTGAACAACCAACAATAAAAAATAAAAAAAAAGAAATCATTCTCTGTAGAGGGAGAAAAATATACTTTAAATAAATAAAAATAGTATAATCTTAAACTTAGGATTTTGATAGGGAAAAGCTTTGGGAATGGTGACATTGGATCCTTTTTAAATTTTTATTGAACTCATATAAAATATAATGGTATGAAAAAAATTCATAAAAAAATGTCAGTGAGAAAACTGGATAAAGTTTAAAAATTTAGAAAGTGTTATTTAAATGTTATAATTAATCAATGAATTTAATTTTTTTAAACATAGTTTTAATTTTAAATACCCTTTCTGCAGTGACAAGGTATCCAAGAATTAAAAAGTAAATGAAACTAAAACCATTTTGATAGTGATTTAAGTAAAGTAGCACATCTTAACAAAGGCTCTGATGAGATATTAATATAATAATCCTTAACCAAATGAATGTGGATAGAGAATATCCACCCAAAAGTGAAACATTAATAAAATTAGAAAGTAGATTGACATTGCTGACATTAAAATATGAACAGAGAATAAAACATACCCTAATTCCCTGGAATTCAATTTTCAAACAGGATTTACATTATTGGTCTCCAAGTTTCTTCACTCTAGGCAAAACAAAGCTTTCTGTTTTGATGAGAAAGGGCTTATTTCAAAGAAAGAGTATTCTTACACTACAACATGTTAATGATTTAAGTAAAAATGAGTCAGAAATATATGGATTAAGTTTCCTTCCAAAATCATAAGGCTTATAAGTTAAAGGAAAACCCCTTCAGGCTACTTGTTTTATCAAACCAAGAGCAGACTGAAATAGTTTTAAGATGTTAAAAATTCCTGAACAACAGCCAAAATACTCATCTTTGAATCAAACAAATACCATGATCATAAAATTCTATTTATTCTATCAGAAGAGAATATCATGGGAAGTTCCAACAATTATGAAATATATTTCTTCAGGAAATTCTGAGGTTCCCTACTGTCCCTTCCAAATACAATTAATACAATTGTGTACCACTTAACAGCAGAGAATGCATCCTTAGGAGGTTTTGTAGTTCTGCATCTATCACAGGGTGTGATCACATAAACCAAAAGGGCGACAATGTCAGTAAGCGATATAACATTTTGCAACCCCTTATCATATTGACCAGAACATAGTTATAGAGTGCATGGCTGTATGCAGCACACAGTATTTATAACACTCATGTCACCAAAGCATCAATGAATAAGATGCATCCATGCAAAGAGTAAGGAATCACTCCATAATAATTCCAATATGAAGAAATTGATGGAAAGCAGCAATGAGACAATTGTTAAATGCTATTTAAATACATCTGCATGGTTTCAAATATATATGTATATCAGCTATTGAACTCAGGGGCACTTAACCACTGAGCCACATCCCCAGCCCTTTTTTGTATTTTATTTACAGACAGTGTCTCACCAAATTGCTTAGGGCTTTGCTAAGTGGCTGAGGCTGGCTTTGAACTCACAACCATCCTGCTTCAGCCTCCCAATCTGCTGGGATTATAGGACTGTGCCACTGCCCTGGGCTTTGTATAGTTTTAGTATTATGATATGAAATATATTATATATGTAAGAATATATAAGTGACTCATACAGTATTTGCAGAGTTGCATTATCAGACTTAATTCTAGTACGATGTTAGATCTACTAGTCCAGAAATGACAGTGACTATAATTTGATAACTTAGTTTTAACTATACTTGTGACTTTCTTAAATGACTCCTCAGAATCAATGGTTATGACCACATGTGGAAAACACTTACATACACATAAAAGCACACATGTACAGAAAGTACTCCAATTGTGTTGGGAAATGGGACTAAACACATTTAAATTCTGTGACACAGAGCTGAGAACCAGCCCCTGGGAAGAGAAATCATTTGTGCTCTGACATGCTCTGGTTTACAGTGATTCTTACACCCTGCAGCATTACCTCATTACCATCTGTTCACAACTTTCAACTCTCACCTCTGACATTGCTTAATGAGGCAATGGGAACAAGCCTGGATTGCCCAGATTCTGTGAAACTATTACAGAATTGAGTCTTGTCTGCAGACATAGATTCCAGGGCTCAAATCTCACCGGGAAAAGACATCAATTCAAAGTAGATCTTTGGCAGAGTTAAAGAAAAATTGGGTGAATAGAAGGTCAAAGAGATAGCTACATATGTTAAATAAAAGAGATTCAAAATGAATATGAAATTACAATGAAACATGAGAGACAAAGTTGAGGAATGATAATAAATGGAATAAGTTGAAAAAGCAAAATGTAGATAGTGTAATAAGCATTAGGTGTTAATTTACAAAGTTGAGAAGATGAATGATAAATTTGAGAAGAAAGATAGCAATAGATTGTGGAAAGACATTATCCACTTCTGAAGTTTCCTATGCTCGTTGTTAAATCTGAATGTGATTCACTCATTGCTCATGGAACCATTTCTGCATAAGTATTTAATGTACATCTACTGGGTACATGGAATTGTGCCAGAAACTAAATAAGAACTGAAAGAAATAAAAGAAAGACATCATCAACATATCCTACAATACCCTACAATCATCTGGCACATATATGACATAAATAATGGCTTAAGATAGTATTTGTATAAATGCCAAAAGATGAAAACAAACAATAGATGCACTGGGAGTTCAGAGAAAAGGCATCACTGTGAACTTGAGAAGTAGAAGAAGGCATCTGAGATAATTAAGATGTAAGCTTGCTCTTATTCAAGAATGAGCAGGATTTGAATTTGTACTGGCGAGAGGGTAAACCTTTCACAGGAAGGCCTCCAAAAGAGGAGAAGTAATGTTGATTGGCTGAAGGAGGGATGCTCACTGGCTCCTCCTTTCTCCTCATATCCCCATGTCTAGTCAATCATAAAGTCCAGTTGAGCTATGCCATAAAAACATCTGTTCCCACTGTCTCCACACCCACTATCACCCTAATCCCAGCTATCCACTTCTTTAGTGTGACTCATTGAACTGGCCGTAAGGGTTCATGTTTTCTGTCTTCTCTCCATTGTTGTCCATGAGTAATCATTCAAAAATAAGAGAATCTATCCATTTAAAACTCCCGGGGTTCACTTTATGGTAAGTAAGACCTTTTACCTTCTCCCCTGTCCAGTCCAAGCCTCTTCTCTCCCTGTATTTCTACTGTGGCCATAAACCCAAATTCCATTTGCTTTAACTCCATTTTCTATTTGCTTCCAGGAGTTTCATGCAGAATTTCCCTTTGCTTCCACACTCTCACTCCTTCCAAATCTATATACCTACTGACCCTTCCCATTTCAGCTTAGATGTGACTTCCAAGGGAATACTGCTCTTAACCCAAAAGTATATTAGGTTTCCTGTTACATGAACACACAGTTCTCTGTACTGCCCATGGTAACAGTTCTTTTGTATTAACTAACGGTGTATTTTCCCTAAAAGATCATAGGCTCCATGAGGGCCAAGTTTGTATTTTTCATCACTGTCTCCAATAATCTTCCATAATGTTTAACATAGAGTGGGTTCTCAATAATGGCTTGTATGATGAAAGAAAAAGTGAGATCAAGCTAAGCACAGAAAATTAAGGTCATGGAATTCTGAGAGGCGTCCCGGGTTGAGTGTGCTGGGGTCAGATCATCAAACTAAGCACCAAACAGACATTAGGTCTTATTCCCTGTAAAGTCAATGAAAGTATCTGAGCAAAGGGTGACACTGGTGATTTATGACGATACATCTGATGATGGTCTGTGAATTCGATCTCAAGAAAATGAGTCAGGAAAACCATTATAAAATTTTTACATTAATCTGTTTGTGAGACTATAGATACCTGAACTCATGTAGGGACTGTGGGAATAAAAACAAAGGAATGATTATAAAACCAAATAAGAAAACTCAAGATATATTTTCCCTTTTCTGCATAGAAAAAAATTTAAAGTTACATATAATTTAAATAAAGGAAAATTTAAGAAAGGATTCGATGTTGAGGAGAGTACACCAAATTTTGAACATTCTAAAACTAAGTTAATGATGCACCAACTGTGTTTGCCCTATGTTCAAAAGGAATATGGAATTAGAAGTACAATAAAGTTATTATAATAGTTTACCTATTAATAAATGACAACTTATTTATTCCTTATAACAAATGATACCCTTCTTGGGTGTCAAGGTTGTCAGTTCTTTAAATGAATTACTTCTGAAGATGGATGGAACCTATAAGAAGGGGACACTAGAATTCAACTTGTCAGGTATTTGTGTAGTCAGCAAAAATAAGCTAATTTCAGTTTAAGCACTTTCTCTAAAATTATTCGCCTAATTTCTTATAAAATCTAAAGCCAACAGAATTCCAGTGGTCTGAATTTTTACTTCTTTATTGAAGATTCAAGATCATTTAGTTGACTCACCATGTTGTGCTTTACCATAGAGAAAATATGTTAATATTTTCCTACATGGTGATGAAAAAGATTTTTATTGTGTTTTAATCAACATTGACAGGGAAGATAGGCATTTCATCAATTTAGTCAATCTGGGTATTTTCTAAATGAATGCTTTATATCTAGGTGAAATTACCCAAGTCACCATTGTGGTCAACCATTACTAAATTTTGATTTTTAAAAAACCTTTAAATGAATTCATTTTCATACTGAAGGAGCATATTTTGAGAAAAGAAAAAGAAAGTCATAGAATGTCCTCAATTAAATTGTTTCATCATTAAATTCTTTTTCTGAGAATTTAAATGGATGTAGTAGGTATTTTTCAATATCTGTTATCTACTATGTTCTTTCATATAGAAATTTGGGGTCTCCATTGCCCATTTTTTTTTTCTGTGTCCAGCAAGGCAGAACCAAATTCATAGCTCTGACTAGGCTCTGCCTTAAGGATGATGGCCTTATACTAAAGACATAATTAAAAGTGTTTACTTGCATTGGAGATAGCATCTATTTCCTGTGCAAGTCAAAATTATTGGATCTGCACTTTACCAGAAGCACAGAATATCTATATTTCGTGTATTATTAGAAAGCAAAGCGTAAAATTCTTTGCTCCTCACTACTAATATTGAGATATATTAATTAAAACTGGCCTAGGGCCCATACAATTTATCTTATTCTTTTGACTTTTTTTTTCATATTAGACAAGAGACTCAGAGAGCTGCATATTACAGACATTTCATCATCCAACTGTCCTATTATAAGGCAAGTGTGGTAGGCTGAACAGGATGGCCACACCCTGATTCCCAGAATGCATTACTTTATGTGACAGAAGGGAACCTGAAATGGGAAATTATCCTAATCACCCAGTGTACCCCATGTAACTACAATAGTCCTTATAAAATACCAACAGGAGAGTTAGTCAGAGGAGATCTGGAGGCCAAAGCAGAGGTCAGAGTGACAGATCAGTAATCAAGAGATGCAGGCCAACTCTAGAAGCTGGCAAACACAAGAAATAGATTATTTCCTAGAGCCTCCAGAAGGATCACAACTCGGGTGACACCTGAATTTATCACCCTATGATCTTTTTCAGACTTCTGACCTACAGATTTGTTAGATAATGTGTTTTCCTAAGTCATTGTTTGTAGTAATTTGTTACAACAGCAATGTTGCTAAATAGGAAACTAATATAGCATGCTAAAAAAAAAGATGTAAATTTTCCTACAACTTTGTTTTGCTTTGTTTTTCTTTGTTGTTGTTTTTGGTGGTGGTGGTACCGAAAATTGAACCCAAGGATGCTTTACCATTGAGCCACATCCTCAGTCCAGTTTACTTTTTATATATAAAATGGATGTTATATATATAGTACTTGGACACAATACCTTTATTTTATTTATTTATTTTTATGTAATGCTGAGGATCAAACCCAGCGCCTTGCATATGCTAGAAGAGTGCTCTACTGCTGAGCCACAATCCCAGCTCCTTAGTTTTATTTTGAGACAAGTTCTTGTAAATTGTTGACACTGGCTTTGAACTTGGATACTCCTTCCTCAGCCTCCTGAGTAGCTGGGATTACAGGTATGAACCACCACATCCACAGTGTTCATGGTTCTTAACTGAGCTAATATTGTTGAATATGTACTCTACCACATGATGTCTTCTAGAGTTGTTTATGAGAAACATTCTTTCAGTGTCAATATATCAGAAACTGTGTTTCCCTAAGCTACTAAAACCTGTGGAGTAGGTTGCTGATTATTCATTTTCATGAGTTTTTTGCTACTAGAAAATTGCAATCCAATCTATTTTTATAAGAACTAGTTTTACCTCTGGTTCAGCTTTATATTTATTTTGTTTTAACATTTTTATTAATTGTATGTTTTTTGTTTTCTTGGCTTACGTGTATTTTTATAAGCCACTTCAATTTTTAAAAAATATATTTTTAGTTGTAGATGGACACATTACCTTTATTTTATTTATTTATTTATTTTTATGTGGTGCTGAGGATCAAACCCAGTGCCTCCTATATGTGAGGCAAGCACTCCACCACTGAGCTACAGCCCCAGCACAATTCAATTTTTTGAAGATGAGTATAAACAGGTATATACATTCTTATAAATCATTTATTAAGAAAAGATCTTCATGTTAATTGAAGTCCTTCCTGTTGCAGATTAAGCTCTTTGAAAATGTGGGCTCCAAAGATAGTAAATATTAAAGGGAGTCATTTTAAGGAAAAAAAAAAAAACCTAGAGTTTCATTTGTTTTTGACTTCGGCTAACAAATCATATATACCATTTTGATAGAATTTAGTACATAATACCCCAAAATATACCTTGAAATCTGAGAAAACAACAGAGGCAAGAGGTTCTCTCTGATTTTCTTCTGCTATTCTCTCCTGTCATGGGCTGACCTTCCTCTAAAGTATGTTACCAGATCCTCATTTCATGAGAGTTCTCCCTGTACCCAGAGGAAAGGAATGGGGATAAAAAATACAGAAAATTCTGAGAATGTCTTGCTAAGTCCTTCCAGTTTATTACCACGGGATCATTTTCTCTTGACCTCTAGTCATACTTCTGCACAACTGTCTATAAAAATATACCATTTTACCTGTTTCTTGGGGTCCCCACTTCTGAAGGCTCTTGTGTAAAGTAAAACTTTTATTACATAAATCCCTGCGGTTTTTCTTTTGTTAATCTAATCTTTTATTATAGAGGTTTCCAGCAACAAGTGAGAGAAGAAACCCCTTCTCCCCTACAACTTTACAACCTTTTAAAAAAGATACACTGATGTAAAATCCATGACATAGCCTCCATTCTGGAAGCAAAGTATTCAATATATGATTTCTCAAAAGTGTCATTAACAATTCTATTCTGTTTTCTATATGCACACATATATAATTCTTATTTTTCTTTTTATGTGGTAATGACAGACTGATATTGGCCATGTTTTAATAGGGATTTGATTAAGATTGATAATTGTGTTTGAAAAAAAAAACCCTTTGAATGCTGGCACTAGCTCTTCATTCTTTGGCTAAAGCTTTACAGTCTGTAACACTGGCCTTCCATGTTTCATGGGTTCTTTTTTTTTAATAATTTTTATTGTTGGTTGTTCAAAACATTACATAGTTCTTGATATATCATATTTCACATTTTGATTCAAGTGGGTTATGAACTCCCATTTTTACCCCGTATACAGATTGCAGAATCACATCAGTTACACATCCACTGATTTACATATTGCCATACTAGTGTCTGTTGTATTCTGCTGCCTTTCCTATCCTCTACTATCCCCCCTCCCCTCCCCTCTTCTCTCTCTACCCCCTCTACTGTAATTCATTTCTCCCCCCTTATTTTTTCCCTTTCCCCTCACTTCCTCTTGTATGTAATTTTGTATAACCCTGAGAGTCTCCTTCCATTTCCATGCAATTTCCCTTCTCTCTCCCTTTCCCTCCCACCTCTCATCCCTGTTTAATGTTAATCTTCTTCTCATGCTCTTCCTCCCTACTCTGTTCTTAGTTACTCTCCTTATATAAGAACTTTCTGTGGTCTCTATGCAGGGACCCATGACATCAAAAACAACCTAACTTTGTCTTCCTTGTGACAGAAATCCTCTCATTTACTAGTTGTCACAAATCATCTTTTATTTGAGGAGTTCTACTTAGCTCTTACTCTGCAAGCACATTTCCTATACTTGATGCTGATATTGGGGAATTAACCTTTCATGCTTCTTTCCATTTGATCCTACCTGTTGACATCTGTATGCCAAAAAAAGAATGTCAGCGGCATGAGAAAGAGTAGATATGGGGTTCCAAAGTACTTGTCTGCCAAGTAGACAGGTTTAGCTGAGAAAGGTGACTGGGAAAAGTGTGAAGATCATGCCAGACATTGAGATATATGTTTAGAAACAGGAGGGGGGAAAACTGACAAAGAGGAAAAGCCGGTGGAAGCAAAATCTCTGGGAAATAAGCAGATGGTGGCAGGTGACAAAGTGAATCACAAAGAAGTGAATAGAGGAGCACAACTTGCAGAGATGCCTGCACCACACCCTGGGAAAATTGGGCAGCTGGTCAGAGAGACATAGTCTTAACTGGTCAAAAGCTCACATTGATTTGACTTTGTTCATCTTATCATTGAGTGAAAATTCCCTTGATCATGTGAGAAAGTGGCAAAGGTCAATGCCAAAAACATTCTGGGAAGCTTTTGGAGAGAATAAAGGTGCCAGGAAAATAGTGGGTTATGATTTGCAATGCTGTGGGGCCAGATAACAAAATGTTCATACAAGGTAACAAATATCTTTGTTTTCTCATAGAAGGAATAGAAGGAAAAAAATCCTTCTAAATCTACCTGTATTTGATGGAAAGTGTTCATATTTATCTTGCTCTTTTATTTTCTATCCTTTTATAGTTGCATTTCTTTTTCTTTCTTTCTTTCTTTTTCCTTCTTTTTTTTTTTTTTTTGCTTTTGTTTAATGTCTGTTTTCTTCAATGGGCTATAAGTCCAAGAGGAATCACATGTGTGTGTTTGTTTTTTCAATATTCAATACCCAGAAAGAATCACAATGCCTACCATGTAGCAGGTGTTGAATGTGTATAATAATAAACTAAAGAATAAATTAGTACAGAAATGGCAAATTTTTTGCACAGATGCTTATTGGTGTGTGGCTGACTTCTAAAATACGACCACCCAAAACTATATTTGGTTTCTATGTCGACAAATAAGAGTATATTTCAAACATCCAAATGAGCATTTCTATGTTTAGCTAAATATTTATAATTCTCTAGGAATTTTCTTAAGAAAATAGGACTTAGTGATGCTTTCAATCTTTTCTGGCTCTGGATGAGTGAGAAGAACCATAAATAGAATTTGAGCTCTGTTTTGATTTTTGAGTTTTTGTTTTTTAACTTCTGGAATGTATGGAAACTACTAAAAATACTAAATATTTAAAAGATGGAGAATTTAGATTAATTTTAAATTAAACAATAAGTTCAGTCTTTATTCCAACTGGTTGTCAAGTCCCTGTACTTCAAGAAGATGTTTGAATCTATTTATCATTTCTGTTAACATTTTGATTTGAAAACTGAATAGCACTTGGGTAACACAATGACTCAACTTAGACAATAGATAATAGATAATAGATGGAGATCAATAGATTGATTGATAGATTTTTTTTTCAACCCTCAAGCTAGAAACATCTCAGTATGTTTAATCTCTAAGTTCTTTATCTTGGAAAAAAATCTAAATAAAACCTCTTTTATGGTGTTTTAGGAAGCATGTTACTTATTCATTAATGACAAACAGAACAAGCAGGTTCCTGTACATAAGTTTCTCTGAGCTTGCAGAGACCTACTAAATCCTTTCCCTCTTGATAGCAATCTGTACTGTTGGAGAAATCTACTATGAAAGATTGTATGGAAAGACTTCCATCTTCAAATTCAGGGGTAATTAAATATCATTGGCATGAATAAACATAATTATGGCCCCCTGTGGAGCAGTTATGAAAAATAGAGAAGAAAGGAGAACTCATGTAAGGTCAGACTTCTCTACAGTTTCTTTTTGGCAATGTAGTGCTAAAGTTCTTGCTATAATTTACTTTCCAGACCATAAAACTAGACCTCTATTCATTAAAGGCTGTATATTATTTTCAGAAATCTTCAATTGATTATAATCAATGCATCTTGAAAAGAGTTCATGGCAAATGCCAAGATTCTTCTGCATAGATTATTACCTTGTGTGGTAGGAACAAAGGGTGAGGAGTCTGCAGAAAACATATTCTTCCCCAGAGAAGTATGCCCTGGAGGACAAGAACCAAGTCAGGAGTCATAGCTATGACTTAGAAGGCATCTACTTGATTAGACAAATGTGCCTGCTTTTCTTCAATGCTGGAAACTGATCTCCAATTCATTTATTCTTGGTTTCTCTCTCTTTTTTTTAATTCCCCTAAGATGTCATACTTATAACTGGTAAAAAAAATTAAAATTAAAATTATAAATATGAAAGAAACAGAAACCCAGAAAAAAGAACATGACTGATAAAGATTGGTATGGTGCTGCCACATCAATTTGTTAATACTTTGGAAATATATAATAATATGAGATTAAGCTCAGCCAGATAAATATTAATGATGTTTTGTTATATTGCTTGAAATATGTATCTAGGAAATTTAAAACAAAAGCAAAAATACATTTCACCACCTGCTCATCCTCAATTCCTGTCTGCTTGATGTTGGAAGGAAGATTTTTGTTATTAGAGGCCACTGCAGAGGCACAGAATCCCAGACAACTTCTTCCACAGCTAGCTGAAATCAGGCTTGCACTGAAGATGCTGAGCTCCCTTCAGACCACCAGAGTCCAGACCCATCCATTAACAGCTGCTGACACATGCAAGTTACGAAACGTCCCCAAGCTTTTTCTTAAAGTGGGGACCTAGTTGTCATACAATATACATGGTCAGGATAATGGCTGGCATGTACATAAGCATTAAAAAGGTTAGCCTTTGTGACAAGGATAAGTGTGTGTGTGTGTGTTAAAATTACTTGGCAGAAAAGTATAAAAGTATATAAATTCTGTTTTTGTTTTAAATACACTGAATTTTAGAGCACTTTTAAGTTTACAGATAAATTAGCCACAAGATTCAGAGACTTCCCCTACTCTTGGTCACATACATGCATAACCTTCTTGTTATCAAAATCCCTCACCAGATTGGTACATATGTTGCTATGGACCTACATTGACACAGCATTATCTCCCAAAGTCCATGGTTTACCATTAGAGGATGGCTGGCTTTGTGTATTCTGTGGGTTGAGGTATAAATAATTTTTTTTACTTAGCAAAAAATTTCTGAAGACCAGTCCATTGCCAATATATTCAATAATTTGGCAACTATCAGTGAAACAAAGCTGAGATATAAGAGCAGTAAAAGATGCATCTTTGACTGCAAAGACTTTACTCTTTTAATGGAATAGTGACATTAAAATAAAAAATTCTTAACCAACTGATTTTTTTTGAGTCTTCTCTCTACAGAGCAATATCTTAGGGTCATGTGTCTGAGGCCATGAGGAGGAGAGAAAAAGTATTTGAATGTGCACTCTGCCCAAGGTTCTGTCAAAATAAATTATTACATCTAAAGTTATAACTGAAATATGAGTGACAAAAAAGTTGTAATGAATAATTGTTAGAATATGAAGATCAGTTGACCTCACAGATGGAATTTATTCCAGTTTATCTGATATTGCTTAATGGGATAGTTGGTTTGTTAACAGGTTCTAAATAAAGGCTAAAGATTTATTTATAGAGAGGAAAGAAATAAGTAAAGGTACAGAGTCAAAGAAATGTGGGAAAGGGCCATTTATGCATTCAATTAATTTATTATATATTTATCTGGCCCCTCCCAGGAGGATGCTGGCCACTCCTGGGATGTAGGTGCTGAAAATATGGAAATAAAATGGAACAATAATCCTGCCCTTAAGAAACTTACACTCTATTTCAGGGAACTAAAGTTTTAACTTGGTATTAGTGAAGGGAACTGAAAAAAAAAAAAAGCCGGGGGAAGGATTTATGGTAGGGGAGCAGACAGGAAATATTTGCACAGGTCCAATAGGGTCAAATCATAGAGCATTTGGAAGGTTAAGCTAGAAAACACATTATGATTTAGATTTAGATATACTATTAAAGCTTTTGAGAATCAAAATATCCTAAAATAGAATCTATAGAAGGAAGGAAAAATATCTGTAGAAGGAAGATAAATTAGGTAGCTAATGTGAAAGCTAAAGCCAAGAGAGAAGAATAACAATTCTGCAGCAAAATCACAAGGATGAACAGATCCAGGGAGAGACAGGGTCAGGTGTGGGAGAGAATGCGTGTGTCTGTAGATATGAAGTTAAGCTCTAAAGACACAAAAGATTTGTCTTTCAAAGAAGGCAAGAAAGTGCCAGGCCAGCACTTCATAATGCAGCTCTGCCCAGAAAAGATGAAGTCTGCAAAGTGTCCACCTTTTCCTCTGGCAGGTTAATTCTCTTCAAAGCTGTCAGTTAACTGAGTCTTTACTCCTTTTACAAGCATTTCCTTCTCTTGCTGAAAGCAATGCCCACTGAGGTAGAAATGCTTTGGCTCCAGATAATCAGAATGGACCTCCCATCATTAAATGTCTTTATTCTGAAAGGAACATTGAGGATTTGGGACAAAGAGGCATCTTTGTTGGGCTTTAATTCTATTGTCTTCCTTGCTACTCATCTGTTTAGCAAATGAAGAGAGAAATTAACCACTATGATGAATGAAAGGCAGAGTGAAATGTGTAGGCATTGTCGAGTTGGGCTGATCCACAATTGTCTCCAAAATGAGCTTGATGCTTATTTTCCCAGTCTTCAGATCCCTGCCTTTATTCTTGGTTTTTCTTTATTTTTTTCCCATTATTCTCAAAAGCACCAATGTACAAAGTGAGTCTGTGGTCAGCTTGTAATGAGAGGGGTAAAGAACTATTGCGTTCCCAGCTCTGATCTGCGGGAACTGAGACTTTCAAATATCACCATCAAGATTACAAAAGTGGCAGAGAAATGTAAGCCTCTCAAGATCCTGGAATAAAGCAGGGAAGATTACCAGTACTCACAACAAACTTTTGGAGCACACAAGAAAATTGGAAAATGGGAAAACACACACACATACACATAACGCACCCATGTGCACATACACAAAACACACACAATACACCCCCCAGGCAATAGTGAAATAGAAAGGACTTAATTGGCACCTAAATACTTTTCCTATGATCTCTCCCACCTCTGCCCCCTCCTTGCCCCCCACACACTTTCTCCCTCCTTTGAAGGCATTGATCTTTATAGAATAAGGAAAGATAAATTAAGGGCTCTGAAGTCATGCAATCATGATGCAAATTCAATTTCACTATTGGAGTTGTTTGCTTTGGCATTTTACTTAAACTTTCTGAGTCTCAATTTTCTCATCTGTAAACAGAACAAATCATATTATCTCTCTCTAGGTTCTAGCTTGTATTCAACAAGGCTATGTGGCTAAATGATTAAAATGTTGCGTAACTGGTAAGCAAGCAATGAGTGATATTTATCACCATTTATTTTATTATTGTCATCATTATGATGAAGTTTTTTAGATGAAGGAAGACACATGAATAAAAGACCCATTCTTTGGACATAGAATGTAACTGAATTCCCTGAGAGTGCCAATAAGTCTTGAAAGTGCAAAGTCACTTACAACCCAAGCGTCCTGGGTCAGCTACTATCATCTCCAAGAAGAGTGAGATACTTACAACTCCAAAACTTAAAATAGCTCTGAAGTGTTGGCAAAGATATCCTTGTTGTGAAGGTACATAAAGTGCCCTTTGTGAATTTCACTCCCCAAGTGTTAACTGACAAACAGCATGCAGCACTTGACAGTCTCCTTCAAAAGCAGTTTAAAAGAAAGTGCCTGAAATACGGAGAATTTGGCTGCTCATTATAGACCCCACTTTGGCAAACATCATGAGGAGGCATCAAAGCTTTTCAAACATTGGAGGACCCAGTTCAGACACAGATAAGCAAAGCTGATAAATACATTGTCCCCCATTCCAAGGTCCATCTGTTTAATATAATTGCTCTTACCAGCTGACACTGTGAGTGTAATATAATTTAATTTAAATCATCCAAACAGAAAACTATTTTAAAAATGTCTATGTGGTTTCTTCTACTCCTGGCTTTTCTGGAGAAGCAAGCATGAGAATAATAAGTCTTCACCAGCAGGTCCTAGTTCTTCTCTCACATGGAATCCCCTTTTCTTGATTTTAGCTTGCTTAGCTGTTCCTTAACTTCTCAGCCTATTTAAGATGTCATCTCAAAGACTGTGATAGCACAAGGGCTCTATCTTGGAATGGTCCATGCTTTACCCAGACACTTAAAATAAAAATAAATCTCCCCCCCACACACACACACATTTCTTATTGGTGCATTATAGTTATGCATATTGATGGGATTTGTGGTTACATATTTATATATGTACACAATATAACTTAAAGTGCTGTGTGAGATGTGCCCCGTAGTTTCTTGTATATATTGTAAATGTATGAATACATTAGTAGTAATCTATTCATATTTCAGATATAAAGAGCTACAGGATATGGATCACTTTATGAGTTGGTATTTTATACCTTTATTATAAAAGCCGAATTCTTTATCTATCCAGAGCATAAACATTGTGCTAGGAAAGAAGAAGTATCTCTAGAGGCCATCAGTCAAATCATTTACTATTGGCTGCTTTTCTCAGAACCAGTTTCAAAAAGGCCTTCCTTCTTTTATATACAAACCAGTTACCTTTAGAAAGCAAACTTCTTGAGCACACACATTTAGCAAATTTTTCATGACCATTGACTATGTGCAGGTAGCATCGTGTTAGCACCTTGGGGGAAAACCCATAAACTCACTCAGTCCCTGCTTTTGTGGAGCTCACTGTTCAGCCAGGAGCCAAGAAAGTATAAATAGTCTCATGTAGTGTGATAGCCATTACCACAGAGATAAATTGAGGTCAAGGTGGAATTAATAGGACATGAGGGAGAGATGCTGCAAGTGGAAATAGAGATGATATTGGGAGGGTTTCTGCAGGAATGCAAGCTGAGCTGAGTTTGAGCAGTGATTAGCCTGGCTGAGCTGTGAGGGCATGGGGTTGAGGTAAGAGGTGAAATGGGAGAGAAAACCATCACACAGGAAAGAAGGTGCAGCCCAGGGCAGAGAAAGACAAAACTAAGTGACAATTCCAAGTAGTTTAGTGTTCCTGGGGAGTGGAGTAGATAAAAAATAGAGTTATCTTTCCTTAGGTGTTTTTACTTAAAATTTGACTTAAAATTTCAGATTTGAGTTGGGCAAGGGCAAGTCTTGAAGGGCCTTGGAGGCAAGTCAAAGGACTTAGGATTTTATGCCAACTGAGATGGGAAACTCTCAGTTTCCCATTGCTGCTGTACCAAATAACTACATATTGAGCAATTTAAAACAACATGGATATATCATTTTATAGCTTTTAAGTACAGAGGTCTAATGGGAATCCTGAGGACTTTCCTGGCTCCAGGAAGATGCCCACATTCTTTCCACCACTCCTCCATTATGCCACCTCTCCTCACTCCAACTCTTCTGCCTCTTTCTTCCATCTTTAAAGACCCCTGGGATTACACTGGAGTCATCCAGGAGAATCTCCTTGTCTCAAAACCCTTAATTAAATCAAATCTATAAACTTCTTTCTGCCATGTAAAGTAACAACTTCACAGCATCATGGAATTGGAATCGTTGGGTGGGGGCAGGGAGAGATTATTCTGCCTATCACAGAGGCCATTTCAGGTTTTAAACAGGGAGCAAAAAGATCTGAGTTAGCATAAAGTTATCATAAAGTCAACATTTTATAATTCATGAGTCTGTATTTTAGCAATATCATGTAAGCATGTTATAAAATATCTACTTAGAAACCTGGTTGTTTTATATACAGTACATCTCTTTTCTTCTCTCTTCCCTAGTCAGAGCTGGGGGTGTGTGTATAATTTACAGAGTCAATAAAAATCGCACAGAATACTGTGGATGTGGATTTCTATACATCTAAAAGAATTATGTTTATTTAATACATATGTTTTTAGACTCTTAGCCTAAATTAATAACCACATGGGACATTTTTTCTGGTCATGAGAAATCAAGAGTAGGCCAGATCTAAAATGAATTCTGGCCACTTAACAGGTGTGTTCCCTAGAAAAGAAACCTGAGCTTTTGGTGGCCCTGTTTCTCATCTGTTAAAGGGGCACAACAGTGCCTCCCTGATGGTTTTATTGCAAGAATTAAACAATATAATACTGGTGATAATATTTTTATATTATTGGCATTCAGCTTCTATAATAGGGAAGCTGCATTCTACCCATGTACATGTCCCACAGTGCCTTAGTTCCCCCCAAAAGTGAGTTATACAACCAGATATTGCAATGTGTGAAAAAAAATAAGATTAGATAAAATTTCTCAGGCTAAGTCTGACAAAATATTGTTTAAATAAATGGTGATCAATATGACTAATTCTTCTATTCAAACATAGAAAAAAATCATGAAATGTTTTATCAGATTGTCTTCAAATGAACATTTTTCTAAGAGCCATTACTAATATGGAATTGTCCAATGCATTTCAGAGGGTCCAAGCTGGCAGCCTTATATATTTTTTTTCTTTATTATCATTACTTGTGGCTATTAAAATATGGAAATCATTACCACTCATGCTCCCAAGATTCCAAAGTAATTTTCAATTTTTTTCTTCCTTCAATCTGTAGTCACTCAAGGGTGTGACAACACAAGATGTCCAGAATATTGAAAAGGCTTAAAATCACATTTTCCTTGAAATACTGAGAAGGTTCTCCAGCTACCTCAGCCTTCAATCCATTAGAGGATGTGAATGAAAATCAGGCAAGCAAAGGAGGCTCATAGGATGATGTGTGTTTATAGATATTCATGCCAGCCAGCATCAGGGCATAGATGCAAATAAGGTTGGCTTCAGATGACAGACATCAGAGAGTGGAAAACATCCTGGGCCTGAAGTCGGAGGGGCTTAGAACGATGTTCACGAATCATTTATTGCATCTCACTTAGCCCAGTCTTACCATATGCTGGGCATTGTTTTACATAGGTATTAAGGATAAAATGAGCAAAAGAGACAGTGGGCAAGATGAATGTGCAGAAAGTGCAAGCCTGAGGACAGATTTGTGACATTCATGAATTCTTTTCTCCCTTTGTACTGGAATCCTTCATTCCAAATTTTGTGAAATGATATGCTTTTGGAAAATGACTTAAAGACACATGTATGTACAGAAATTAATAGCTATAAGTATTATTTGAGTGCTTCTCTTTTGCTTTTATGCTTTATAAATCCTTCTTCATCTGTTACTCATCTGAGATTTCTTCTTTTTAACATTTAATTTTTGCCATTAACTCTGTAAGTGAATTTTGCTTAGTGGAGGGAAAAGTCCAATATTGTGCCACCATAGAAATTATCTATGAATTGATAAATGAATCTTGATCATTGCACTTTTTTTAGTTTTTTTTATTAGTTACACATGACAGTACAATGATCTTGACAATTCATACATTTGAATCAAATGGGGGTATAATTTCTCATTTTTCTGATTGTACAGGTTGCAGAATCACATTGGTCATACAGCCACCTATATACATATAGCCATAATAATGTCTATTTTATTCTGCTGTTGCTTAGGCCTTTCCTGCTAATGAACTATGCTTTTTGAGTCTAGTGCCTTTCCACGCTGCTGCAAATATTTCAATTTTTAAACAAAGTTTTCACTTGGTCCTTTTCTCTCTACTCTCCTATATTTTGTTAGTCTTGGAAGATATATTGGTATTCCTAAGAGATTTTCAGGGCATATATTTTCTTACATTTATTTTTTTATTTTAAATGTTGATTTTAGAATCAAACTGCCCATGTTTCCTATAACTAGTAGTTTCTAGTGTATTTAAAAGCTACTGACCAGTGTTTCTGGAGAAACAAATGGCTGACTTCCTGCTGAGGCAAGGTATTGACAAAAGGAGGGAGCACTGGAGGGGAAATCTTTATTTTGCAACTATCTCAGTATAGAATGAACCAAGACAGAAATGTCAATGGATGCTAAATCCAGAGGAATATTTTGCTAGGGAGAAGAATATTTACCTGGTCTTAAATTGTCTCCCTGTGGATTGTTTAGCAGTTCCAAGGAGGAAAAGCACTAACTACAAAGTACAGAAATCATTCAACATCTCCACCAAGTGATGCAAATGAAATCACCAGTGAGGGACAGGAATGTGTTATGTGCTGCCAGAGGAGAGAGCCATAAAGAACATAGAGAATGCATAACCTGAATCTAATAATGAAGAGCATGTCAAGCTCAAAGAGATGTTCTATAAGAAGAAAGAAGAAATGAGAGGGATGGGACCGCCTTCTATGGAAATGTTCCAGTTTAAAGCAAGTCTAAGAGACATGACAACTAAATGTAATACCTGAGCATAGGTTGAATCCTGTACTGAAAAACGGGGGGGGGG